>NC_141220.1:18527500-19127500 GCF_054856515.1 Filicampus tigris | reverse complement strand
TACGTATAGCGTGGAAGCTCAATCATTTTCAACGAATTTTAAGATAACAGTACAAAAAGAGCATGGTTGAATTCATCAAAGCGCACGACGCATTCATGAAACTTAATAAAAACACAACTAACTCCAAATGTATACATTGATGATGTTACAAACTTACCCAGGCGAGTAAACAACACTGCCGCGAGGAAGTTGCCATGGGCCGTAAATGAGTGCGTTGGAATAATTCGCGACACTGTCGTACATTGTCATTTATGCCATCCATCCATCCATTATCCAAATCGCTTATCCTCCCATGGTTCGCGGGCATGCTGGAGCCTATCCGAATATCTTCGTGTAGTAGGCGGTGTACACTCTGAATTGGTTGTCAGAAAATCGCAGGGCACAATAGACAAACAAATTTGCACTCACAATCAGTGCAACAGTGCAATATTCGCTGTTGACAATTGTTAATGTTGTCAGTCGTCTTTTAAATGATTAGGTACACATTTTAAGATATATATTTCTTCAAGCATGTCTGTTTTTATTTAGAATTAAATTAATGGTTTCTTTTTGAGAATAGATCTTTACAATGATCCCAAAGAAGGGCGCTTATGTTGATAATTATGGATGGATTGAAACAGTATTTTAATTTAATCCAATAAATGACTACAAATATGCATATATATACAGTACATACGAAAATACAAATTAAAACGATTTTTACCCAGTTGAGGCAAAGAAGTCAAACACACAATAAATATATATATATACTTTTAAATATTTGCATACATCCTATATACACCATTAATTATGTCTATATATTGATCTGTAGATTTTTTTTTTCATTTCAGGTTCATATCTTCTTATTATATTTACTTTTTAAAATGTAGGCCCATTACTGGAAGGGGTGCAAGGGCTAGATCTGTCAGCATACACCACCAAAATACTTTCATTACATTGCTTGTATAATTTCCATCAACATTGCACAGAAAGAAGCATGACACATACACAATAAGAATACAAAGGTGCATTTTATATTCAATCACTGGCGTGAGGAAGATTAATTGGATAATGAAACAAAACAATAAAAAACATCACAAGTTCATGTACAACAGCAGGTTGGACAACAGGGTTGACTTGAATTTAGGGGAATTCCTGGTACAAAAGCATACAGGCAGGTCACAGGGTAGAAGCCAAATGGATGAAAACAGTGTTCTTTTGGTTTGTGCAATCCATTGACGTCATAATATGTGTCTCTGTACGCTGGAGTGGCAACAGGCTGTTTTTGCTCAAATTAGCACATATTCATTGTAATGAAAAGGGTGATACACAAGCAGCATGTCTAGAGCAGTGCTTGGGGGTATGACACAAATGGACTGTAAGCCGGTTTTGAAATTTCAGACTCCGAGCTGCTTGTTGAGGCGGTTCAAAGCGTCGCCCACGATGTCGAGCTCGTGTCGGAGTTCCTCCACAACGCTGTTGATGCTGGGAGTGTCTTTAAGCACATCCACACTCTGGGTGTAGGGGTTGTACCGTACTGTGAATGGACGCTTGATGGTCTTGGCAAACTCCCTGAAAGAAACAAGATAATGTAACTTTACTCATATGTCATCATGATCCGAAATTCGGATGAAAACTCACAAGTAGATCAGGTTTACCTCATTTTGACTTTGGCCTCCTCAAAGCTGTCTGAGACAAAGTAGACATCCTGAAAGGTTGTAATGATGCATTCTTGTTTGGATGTTACTTTGGGGTCAAATGGCGTGATACTTGATTTTCCAGAGAGTGCATGCTGCAAAAGAGAATAATACACGTTAGCAGCGGTAGACATTTGATTGAATCTGTTATCTCTGGGGTTCACAGGCAAGGACCTTTAATCCGAAATCTTATTAACACTGTCTTGTTTAAAGACTGTTGCACAAAAAATCTGTGTGCTGGAGCACTTTACAGAGTCAATCAACCTGTCTCCATGTAATTAATTTCCTTTTTCCCCATGATCAAGGAGATCTGTTTTAAAGACATCAACGACATAAATATGGGCGTAACGACGGGGCTGCGGAGAATCCTGGAAGAATTCTATCAGGAGTGTATGAAGGCATGGCAGAGAAGGCTGGCAATGATCATTCGACTCCCTGGGAATGACTTTACTTTCAAAGGGTGAATTTGTCGGCCACATGACGTAACTTCCGATGCGCCGTGACCGCATGCAAATTCAAATTCATCCAAATTCACGCAGCCTTCAAATCTAGACTTCAAATCTCACCTTTGTTTCCATGGAGATGGCCCTGAGCGAAGGCTGCTTCGGAGCACACTTTCGTAGCCTACATTGCACTACTCTTCTTCTATGCCGTCTTATGCCGCTCTTTTTCTACATTGACTCATTCGTGAGCGGCAATAGAATGGCAGTACATTTAGTAAAGTCCCTCCCCCGCCTGACACTGGCTGCTGATTGGTCGTTTGCTAAGATTCACGAGTGAGTGACAGACTGTATTTTCTGTTTCCGCTTCATCCACACACGGCTGAGCTCAACAACCTGTCCAAATTCGCCACGGTATATGCACTCCATGGAGGCTCCGGAGGACGCAGCCTATGTTTTGAAGTCCTTGGAGGGTGTGCTGGAGAATGTGCTTTTACCTTAAACTCACTGATGGATGATAGCAGCCCAGCCCCATAGGCTCTCAGCTGTCCTTCCTGTTTGCATAGGCCAAACTCCACTGTGAAAAAATAACACTGAAACAAAAAAGGAAAAAAAAGATGTCATGAAAATACAGCACGAAAGTGCTGATTGAATTGCAGGCATTAGCAAGGTCACTCACTGTGGCCAGTTTCTGAACAGAGTCGTCTGAGGCTCCCAATGAAGCCAGGCCGATCTCCTGGGAAAATTGTGCGAAACTGGGCTCTGCCAGTAGGGGGACGTGACCCAGCAGCTCGTGACACGTGTCCCTGGATAATAACCAGTTTTTCATGAATGCCTGCTTTCTTCTCCACATTTGCATGCTGTGTAATACTCACGGCTCAGGGGTGTATAAGGGGTCAGAACTGTGTCGCACATACTGGGTGCAGTGGAAAACACGGAAGGCCAAACCGGCCAGGAAGTCACGAGGGGACAGGTAACCAGCCACTGGCCTGATGGTAAACCCAGTGCGTTCTGGAGTACACAAGAGGTTTTAGGATTTCAAAATCAATATAATGGCATACATAGATGAAATGAAACTCACCCCTGAGGAAGCGAGAGACGTCTTCCAGTTGGGGAATGTTGTCTTCTCGACATCCGCAGTATTTGGACAGCAGTGGCAGGTTTTTCAAGTATTCCCTACAAGCATGGTTGGGGTACAACTTGTTGAGCTCTCTGTACACAACACCCCAAGTCTTCACTTCCTCCTCTGTGAACTCTATGCGAGGAATCGGCTCACCGCTGCGGAAAACAGGAAATCCTCCGTCAATTGCAAGAAAAACATCCACTTAATTCCTAAACGAGACTTAGCAAAAGCTTACTGTTTGTAGGCCATAGCAAGATCTGCAAAGTACTTTCTTCTTTTGCGGTAGACATTGTCCTTGAAACCCTGTAGTAGTATAATACAACAAATGAGAAGACCTGAAAAGTGTAAGAGCGTAACTAGATGAACTTGGTCCTACATACCGGATGGTCAGCATCCAAATCCGAACCATACATCAGGACACGATTAGCACACTTGTCCAAGTCAGATATTTTCTTTGGGAACCACGGTACATGATGCATATCTGGGTGGACACTTAAGTGAATTAGAAAGTGATTGACAACCTGCATTAGGTGGGGTCCTAAGATCCGTATGTGACTTGTACCTTCCTCCTGTAAACAGGAATTATCCGGAGGCTCCATGTCCACCACGCTCACATACTTCCGCAGCAGCTGGATGATTTCATTGAGTTGTTTGTGGTTGCTGTCGAAGTCCACAACGATTTCAAACTCTGAGTTGCGCCTTCTGGATTTCCTGGACTCAATGTGCACAAGGTTGACGTGATTTTCCTGCAACCCATTATAAGAATCACTGTACCTTCCAATTAAACTGTGATTCGAATGTGTTGTAAATGTGGCTGTCAACTAAATACAAATATTATTCCACTATACACAAACCCCAGTATGCCCTGTATGGCGTGGATTGTCAAACACCAGTTAAAGAATTGAACACTCCATATGAATATGAAAACGTGTACATACTTGGAAGAGTTTGAGTGCCTTTACAAGTCCTCCCACTTCATTCTTGAGGGAAAAGATAATTGTTGCACTGCCTTTCTCTGGTGTATTCTTCTCTGTGTTTTCTTCTATTTTTGTGAAGGTTGATTTGTTTATCTGGAAACAGTAATTATTGATCGTTATACTGAAACGATGTACCATGAAAGATATCCAATTTGAGGCACAAAGGAATTAGCAACTTTTCTTGGTGTAATCTCACCATAGTTTTAGCTAGACTTTACATGATCAGGATTCTGGAGCTTATCGGTGAGTAAAAAAATAAAATAAAATAATTATACCAGATCATGATCTGATCAGAAAATAGACCAATCTATTTAAACAACTTATTTACTGTACAGTCGACCCGCACTATTCGTGGGGGATTAGGACCGGCCTGGCCCACAAATAGCCGAAATTCATGTATAAATGACGCCCATTGAAATGCATCGGGAAAAATAACAATTAAATGCTGAAAATTCTCCCAAAACACTGATGAATGTCCAATACAACCGCCAAACCCCCCTCCCGCTAAAAACATTACATTTTAAAAAAAATCTTGTATTGAATATTAAGAATGGCATAATTGTGGTTGTCTAAGGAGGATCTGAACTCCATATTATTCAGTTTGTCATTTTATTTGAATATACGATGTCGGGACAGGACGATTGTACTCAGTGAGAGAAATATTCAGGCCCACCCTGATTTTTCCAGGCCCACCCATTAGCCACGTTCTGGCTCCGCCCCTGTGACCTATTGAAATTAATGTCTCAGAGATTTACCTTTTTATTAGCAGTTTGTGTTGTATTTTTGTAACTGCAATTCTGTCTTGTTGACAAGCTGTGTCATATGCATTTTTGGTGTCCGTCGCTAACATCAGCTGCGTCCCACATTGTCCCCCAAAAGCATACTCCCTGTCCAACAGCTGGTGAGTTTGGATCTGGTCACTGTACAGACCACCCGGGTGAGTATTTTTCAGCGGATCCATGTCTGTAGAGCCCCTGAAAACATCACTGGATCAGGTTGTCCAGGGTCAACTCTTTGCGTCTCAGTGTAACCGCGATGAGCTTGTCTGTTTCCTCAAATCGGCTTGCAGCAATCGCTTTTAGAGTAAGGGAAAGCCTATGCCACTCAGTGTGGAATAGTACATACTTTACTGTAAATAATCTGCTAGAAACACTATGATTTGGGTTGCAGATGCTCATACTCCCAATTTCACTTCATGCAGTTTGTCCATGGCAAATAGAATGGTTTAAAAAAAACAAAAACAAAAAAACAATATTATCTGCATTGTATGTCACTATTGATTTTGCAGGCTGAATGAAAAGTATTTCAAAATAAAATGTGTTAAAAAGGCTATGAAAATAGGTAAAAGCAACATTAAACATTTGCTGTGAACTATTTGCATGGAGGTTGCAATTCTTATATTATTGTTTTGCCCCCACTCAGAGTCCCCCTCCATTTGTGTGTTGTCCATTAAAATAAGTGACTATTCAATTGATTTAATTGTAGAAGAAAAAAACAAAGCTAAAAACTCTCAAATGAACCTGTGCCAGATTGCTCATGACCTTGCTCAGACTATGTGACAAAGCATCTTCACCCTCTGGTCAAAAGAATGACAATAAATGACTTTCTTACCTCATTGTTGAGTAGGTTTTCTTCATAGGCAATATTCATGGAGTCAAACGATCTCCCCCTTCGAGGTCCGTCAATCCTGTTGGAGTACATTTCAAAGTGCAGCTTGGCTTTATCCACCTCTACTTTATTTATTCAGTCGTAGCAGGTGGATTATCTGTGTAACCCCCTCTATGTAAAGTAGGATGTGTAACCCTGAGAAGCAGCACGCTTTGCTATTTAACCACAGAGAGCATGAGGAGGGGGCTTAGGAGGGCAATAATCTCAGGGACAGCAGCAAATGAAAAATAAGCAGCATCACTTACGTAATTTGGGTGGGAAAAAAAGTGCTATCTATTTTTTTTAAGGTTTGAGAAGAATCACAAAGCCTGATTTTGGCAAACAAAAAAAACGTTTGGCATGGTTGATAAGTCATTTATGATGCATATGAAAATAATCATGTTGAGATCAAACATGTTGAAACACAGACGATTGATGCTCGAAAACCTTCTTGTTTTATAGGCCATTCCTGTACTTTAACCTAAGAGGAGGTCAAGGTTTAAGAGGATTTAAGAGTGTGGACCACCTGCCTTCATTGTGCAGTGATCCCAATATGCCCTCGACACCCCCACCCCCTTAAAAATCCACCGCTCTGCACTGTAAGCAGCTCCGGGTTTGGGTGCACATGACACCGGTAATCTACGTGTTTTGCTTTCTCTAACGCAGTGAGCCTTTTAATAAGATCGAGGCACTCAGTGAAAAAGACCAATTAAAATGAGTGCAAGACTTATGAGATCCTTAAAACAACACGGCCAGTCTCACCGACTGTAGACGAACAAGAGGAGATGACGACTGTGGTGGGCTGTTCCTGTGATGTGTGGTGGTACATGTGGCTGATGCACATGCTGCCGTCTCAGGTGGTCCTGGCCTGTGTCACCCGTGACAGGGGCAAATGGTTTACACAATTGAGGAAGCAGCGGGGCCAACTTCCTCCCGTCAGAGCTGAACCCAGAACAGCACTTATTCTAGATATTATTTCTAATGCAAACAGCGGTCAACAATGATGTGAGCATTTACGGATGTATGTTTTAAATGCTATTTAGGGAACACACGGGCTAAATGATGGTCTATTATAGCATTTAAAACAAACCTGTCTTGAACATTAATACATTAGAAATCAGCAGAGCTGGGCACTTGACCCTTTTTTGTCGGTCCGGCTGCGACCTTCCACCCTTGACCTGGGTACCCTTGTGGCCGCGACCGCCCGCCCTTATTCATAAAAATTAGCTCGGCCGGTCCAGGGACGGACTGCCCAGCTCTGGAAATCAGGATTCCCTGTGCACACGGAGTCTCTGCTCATATATACTAAAGGAAACAATTATGGATGCGCAAACAGGATATTAATTGTTGGGGCTGTAAAACACACAGAAATAAATAAATGCATAATCATTTTGTACAGTTTAAAGACTAAGCCATGCTAAGACTTATGACTACGGCTCCAAGCCGTTCTTATCACATTTTACAGAGAAAACAAACTTATTACATCATAGGTTGAATTGTGATTATTTGAATAAAAAAAAAATCAATTTAATGGCCAAAATAATTATTTTAGCAGAAAAGATGACGTACCTGCGGGTAACAAGTACTCTGTTACCTGACCATAACCACATTGAAATGATGTTTCATTTTTTATGCTAGTCCCCTGAATTCACTGTATAACTGGCACATACAACTGATAACCATATTCTGAGCATTTCTTTCACCTGCAAGACTATATATAACAAGTATTACCTAATGATGCACAAACACTAAGGTGAGGTTGCCTGGGATCTATTTAAAAACACACTTTCAGGCATCATGTGGCTTCTGATCACCTGTTTTGACAAGGAAGAGATGTCATTATGTGTACTTCTTTGTGCTTCAGTGTGTTCCTTTAATGATGTGCACTTGCTTGACACCGACTGACAGTTGCTTAAGGCCCAGACTGCACCTAGTGAATAAGGTGGCTAACTTCAAACATATAATAGAATTAAATCAATAGTGTATGAATAAATTAGTCTTGGTGAACTAGGATGTTCATATTGTTTGTCTTCGATACACATATGTGCATCCAAGTTATGAGCGATCTTGAAAACAAGACCCCAGTATTGATTTTTCACTTCCCGGTGAGGTTCTTCGACTTCTCCAAAGTCACATAATGAGATAGTATTTCATAGTTACATTCATAGATCTCATTTATGACACACAACCTACTCGAGGCAACAAAGATGTCCCTCATTAGCCACACTACTACAGTGCCACCGTTGCCCCAATATATGGCAAAACTTGATGATGTGAGGTTTTTACTTTTTAGAATCACTAAATACAAATTAGCATGACTTTCTTCTCTGGGATGTTGTGTCGCAGTGTGTCTGAGCGTGAGTCTGTCCCAGTTCTGTTCACTTTAATCAGGAAGGATTTAGTCCGTGTCTGAGCATCAAGCCTCAGGAGATTTGGATGGCTAATCACACTCAAGGCGCTGCCCAACAATTTCATTACAAAATAAAATCTCACTATAAGTGACTGGATATTGGAAAGCTCTATAACACACTAATAATTCACCAAGTAGAAGATATCAACACAGATCTAAGCCCCTGTCAATGCCACCAGCCCCTAACAAATATGTTAAACTTTTAATTTAATTAAAGTAGAAGTCAACCCAAACACATTTTTTTCCAGAATATGTTCTATGCAGGCCCACTAGTTGAGACAAGGCATTTCGATAAACATTGCATTGTGGAATATAAATTAAGCAGCAAAATATACCCACTTTTAGCCATCTCAGGGGGCGGCCATTTTGTCACTTTTGTCGACTGAAGATGACATTGAAGTTGCCCAGGGCTCAGGTAATCACCAATCACGGCTCACCTGTTTTCTGAAGCTGAGCCATGATTGGTCATTATCTGAGCCCTGAGCAACTTTGATGTCATCTTCAGTCGACAGAAGTGACAAAATGGCCGCCCCCTGAGCTAGCTAAAAACCGGTGGATTTCTCATATTCCACAAATGCAATATTAATCAGAATTCAGTGTTCGGGCCTGCATAGAACATATTCTGGAAACAAAATATGTTTGGGTTGACTTTGACTTTAATGTTTCTGAAACCATGATGTGAATGTATTAAAAATGGAATCGGAAAAATACTACTATTATTACAGTATACCAGTGCACTCAACTGCACGGTTTTGTGGTTTAAGCCTAAATTTGAGGTCGTACGGTGACCTAGTGGTAAGTACATTTGCCTCACAGTCAAGAGGTATACAGGTACAAAATTCGGCTCAGACAATCCTGTGTAGAATTTGCATTTTCAGGTCACCTGTCAGGACAAGTGATATTGAAGATAGATAATTTTGTGACACCAATTTCCACTGCGAACTTAAGGTCCTCTGGATGATTACTGTTTGGTGAATAGAATTCCGTTCTTTTCACATAATCCTTGCTCTTGTTTGAACAACAACTAATGAGAATAGTGAATGATCTGCTTACATGCACTTCCCCCTGTCTCTAATTCTTTCATTCCCCAGCAAACAGCGCATTGCTACTTGGTGACAAGCGTCGTGTACACGAGGACAAGGAAAGGGCAGAGCTGCAATTGTAAACACCTGCTATAGTCACACTGGAAAAATATTTGAAATGCAATTATACACACATATATACTTTTAAATTATAGTCTCTTGACAACGCTACTTATTAATGTACTTATGAGGCTTAGTGAACTATTCAGCAATGCAAAGATGGGAACTTAGAAGCTATTGTAGAGTGGTGTCTTGGCATCTGAGTTTAATTTTCGTTCTTAAGGTAAATAATATAGTACCATATAAAAACATATAGTAATACAGTGGTACCTCTACTTATGAACGTCTCTTCATACGAAATTTTCAAGTTACAAAACTCCTCAACAGGAAAATATTGCCTCTTATTACGAAAGAAATTTCAAGATACGGAAGGTAAAAATACAGTATGGGCTGTCACTCGCAGCTCCTGAGTTTCCTGAACAAAACATACTCATAGCTGCTCGGCCATTGGCTAGCCTAGCATCTTTCTGGCATCCCATTGGCTAAGAGGGACCTCTATCGTATGTCTCTGTGTGCAGATAAACAGGTAGATAGATACGTAGATAGATATGTCTATGGAGCGTCCTCGTCATTCGCCCCTCGGGCCATGAGGTGTTCCGATAGTTTTACATGAATTAGAAACGAGGAAAAAAATAAAAAGGAGAAAATTGTTTTTGAGGCCCCTGGTTTAAACTTTAATTGGGAGGTGCATTAAACAACTTGGAAGCCTCTTCTTTTGAAGATTTATGCACTATGCCAAACTGGTGTTTGCTACAACACTAGAACTTCACATTTCTGTTTGGAAGTCAAAGTGCAAAAAGAGAAAAAAAAAATATCTGAAGGGCTCATACTCAAAAAGTCATAAATTGGGGCTATCGTATACCAAGACACTATCATAGTTGCCCTTTCTTTATTCTTCAAATTTTTAACCAATGCGTGGTGCATTGTGGATCAAGCGATACCTGTTAGGCACACACAAAGTGCTGAGCCCGCTGCGACAACACGAGGCATCTTCTGGTCCAGACCTGCAACATACCCAAAACAATCCTGTCACCACAACAAATATCAAGCTAGGCATCAGTCCTCTCCTTTGTGTTAACCAGCATTTTTCTCACCTGGCACCAGAGAAGGAACTTTGGAGTTGAGGTGTGACGGAACAGGGTCTGGACTCAGTGCTCTCTTGGCAAGGCTACGGAGACCTGTCCCCCACTTGTAGACGCATCCTGAATCTGGGAGCAGAACAGAGGATGAGATTGGGCATTATTTATTACTGAGAGTAAACACAGTGATCCGTTTATAGTGTATACCTGTGATTGCAAGAGCGTGCCGCAGGCCAGCGGCAACGTTCACCACACACTGCTTCAGACCCTAAGAAAGAGCAACATTCAATTTGATCTAAAATAACATATTTCGAAAAAAATGCTCAGTTTTGATTGATAGTGTCAGAGCTAGTAAGTTAACATCACATCATAATGCAGGTTCCCGCCATATTGAGAGTTGTTGGACCTTGGCTCTACTCAGTACAACTCTATTTAACTTCATGAATTGATATATCCCGTGCTTGTATTATTAGCTCTCACTGGATAGTGCTGATGTACCTCATATTGTGGCAAGTAAGGATATTGCTCTTCACAAAGATCAGTGACCACTGTTTTTCTATTCCATTTGAACAAAAGCAAAGAAAAAAACATAATGGCCGCATCTCTTATGTGCTCACCTAAATGAGCACCAGTTCTGCGGAGTGCCACACGCTAATAAATTAGCACAATCTGTGTGAAAAAAGATGATTAGTACTGTACTGGAATTATTGGCATGTTTCCACGGCTTAACTGTAAAAAGTCATGCTGTTTCATCCTGATGTGGGGAATTCATATTTAGTTTTTTTTCCCCAGAGTGTAAACACAGAAATAACCGAATATTTGAATTTGTGTGTGTGAAAAAGAGTATAGTGATGCCATAATTCTTGCTTTCTCAATATGCAATTTGTTATTAATGTAAATGTGTCAGGGATCCACATAGGCCCAGGTAGGAAAAACTAAAATCATCCCACCTTCTCTGTCTATCGCAGTCTAAGGCAGAAAACCACACATCAGGGAAATTAGTGAAAAGAACTAAAGTGTGTCAAAAGTGAAATGCTTTCATTAATCACCGGTAAGAAGAAGAGTAAAATCCCAGCCACAGGAAACATTTGTGAACCTCTGATTCAGGACTGAGCAGTGGTGAAGTGTTGAGCAGCTGGCAGTGTGGCCAAGTCCAAGCTGGCCTCTGTGATTTTGCCCACACACAAACGCCTCTCCACCGTCTGTACAAAAGCACATGATGGTGAAACTTTGTTTACCCTCTTTTTTTTTTTTAATATGCGCCCTGAAAACCCTTTCACAAACTACACTAATTGAAAAACTGATCCATCATGAGAGGAGGACACATACACTTAATAAGAGGTGCGAGACTCGAGTCACATGACTTGACTTGAGCCAGATGTAAGGCTCTTGCTAGGCTAAAACTTATGAAAAATCTAAATAAGTTTAAATATGTCTTTACATGAAACCGGTGTAAAAAAGGTTAACACATAGCTAGTCAAAAACATTAACAAAGCTATCATCGGTAAGGTTACGTGTTTAATTGAGAAGACAAAGTATCACAGTTTAACAAAGAGACTATTTGGAGCATTAAAAACTATTTGAGTGTGCTGAGCTCAGCTAACCAATCCAAGTTGTGAATGGGCAAGACTGTATGACTTGACGTTTGTTCTTGTTTTTAACCCATGTAAAGACTTGCTTGATTTTAATATTGGTGACGTACCAGTGACAACCACTGTGTGTCCCCCGCCACCGCAAACGGCTTGGACTGTTCTTCCTTGCAGAGCAGCCTTGTTCGAGAGCCTCGGGACTGCCTGGTCCTCCTCGTGTCCCTGACCATGTTGCCCGTAACTGTTGGCCCCCTGACAGACATATTCATCGTTCGCTGTCAACCACGAGCTTTTTAAAAACAGCTTTATTGTGTCCAAACATTTCTTGAATTCTGTTTGCTCGCCGCATAAGTTACGTATAGCGTGGAAGCTCAATCATTTTCAACGAATTTTAAGATAACAGTACAAAAAGAGCATGGTTGAATTCATCAAAGCGCACGACGCATTCATGAAACTTAATAAAAACACAACTAACTCCAAATGTATATATTGATGATGTTACAAATTTACCCAGGCGAGTAAACAACACTGCCGCGAGGGAGTTGCCATGGGCCGTAAATTAGTGCGTTGGAATGATTCGCGACACTGTCGGACATTGTCATTTATGCCATCCATCCAATCCATCCATTATCCAAATTGCTTATCCTCCCATGGTTCGCGGGCATGCTGGAGCCTATCCCAATATCTATCTATCGCGCAGTAGGCGCCAGGCGGTGTATATTCTGAATTGATTGTCAGAAAATCGCAGGGCACAATAGACAAACAAATTTGCACTCACAATGAGTGCAACAGTGCAATATTCGCTGATGACAATTGTTAATGTTGTCAGTCGTCTTTTTAATGATTAAGTACACATTTTAAAATATATATTTCTTTAGGCATATCTGTTTTTATTTAGAATAAAATTCATTGTTTCTTTTTGAGAATAGATCTTTACAATGATCCCAAAGAAGGGCGCTTATGTTGACAAATATGTTTACGTGCACAAATCTTTATTTATAATTGTTTTTATTATTTATCATTTCAAAATAGTTATAGAGATATGACTACAAATGGTATTCCAAAGTGATCGCACAGCACTGTCTTAAGTCTTTCTTTTTTTTTTTAATCCAAAAATGCTTTGCGCTGGTTAGGAGGTACTTGGTTTAAAACAATATTTCACATAGGGTACATCAATGAAAAAAAGGTTATGCAATAGTATTGTGCAGTACTTCCAACGCAAGCAGTGGTTTGTAAATTGGTACATGACTTTTTTAAAATTATGTTTCCAATCCTGTCCTTGAACTAGAATTCCAAAAGGTGATTGAAACCGTATTTTAATTTAATCCAATAAATGACTACAAATATGCATATACATGCAGTACATACTACAATACAAATTATAATGATTTTTACCCAGTTGAGACAAAGAAGTCAAACACATTTTTGACCCAATAAATATTTTTTTTTAAAAATATTTGCATACATCCTATATATACCAATTATTATGTCTATTTATTGATTTGTAGATCTTTTTTTTTTCATTTCAGGGGCTCTCTGATTATATCTACTTTTTAAAATGTAGGCCCATTACTGGAAGGGGTGCATGGGCTAGATCTGTCAGCATAAACCACCAAAATACTTTCATTACATTGCTTGTATAATTTCCATCAACATTGCACAGAAAGAAGCATGACACATACACAATAAGAATACAAAGGTGCATTTTATATTTAATCACTGGCGTGAGGAAGATTAATTGGATAATGAAACAAAACAATAAAAAACATCACAAGATCATGTACAACAGCAGGTTGGACAACAGGGTTGACTTGAATTTAGGGGACTTTCTGGTACAAAAGCATACAGGTAGGTCACAGGGTAAAAGCCAAATGGATGAAAACAGTGTTCTTTTGGTTTGTGCAATTCATTGACATCATAATATGTGTGTCTCTGTACGCTGGAGGGGCAACAGGCTGTTTTTGCCCAAATTAGCACATATTCATTGTAATGAAAAGGGTGATACACAAGCAACATGTCTAGAGCAGTGCTTGGGGGTACGACACAAATGGACTGTAAGCCGGTTTTGAAATTTCAGACTCCGAGCTGCTTGTTGAGGCGGTTCAGAGCGTCGCCCACGATGTCGAGCTCGTGTCGGAGTTCCTCCACAACGCTGTTGATGCTGGGAGTGTCTTTAAGCACATCCACACTCTGGGTGTAGGGGTTGTACCGTACTGTGAATGGACGCTTGATGGTCTTGGCAAACTCCCTGAAAGAAACAAGATAATGTAATTTTACTCATATGTCATCATGATCCGAAATTCGGATGAAAACTCACAAGTAGATCAGGTTTACCTCATTTTGACTTTGGCCTCCTCAAAGCTGTCTGAGACAAAGTAAACATCCTGAAAGGTTGTAATGATGCATTCTTGTTTGGATGTTACTTTGGGGTCAAATGGCATGATCCTTGATTTTCCAGAGAGTGCATGCTACAAAAGAGAATAATACACGTTAGCAACGGTAGACATTTGATTGAATCTGTTATCTCTTGGGTTCACAGGCAAGGACTTTTAATCCAAAATCTTATCAACACTGTCTTGTTTAAAGACTGTTGCACAAAAAATATTTGTGTGCTGGAGCACTTTACAGAGTTAATCAACCTGTCTCCATGTAATTTATTTCCTTTTTCCCCATGATCAAGGAGATCTGTTTTAAAGACATCATGCATCTGAGCTCAACGGCCTGTCCAAATTCGCCACGGTATATGCACTCCATGGAGGCTACATGAGGAGGAGCCTTTGAAGGACCCAGCCTGCGAAGGGTCCTTCAAAGGCTCCCGAGGACGCAGCCTATGAATTTGGACATAGCCTTTGAGGAGGAAACCTTGTAGTTTGGAGTTGGAGTATATCTTTTGTCACACCAGTCCTGGAACGTTTCCGACACACCTCGTATGTAGAGTATTTGAAATCTGTTAGCATTGTGGCTGTGTTTGTTGTTGTTGTTGTTTTTAAAAATTCGTATATGAAAAAACAAATCCAGATTCAAATTGGGTGGTCTTGTTGGGGATTCTCATTTGAGAATGTGCTTTTACCTTAAGCTCACTGATGGATGATAGCAGTCCAGCCCCATAGGCTCTCAGCTGTCCTTCCTGTTTGCATAGGCCAAACTCCACTGTGAAAAAATAACACTGAAAAAAAAAGGGGAAAAAAAAAGTCATGAAAATACAGCACGAAAGTGCTGAATGAATTGCAGGCATTAGCAAGGTCACTCACTGTGGCCAGTTTCTGAACAGAGTCGTCTGAGGCTCCCAATGAAGCCAGGCCGATCTCCTGGGAAAATTGTGCGAAACTGGCCTCTGCCAGTAGGGGGACGTGACCCAGCAGCTCGTGACACGTGTCCCTGGATAATAACCAGTTTTTCATGAATGCCTGCTTTCTTCTCCACATTTGCATGCTGTGTAATACTCACGGCTCAGGGGTGTATAAGGGGTCAGAACTGTGTCGCACATACTGGGTGCAGTGGAAAACACGGAAGGCCAAACCGGCCAGGAAGTCACGAGGGGACAGGTAACCAGCCACTGGCCTGATGGTAAACCCAGTGCGTTCTGTAGTACACAAGAAGTTTTAGGATTTCAAAATCAACATGATGGCATACATAGATGAAATGAAACTCACCCCTGAGGAAGCGAGAGACGTCTTCCAGTTGGGGAATGTTGTCTTCTCGACATCCGCAGTATTTAGACAGCAGTGGCAGGTTTTTCAAGTATTCCCTACAAGCATGGTTGGGGTACAACTTGTTGAGCTCTCTGTACACAACACCCCATGTCTTCACTTCCTCCTCTGTGAACTCTATGCGAGGAATCGGCTCACCGCTGCGGAAAACAGGAAATCCTCCGTCAATTGCAAGAAAAACATCCACTTAATTCCTAAATGAGACTTAGCAAAAGCTTACTGTTTGTAGGCCATAGCAAGATCTGCAAAGTACTTTCTTCTTTTGCGGTAGACATTGTCCTTGAAACCCTGTAGTAGTATAATACAACAAATGAGAAGACCTGAAAAGTGTAAGAGCGTAACTAGATGAACTTGGTCCTACATACCGGATGGTCAGCATCCAAATCCGAACCATACATCAGGACACGATTAGCACACTTGTCCAAGTCAGATATTTTCTTTGGGAACCACGGTACATGATGCATATCTGGGTGGACACTTAAGTGAATTAGAAAGTGATTGACAACCTGCATTAGGTGGGGTCCTAAGATCCGTATGTGACTTGTACCTTCCTCCTGTAAACAGGAATTATCCGGAGGCTCCATGTCCACCACGCTCACATGCTTTTGCAGCAGCTGGATAATTTCATTGAGTTGTTCGTGGTTGCTGTCGCAGTCCACAACGATTTCAAACTCTGAGTTGCGCCTTTTGGATTTCCTGGACTCAATGTGCACAAGGTTGACGTGATTTTCCTGCAACCCATTATAAGAATCACTGTTAAATGTACCTTCCACTTAAACTGTGATTCGAATGTGTTGTAAATGTGGCTGTCAACTAAATACAAATATTATTCCACTATATACAAACCCCAGTATGCCCTGTATGGCGTGGATTGTCAAACACCAGTTAAAGAATTGAACACTCCATATGAATATGAAAACGTGTACATACTTGGAAGAGTTTGAGTGCCTTTACAAGTCCTCCCACTTCATTCTTGAGGGAAAAGATAATTGTTGCTCTGCCTTTCTCTGGTGAATTCTTCTCTGTGTTTTCTTCTATTTTTGTGAAGGTTGATTTGTTTATCTGGAAACAGTAATTATTGATCGTTATACTTAATTGATGTACCATGAAAGATATCGAACTTGAGGCACAAAGGAATTAGCAACTTTTCTTGGTGTAATTTCACCACAGTTTTAGCTAGGCTTTACATGATCAGGATTCTGGAGCCTATCGGCGAGTAAAAAAATAAAATAAAATAATGATACCAGATCATGATCTGATCAGAAAATAGACCAATCTATTTAAACAACTTATTTACTGTACAGTCGACCCGCACTATTCGCGGGGGATTAGGACCGGCCTGGCCCACAAATAGCCGAAATTCATGTATAAATGACGCCCATTGAAATGCATTGGGAAAAATAACAATTAAACCCTGGAAATTCTCCCAGCACACTGATGAATGTCCAATACAACTGCCAAACCTTCCTCCCGCTAAAACATTACATTAAAAAAAAAATCTGGCATTACAACCAATCACTAATTTTGCATGAAATGCAAAATATCTGCCCATCCGATCCAGTCCATCAGATCTGTGTAAAGTCCTGTTTTAGCACAATTAAAAGTTACTTGCATATCCCAGTAAAAATACTGGATGTGTTCTTATTGTAAATGGGAACTCATAAAGGGGCTCATTACCTCTTTGGTTCAAAATGTCTACATTATACACCTTGTCATTGTGCTTGCAAAATAAAAATGTAGAACCAAAACATGTTCCCCAATAGCTCGAATCTAATCAGTGATCCATAGCTCATGGACTGGCCATGAAGCCAATGCTCAACTCATCTTCACTTAAAAGCATCTAGCCATCCAAAAAAGTCAGGATCATCTTGGTAACATGCATTACCACAAGGGATGGCTGGCCAAAGTTATTTGTTTCCATTGGAGAAGAAACCCCACAATGTAGAAGTGTTTACATGCATGCAGATAAGAACGTTGTAAGTATGTCAATGCCGCAGACAGACAAAGAGAGGTTGTTCAATGTGCACGCATGCAGAGATTAACGTCACGAGACTCCCGTTTCAGAACCTCGGACAGTACCCTCATGTTGACGCACACATGCTCACGCCATGGGAAAATTCATTATAATCCTGCTCGAGTAACCTCTAACATACTGGCATAAAAAAAATAATAAACATCTTCAAACACAGCTTTTGGAATTCACAAAAATTAGAAAAGGGTCTTGTTGAAATATTATTTTCCATGAACGTATAGATTTTCCCACAAAATTTTGTTGCCGCCTACCATATTTTGCCTTTCAAGCGTAGCCCGGACCACCCGGGTGAGTATTTTTCGGTGGATCCATGTCTGTAGAGCCCCTGAAAACATCACTGGATCAGGTTGTCCAGGGTCAACTCTTTGCGTCTCAGTTCAACCAAGATGAGCTTGTCTCTGTTTCCTCAAATCGCCTTGCAGCAATCGCTTTTAGAGTAAGGGAAAGCCTATGATTAACCCTTAGTGGGCTCAAATCTGAACAGGCAGCATGCCTTTTACCACCCGGTGTGGAATAGTACTTACTTTTCTGTAAATACTCTGCTAGAAACAGGATGATATGGGTTGCCCATACTCCCAATTTCACTTCATGCGGTTTGTTCATGGCAAATAAAATGTTTTTTTTTTTTTTTAAACACAATGTTATTGGCATTGTATGTCACTATTGATTTTGCAGGCTTAATGAAAAGTATGTATTTCAAAATAAAAGGTGTTAAAAAGGCTATAAAAATAGGTAGAAGCAACTTTAAAAATTTGCTGTGAACTATTTGAATGGAGGTTGCAATTCTTGTATTATTGTTTTGAGTCCACTCGGAGTCCCCCTCCATTTGTGTGTTGTCCATTAAAATAAGTGACTATTCAATTGATTTAATTGTAGACGAAAAAAACAAAGCTAAAAACTCTCAAATGAACCTGTGCCAGCTTGCTCATGACCTTGCTCAGACTATGTGACAAAGTATCTTCACCCTCTGGTCAAAAGAATGACAATAAATGATTTTCTTACCTCATTGTTGAGTAGTTTTTCTTCATAGGCAATATTCATGGAGTCAAACGATCTCCCCCTTCGAGGTCCGTCGATCCTGTTGGAGTACATTTCAAAGTGCAGCTTGGCTTTATCCACCTCTACTTTATTTATTCAGTCGTAGCAGGTGGATTATCTGTGTAACCCCCTCTATGTAAAGTAGGATGTGTAACCGTGAGAAGCAGCACGCTTTGCTATTTAACCACAGAGGGAATGAGGAGGGGGCTTAGGAGGGCAATAATCTCAGGGACAGCAGCAAATGAAAAATAAGCAGCATCACTTACGTAATTTGGGTGGGAAAAAAAGGGCTATCTGTTTTTTTAAGGTTTGAGAAGAATCGCAAAGCCTGAATTTGGCAAACCAAAAAAATGTTTAGCATGGTTGATCAGTCATTTATGATGCATATGAAAATAATCATGTTGAGATCAAACATGTTGAAGCACAGACATTGGTGCTCGAAAACCTTCTCATTTTATAGGCCATTCCTGTACTTTAACCTAAGAGGAGGTCAAGGTTTAAGAGGATTTAAGAGTGTGGACCACCTGCCTTCTTTGTGCAGTGATCCCAATATGCCCTCGACACCCCCACCCCCTTAAAAATCCACCGCTCTGCACTGTAAGCAGCTTCGGGTTTGGGTGCACATGACACCGGTAATCTACGTGTTTTGCTTTCTCTAACGCAGTGAGCCTTTTAATAAGATCGAGGCACTCAGTGAAAAAGGCCAATTAAAATGAGTGCAAGACTTATGAGATCCTTAAAACAACACGGCCAGTCTCACCGACTGTAGACGAACAAGAGGAGATGACGACTGTGGTGGGCTGTTCCTGTGATGTGTGGTGTGGTGGTACATGTGGCTGATGCACATGCTGCCGTCTCAGGTGGTCCTGGCCTGTATCACCCGTGACAGGGGCAAATGGTTTACACAATTGAGGAAGCAGCGGGGCCAACTTCCTCCCGTCAGAGCTGAACCCAGAACAGCACTTATTCGAGATATGATTTTTAATGCAAACAGTGGTCAACATTAATGTGAGCATTTACGGATGTGTGTTTTAAATGCTACTAAGGGAACACACAGGTTAAATGATGGTCTCTTATAGTATTTAAAACAAACCTGTCTTTAACATTAATACATTAGAAATCAGCAGAGCTGGGCATTTTTTTGCCGGTCCGGCCGCGACCCCCCGCTCTTATTCTGCAGTAGTCAAAGACAAACCGCTCCTCGCTGCAGCAAGATCTCAGAAGAAATATAAATGGAAAAAAATAGGCTGTCTCCGCATAATGTGGCATTGAGCTGTTCCTAAGTTCTACAACTTCCACTTATTATTTATTGTTTTATATTAATGTATATAGTTTTGAGTTGAGCAGGAAAGGTTTCTAGACGTTTGAGAGAGATTTATTTTGATAAGTAAATTTTGTTAGTTTGTATTAGTACATTTCTGGGTAACTTTTTCATGTGTTCATCCATCCATTATCCAAACCGTGCTGGAGTCCATCCCAGCTGTCTATGGGCAGAAAGCGGGGTAGACCCTGAACTGATTGCCAGCCAATCGCAGGGCACACACGAACAAACAACCATTTGCGCTCACAATCATACCTAGGGTCAATTTAGAGCATTCAATCAACCTACCATTCATGTTTTTGGAATGTGGGAGGAAACCGGAGTACCCAGAGAAAACTCACGCAGGCACGAGGAGAAAATGCAAACTCCAGGAAGGTCAGGGCCGGACTCGAACCCACGACCTATGCACTGTGAGGCGGACGTCCCGCCAACTCGGGTTTAAATAGTTAAAAATGGTGTCACCCACAAAAATAAATAAATAAATAAACAAACAAAAAATACAAGTCACGCAAGGAAGGTTGAAGGCAGTCAGGTTGGCCGTCTCTGCCGATGAGGTGTCCCTTATTTTTTTTTTCAGGGAGTTGGGAACCCTATGTGTTGTAGACCTGTTGCCAACAGCACAATGCGTCGGTCACGTGAATCAATGCGGCAGTTGTCGCTCGCGCCGAAGCGGGAGTAGAAAGAAGCCTAAAAAGAAGCCTTTCACCGAGTAGGCTGAGATGAAATTTGGCCGCCTCGCGACCACGTCAAACGCATGAGGGCCGATTAGTGGGCCGGACTAAAATCCACTTCCGGCCATGCTTAGTCCAGCCATTTTTAAAAATTTATCAGCCCCCACCCCCCGCCCAAAAAATGGGTATCCGGCCGGGTCGTAGGGTCCAACTGGTCCTGCCCTGGGACGGACTGCCCAGCTCTGGAAATCAGGATTCCCTGTGCACAGGGAGTCTCTGCTCATATATACTAGAGGAAACAATTATGAGTGCGCAAACACACAGAAATAAACAAATGCATAATCATTTTGTACAGTTTAAAGACTAAGCTATGCTAAGACTTATGACTACGGCTCCAAGCCGTTCTTATCACATTTTACAATGAGAAAACAAACTTATTACATCATAGGTTGAATTGTGATTATTTGAATTAAAAAAAAAAAAAAATTAATGGCCAAAATAACTATTTTAGCAAAAAAGATGACGTACCTGCGGGTAACAAGTACTCTGTTACATGACCATAACCACATTGAAATGATGTTTCATTTTTAATGCTAGTCCCTTGAATTCACAGTATAACTGGCACATACAACTAATAACCATATTCAGAGTATTTCTTTCACCTGCAAGACTATATATAACAAGTATTCCCTAATGATGCACAAACACTAAGGTGAGGTTGCCTGGGATCTATTTAAAAACACACTTTCAGGCATCATGTGGCTTTCCGATCACCTGTTTTGACAAGGAAGAGATGTCATTATGTGTACTTCAGTGTGTTCCTTTATTGATGTGCACTTGCTTGACACCGACTGACAGTTGCTTAAGGCCCAGACTGCACCTAGTAAATAAGGTGGCTAACTTCAAACATATAATAGAATTAAATCAATAATGTCTTGGTGAACTAGGATGTTCATATTGTTTGTCTTCAATACACATATGTGCATCCAAGTTATGAGCGATCTTGAAAACAAGACCCCAGTATTGATTTTTCACTTACCGGTGAGGTTCTTCGACTTCTCCAAAGTCACATAATGAGAGAGTATATCATAGTTACATTCATACATCTCATTTATGACACACATCCTACTCGAGGCAACAAAGCTGTCCCTCATTAGCCACACTACTACAGTGCCACCGTTGCCCCAATATATGACAAAACATGATGATGTGAGGTTTTTACTTTTTAGAATCACTAAATACAGATTAGCATGACTTTCTTCTCTGGGATGTTGTGTCGCAGACGTGTCTGAGCGTGAGTCTGTCCCAGTTCTGTTCACTTTAATCAGGAAGGATTTAGTCCGTGTCTGAGCATCAAGCTTCAGGAGATTTGGATGGCTAATCACACTCAAGGCGCTGCCCAACAATTTCATTACAAAATAAAATCTCACTATAAGTGACTGGACATTGGAAAGCTCTATAACACAATAATAATTCACCAAGTAGAAGATATCAACACAGATTTAAGCCCCTGTCAATGCCACCAGTCCCTAACAAATTTGTTAAACTCTTAATTTAATTAAAGTAGAAGTCAAGCCAAACATATTTTTTTCCAGAATATGTTCTATGCAGGCCCACTAGCTGAGACAAGGCATTTCGCTAAATGTTGAATTGTGGAATATAAGTTAAGCAGCAAAATACACCTACTTTTAGCCATCTCGGGGGACGGCCATTTTGTCACTTTTGTCGACTGAAGATGACTTTGAAGTTGCTCAGGGCTCAGGTAACGACCAATTACAGCTCACCTGTTTTCTGAAGCTGAGCCATGATTGGTCATTATCTGAGCCCTGAGCAACTTTGATGTCATCTTCAGTCGACAGAAGTGACAAAATGGCCGCCCCCTGAGCTAGCTAAAAACCGGTGGATTTCTCATATTCCACAAATGCAATATTAATCAGAATTCAGTGTTCGGGCCTGCATAGAACATATTCTGGAAACAAAATATGTTTGGGTTGACTTCGACTTTAATGTTTCTGAAACCATGATGTGAATGTATTAAAAATGGAATCGGAAAAATACTACTATTATCTAAATCAATGTGGGTTTCTAATATTCACCGCTTATATATATCAACATCAGGGACAAAATGTTATAAACTGTTACATGTGTTATTAAGTAAAGTATGCTAACTGAATTTCCACTGCGAACTCAAGGTCCTCTGGATGATTACCGTTTGGTGAATAGAATTCCGTTCTTTTCACATGATCCTTGCTCTTGTTTGAACAACAACTAAGGAGAATAGTGAATGATCTGCTTACATGCACTTCCCCCCGTCTCCAATTCTTTCATTTCCCAGCAAACAGCGCATTGCTACTTGGTGACAAGCGTCGTGTACACAGGGACAAGGAAAGGGCAGAGCTGCAATTGTAAACACCTGCTATATTCACACTGGAAACAACACGCATACAAGATTGACACTGACGGCAACTAAATAAAATCCTTAATGCGAAAGCTTCTTTGAATGTGTTTGCACTGTAAATGAGGTAACTGCAATTTATCATTTGCAACCTCTGTCTTAATCACTGCAGTTTTTTTTCCTCCTGTATTTTATTTCTTTAAAAACTAAAGACTCAAACGGAACATTCCATTTATGTAAAACCTCCAATAAATCAATAATTTAGTTTTTTCCCCCCCGGTAGTCATTATTCATGTTGCAACATGTAGGCTATATTGTTGACCTCGAATTTAGTTAATAACCTTCTACTGTATCAGTATTTTACATAGCCTATTTATGTGTTTGAAATATACCAGGTAAATGTAAAAGTGTATCAGATTATTGGTTTCAAATGAATTGCTTATACTTTACCTGTATTTTGGGAAAAAAAGGCATCTTTTTCATAACTTTATTTCCATAAAAATTACAACTGTACTCTAGTACCAACAGAGCAGTTATGTCATATCTATATACGGTATCTATCCATCTATATATATAGCTATATCTATCTATCTCTCTCTCTCTCTCTCTCTCGCTCTCTCTCTCTCTCTACACACACACGTATATATACACAGTATAAAAACAAATATAGACACAGAAAGATTAGTGAAATTTGTGGTGAGAGCGTGTGTGACCTAGTAACTGCACAGTATTGGTATCTCATTTATCAACATCCACCCTGAGAAGCCTGCATGGCATAAAAAGTAGAGAATACCAAGGGGAGAACCTGCGTCATTTCAGCCCCACATCACTCGTCTTTTCTTTTTGATTGGCTGACAGGAGACAGAAAGCCAGATAAGCAATCAAAGCAGAACGGGGCTTTGATTACCGGTACGTCCAAAAGCAACACGTTTCATTATGAGCATGAACTTAGACCAGGTGCTTGTGAATAGGCCAGGCCTTGGAATCAAAGGACACATGCTACCACGGGCGTGTTGTTCATCCATTCATAATCGCTCCTGCTCACCTAACAACACGTTTACCTGCCATTACACTTGGACAGCAGTTGTTTGCTTCCTTATCTTGCATCACTTTGCAATTGAGGACATTTACACAGAAATGTTATGTCAACGATGTGATTCCTCCCATCAATGGGGGTTGGGATACTGTCACAAAATTAACCGCTTCAACCACTGGATCAAGGTGTAAGAATTCATAGATTTAAGTTTAAATAATGTAACCAATAATGTAAATGATTACCTTTATTAATATATGTAATAATATTTAGGTTGTTGTAATAAATTCATATTGTTTTGTTTGTAAAAAAGAGATGTGACTGGAATAGTCACAAAAAGGCACAGAAGCGGATGTCCTTGGAAATGTATTGGTCGTTCGTCTTCCAACACCTGTTTGTGAATTTTGCCATTCAGCTCCTTGTTAGAGAACAGCAAGTTATACAAAGTGAACTATTGAAAAGTGACACGTGCATTGAAAAGCTTGGACAGGGTCAAATTCATTTCACCTATGAACGTTAGTTCATTTTGGTTTTATCCTGAAATCTTAACCGAAAGATAAAATATTCAGATTTTATTGTGAGTAGTGTATTTAGCAACAAACTATCAGAGTTAATCCAAACACGAATATTACTTTTGTAAAGACGGCTAACTGCCCTAGATGCCAATTTGAAATATGCACCTCCACCTAACCAAAGCACCTCAAATTTCTGAATTCAAAAAACATATTCATCAGAATGCCAGTAATTGTCATTATACTCAATGAGATTGGCGCGCTTCCCCTCTCCAGTGCAAATGTGATTCAATACATACAAATGTACACAATAGAAACAAATATATGTCATATATCAGATGTTTATGGTTAATATTCAACTTCAAGGATGAATGTCTTTGAAAATCTAACGAATTCCTCAAACAATTTATTTTGATGTTACGTGTACATATACATCTTTAGGAAGAACGATAACGTTCATATAGAATTGTGGTAGACCGACGACAAAAGACCATGAACCCACCATTCCCATTATTGGTCTCTGTGACATGTACATACTGTATATTGAAATATAAACATTCACACAAAGACAAAATCAAAATAGAACACATTTCACTGAAATGTCAGGCCATCGCAAAGAATAGCGTGGGTGGCGGTGAAAAGCCAAAAGTTATTAAATGACATCAGGCATCAGCGTCAGATGGAGAGCCTCGCGCGGATCGGCACCTTGATGCTGTGAGCGCGCCGTCGGATCATATCACACGGCGCCCGAGACTGGCAGGCCGACGATTAATTTTGGCAGGGCAGAGGCAAGCATCTGCGCTTCACCTTCATCTGGGTGACGTGACACGCCTGGGAGGGCCGCCTAAAGGCCGAGCGCCCGCTAGAGTGCAAGTCACAGGCTGCAGGCCATCTTTAAAGGCCACGCATGTTTCTATCTTAATCATTCTTTGCGTTCACTACACAAACAGGATGTGACTGAGGCACTGGTCATCGATGTGCATCGCAAAGCCTAGTTAAGATACTGCTTGTATGAAGGAAGAACTGAATTTAAAAGACAGGGTTTTGTTCCCATGAGGTGATCAGTGTCCCTGCTTACATGCTCACCATCTCCAGATTTCCATTAGAAAGAGTGTTCTACATATCAATCCAACCTTTAATTAAAAAGCTGCTATATTCAGAGTTCCCTCGTAAGCACGCTGGTAATACGCAGGCAGGCTTGTTCTTTGCCATGAGTGGACGAAATGGTGCATTTGGAAAGCAAATGAGCTCATTGTTGCCAGGCTCGAGCCTTTCATCTAACGTTATTGTCCTTACTGAGTGACTGTCACCCTCGGGTAAACACTTGATGTTGCCATCAACATTAGCACCATTACTCATACGCTTGGACAGATGACTCAGTACCAGTTCAGTGAGGTTCATCTCATCTCATACATGAAGAAATAAAAGAAATTGGTTCAAAAGGCTTGAGTGTATAGTTTTTCATCATATGTCCTCCATATTTTATTTAAATACAGACACGTTTGAGTGACGCTAGCCTGCATTTGTCAAACAAAACTCACCTATGTCTTCATGATACACACACACACACACACACACACACACACACAGGTACAAAAAGCAATATCCAGTTTTTCTTGACACATCTTGAGAGGTACTCATTTACCGGTAATACGTCTCATAAATGTCATTGCATTATACAAAAAGACGCATCTAATTAATTGCCCCTCTCAGGTAGCCTACTGTAGATAAATACTATAAATAAAATATCAGAAAACCACATTATGATACAACTACGACAATAAGAAACATTGATACATTAGTAGTTCTCCTACTGTGGCAGTCAAAACTGAACATTCATTTTGTAAGACAGAATCTTTGGTAGAGCTCTATTGTATTTCTTTATGAGCAAATGCTCCTAATTGGGTGAATGGTGAGATCCTTAAGTGTTTTTTTAACTACTGGTAATCTTTAATTTGCAACGATAAATGGCTGCTATGCAAAGATGATCTTTTATCTGATTTAATTCAGGGTCATTCGTCTCCCTGGCAATGAAATACATCAAGTCCAACTTTACAGAAAAGAGAGCATCTTTAATGATAAAAAATAATCACAAAATATCAAAATAACCTACACAGAACAATGCAAATTGGAGGGAAATACTGAGAATAATAGTCTGTTTGCCAATAACGATGTACTGTCTTGGATGAATGACTGGGGCTCTCCAGTGGAAAGCCAAATATTGGGACTGGGGCAGGTCTCAAGGGGAAAAAAAGGCTTCTCGAAAAAGCACGCGAAACTGTCCAAGCGAGGGCTGAACACTGACCTGCGGCAGCCGTCAGACAGGAAACTGTTTCCTCACCTTGTCAGCCCACTCGGGATACGTTTGGGACAATGTGAGCAGCAGGTGCTGAAACTATAAGAAGAAGTGGAGAAAGAAATGTTTTGTTAATTTTCCACATCAGCCGCTTGCTCGTGGCATCGCATGTCTCCACCTGACACACAGACCGAAAAGAAACTGTCAGATCTTTGGAAGCCGACTTCATGTTTACTTGGTGCAAAAATACATTTTCAAAGTGTTACGACGAGATGACAAAGAGAAACTTGATATTGATTATAATGAGGATTTTTTTTTTTTTATATTGTCACAGGGGGGAGCTCGGTTTATGACAGAACCAACACATTAACGGGTGAATGTCAAGATGTACTCAATTACAAAACGGTGCCTCTTTAGTAAACAGCTCCTTTCTGTGCACCGCGATGTCGTCAATATTAACAGTGGCAGACCAGTTTGGCAGCAGCAAATTGTATTTTTATTAAATAGTCATTTTTAAAAAATTGGCAAATTTACTGGTCGCACATGCGTGAGTAGATGAAAAACGCACGCGCACTGTCTGAAATTTTAGGTGCAAAATGCGATCAGTTAGGGGCAGTCTGGAGTCCTAATTAATTGCTGCATTAGCATAGGTTAGTGATGGACTACCTGCATAGTCGCATAACAGGGTAATTTGGTTTACCACGACCACAGAAACAGAACATTTCTTAAATTGAGTATGCAATTATGGTCTGTAATTCAGTGACACCAAGAATATGCAAAAAAAAAAAAACATAGGGTAATTTTTATGAAATTTTGGGGTAGATGAGGAACACATGGGCACATCCAAGAACTGATTACCGCAATGTGTCTCTTCTTCTTTTAAAACAGCATTTCACAGCTTATCAAGCAAACATAGTCCCCTTCGCGGGTTTGTTGACGTCTTTGTGTATGTGAGCTTGTTTGGGAAGATTCACTTACTGATGTCTGATAGTTGGGAAGTAAACTTCCAAAAGCTGTTAGACAGTTCTTCTCTGTCAGGTAACCTCTCTTTACTAAGGCTTCTACTGTGTCCTGCAAAAACACAGAACAGTCTTTATTAGTCTTTTTCTTTGTCAGTCTCAGCTTCACCATTCTATAAAATACTTGGCACATGTAAAGAATGTAGGCCTCACTGTCAACATTTGAACATTACCTTGGAAATCTGACAACATATGTCTGACAGAAATTCACTTGTGATTTCTGATAAAGTCAGGAGCTGCTCATCTTGTGCATTTTCCTTCCTGTTAGACTCTTCTTTGTTTTCACTCTGGTAATGAATCACCCGCAAAATGGTTCCAACAAGAGACAGACCTCGGAGAAAAAGAGAAAAAGAACAACATACTGTATTAAAGGCTCCAGACTCCCCTTAAATGGACTTTTGCATGTTATCTACTCCACATGTGCAACCTGGATATTCACATTTTTCCTGTTTTATTCTTGAACATTTTTGTTGATGCTGACAAATTCAACATTGCTCGACGCTTCAGACCTTTTATCGGTAATATACTAAAAGGAGTGAAAAAATGTGAACATTTAAACAAGTCGTACAGCGTATGCCCCTAAATTTTCTACTTGCACCCCTAATACTTCCGGTTAAGGCCACTGTGACCCCAGTAAAAAAAAAAGTTAGCCTGAAGCCCTGATATTTGCTTAAAACTATTTACAGTGGTGCCTTAAAATGCAAGTTTAATTCATTCTGTGACCACACTTAACTCAAAAGACATTGTAAATCATCTTTCCCCATCAAATTAATGAAAATGTCATTAATCCATTAAAATCTTTCAGATAACCCAAAACATACGTTTGTAATGTTTAAAAAAAAAATCACCTGTTTTCTGAAGCTGAGCCATGATTGGTCGTTATCTGAGCCCTGCGCAACTGTGATGTCATTTTCAGTTGACAGAAGTGACAAAATGGCCGGACCCTGAGATGGCTAAAAAAATGACGGGTGGATTTTGTTACTTAACTCATATTCCGCAAACGAATCAGAATGCCGGGTTTAGACTAGTAGGGCTGCATAGAACATATTCTGGTAAAGAAAATGTTTGGGTTGACTTCCTCTTTAATATAAATGATATTTAATACAAATTGTTACATTGCTTGGGATATTTTACCAATGGTTGCATGGCCAATTACACTTACTTGTGTCCTCTTTGCTGCCCCACTGCTCCTGAAATCCATAGAGCGCTTGCAAAACAGAAAAAGCCTGCACTAAAGCGCCTTTCTGCTCCTGCAGAACAACTGCAAGATCAATTGGTTGGCAGAGGTCATCACAGACAACCTCACACACAAAATCCCATATAGCTTTGCCTGGTCCTTCACTGGAAGCTGCAAGGAACAAATGGGACAATTCACTTTCTTTCGGTGTTCAATGGAGCGCAGTAACTAGTAACAACATACTAACAGCTGAAGATGAAATACTGTACATACAGTATAGCAGTGTTTATCAACTTACCAAACATTTGAATGCCCTCATTTACAGTAGTTAAGAGCTGCATGACATGAAGGTAAACCTCCAAGCCATTTGGACTCTCTGATCTGTGAAAATTAATAAAAGTATACAGTATGTTAATGAAACAGACCATTGCATCAGCAGAAGGGCACAAAATTAGGTACGTAGAATAGAGGACCTGTATCAAAAACTCTAGGGTAAGACTCCACTAAGTCATAGAGAAAGGCGCTTGTAATATTTTGCCCACTCCAACCACACCGAAAATAATAAACGTATTGTATTAAATCAATACACACAAGACAGTGTCAATCATTATGTATTATTACTGATCTGAAATCTCATTGAGCAGGTGTACTTGATGCTGTAACCAGTGAATATACAAGACAACACTGACAAGTGCAAACCACATTTATTACACTTTGAGCTGGAGACTCATACCTAAGCTGCTTGGCAGCCTCAAGAAGGCATGGGGCTAAATCCAGACAGCTGTCACCACCATCGCCCTCCTCACTAGGCAGAGCTGTGATCCAACTTTTCATCAGCTCCTCATCAAGGTCAAACAACTTGTCAACGAGCTCGCCGACTTTCTCAAGCAGGTCCGCTGTAAAAACAACACCACTAACGTCAGCAATCCATGTTACAAAGCGGACAAAGAGTTGGTGACAAGGACAAAATGTTGTATAATTGCATCGCATGTTATCTAAGATGCAGTCACTTAATGGAAACATACACCGGCCAAAACATTACATACGCCAAAAAGCTAATCCATGTCATTATTGTTTTGCTTTGTGTGTTTTTAGTTTGTTACTTTCATGAAATGATTTGTGTTTATTATTGTACCACAATGGCTGTTGGTCCATTTTATTTGGCTCAAGTGAAGTGGAAGTTATGTCACCTTTCACAAACCAGATGGCATTCTGATGACAAATTGCTTCATATTGTATTGCACTCTACATATTTTTTGTCAGCTGCAGCAAAGGTCTGCACACTACTAGTGTAGTGATCTTTGTAAAGGTAGATTTTGTACAGGATCTTAATACATTGTGCGGTTGAAGCTAATATTGTGGCCGGTGAGTGCACATAGCGCTGTACCATATCGTCGGTGTCCTGTGACAAACACTTATGTCCAATTTTGGAAAATAATTTAAATTCACATTAATGCGATGTCTGTAACATCATTCACGTAAAAATAAGAAAATTGAAAAAAATGGACGTAAGTGTTTTTCACAAGACAGCAACGATATATATAAATGAGGAAAGGTAAATACTGTTGGTTGAACTGGACATGATGAAAAGGAGGTTGGCGCGCACAGATGTCTGCTGTCGTATTCGCTGAAGCCAAAGTGAACTGACATCTTTTTGGGAAACGCAGGTCAGAACCAACCTGCAAAGATCACAAGAGAAAATGAAAATGAAATATTTGCAGAGGGTTGTCTGACTCCCTCTCAGAAGACGCCTATGACACCTGCTCGTCTCAAGAAGGGTTGGCGGATCTGTATCCCCGAACAGAAGCAACAGCACAGCCCTGTGGACAAATGGGGACTTGCATCAAAAAGGATTAATGTCAACTTTACATATCTTTGAACACAGGCAATCATTTACCCCAAATCTTCATTTTGGCTAAGAGTCAAACAAGTGTCCGGAAAGCAAGCAATGTTTCCAAGTATTCCTACGCAAATTTCCTAAAGAAGCACAACAAAGACCCTTTAAGACGTTATTCAGGCTCATTGGTGATAAGTAACATTGATTTGAATTGGAACTTAAAATGTTGCAGGTATAACAGGGGCACTTACTGTCAGACGTGGATTACCAGAATTGGCTATCACTCCAAGAAGAATGTCTGGAGCTTTGAACTCCTGCAGGAAACCAGCCACGTCCTGCACACAGTCAGTTAATGAGTTAAAAACAATTTAATATAATATATTCTGGATACAGGTCTTAACCTGCCAAATTTCCGCTGTGGCACGTGACACTGCAACACTCATTAGCCACTTTGGCAGTGCAACATAGTATATTCTTAGATCCATGATCTGTATGGATTACTCTCCTTGCACGGTTGGGCAAGCGTGTGGTCCACGGAGTGGTAGGTGAAATAAAAAAAAATTATGAGTGCTCATGTGAAGGCAGCATGTTTAAGCTTGTCCTCTGAAATCTAATTCTCTCTGTCAGTCAAGACTGAGCATTATTTTCGAATACCATACTTGATTCACAGTGTGTACCGATGACGCTGTTCTATAAATATGCAATAAATATGCATGTTAAGGAATTATGTACTGGTAACTCAACTATACATGAAATTATACTGACGTCAAGAATGATTTGTATAATCCCGTCGTGAAGATACTGTATACATGTATACAGTGCAGACAATCAGATTGTAATTATTACATAATGGACAACAGGAAAACAAGATCACAAACAAATAAAGAATAAAGGATGCTGACCTAGCATGACATACCCACCTTATCCATCGCCATGTCCCAAACTCGACACAGATCTTCTTCCTCATCATCAGTGAGATGTATGTGAATATCTGACTCCTCTGGTGGTTTGGTGACCATCTGAAGGACACATGTGTCATGATTATGATGTGTGACACACAAAAGAGACTAACACTGCAAGATTTGCAGATTAACAATGCATCATTTACACATTCAAGATTACTGGTAGTTGTTTCCCTAAACTTTCATTCGCAAGACTGTAATTAATGAATTTTGTCTCGTAACCTGAATGAGGCGAGACAGTGTGCTGAAAAGCCAGTGCTTGCTGTATACTGTGTCTCCAATAGCATCAGTAACTTCAGCTTCATCTCCGTCGGCTGAGTCCGGAGGAGGTGATGGGTTACGTTCCATTTCTGGAGAGAGATCTCCTCTATGTGGAGAGCATGTTTCGCTTGCTCCGTCTTCAGCACTATCAAGTCTGCAATCTGAAATAAGAAAAGGGTATACAATGTGTAAGAAATAATGTTTTCTTCGAGAGGACAGTATATTGCAATACGGTGCATAACAAATAGACTAACGTCGCCAAATAATAGTCTGACATGTAGATCTGAGTAGTTAAAAATGGAACACATTTTAGGCTACAACCTTAATAGTCCAAGATGATGGTTGAGCTAATACGTGGTAATTAAGAGGCAAGGCTGAAACCTTCAGGGCTTCTTATATTGATGAATGAATTTGTTGCTCAATCTTTGAATCAATGTGCTAAACAACTTTAGCTAGCGGCTAACCGCTGGCGGAGTTTTGTAGCAAGCAATATTTTGTGTGTACGCTTATGATGTGTAAATTTCGACTCACCCATTGTTGCCGTTTATTTGGTAGACATAATTAATCCATAATCATTATGTGCAGCATCTGAATCAAAGTACAGTAAGAGGCATTTCAAATAATTTCCACCAAACGTTTTAAACCACGAGCGCATGCGCAATGTCACAACATCGTCGTCTTCTTCGTTTAGGCTACGCGTCACAGTTGATGGCGACCACTACGGACAACTGAGGTATCACATGTTTATGGGATCTACCTGTTAGATAATAAGGTCGGTGGCCAACGATTTACATAACTTTACGTTTGGATTTCTTTATTTCTCCACATATTGAATTCAAGGTCGTGTGCGTTATTCTTCAGTTGGCCCTTATTTAAAGTTGCTATGCTTGCTGTTCAGTGCCTATAGCCATCATAGACATTGACCCTATATAACATTCATTGGTGCACAGCGACATTGAACAAAATATTTCGATGGCGTTTAAACTATCCCCAACCTTTATTGAGCCAAGTCACATACTATATAGCGTTTTTGGTTTCCTTCTCACAATCTCTAAATTTATAAATTTAGCAAAATATTTGCACACATAGCAATAGGCAATGTGTTTCCTTAATTTTATACAGTCGTTGTCATTGGATTTATGCGACTGTGATATGTCCCACACAATTTTCATCATATTTGTGCAGTTGGGTAGTGTAAAGCTTAAAATGTTGTTAAACAGTACAGTCAGCTTGCTAACTGAATCTTGTTGCTATGTCAGGTTCCACCATGTGCTCATCAAATGCTAACATTACCAAAAATGTCCACCGTGTCATTGTCCACCCTACCAGCAAGCTCCCCAGCACACCTGATAAACTCTCATAGTATACTAATAATGTTGTGCAGTGAGTGCATCGTAGTGGTTAGCTCTGAACACAATTGTTTTTCTGACAGACAATAGTAAAATACTGTGGCAACAGTTACTATTATCCTTAAATCAAGTTCCTCAGAATTAACACAAAATAGATGAATGACTATTAAACGATAGAACTATGTCAAAGTAATCTCAAACCAAATAGCCATACCAAACCAAATGGGCACGATTTGTTTGCTTTTACTCTCGGGAATATGGTCATCACTCCTAAGGAACAACCATTAACCTGTCATGTCAAAGGAAACAATGATATGTGTTAAGTTAGCTGTTTTCTTTGTACTTGTGTTCTTTCACGCAGAAAGGAACACTAGCTCCGACAATACTGTGTAGAAGCACTGTATGATGTCTACTATGTTGTGTTGTCAAGGTTTGAAATACACAAATTTAGAATAAAGTGAACTTAAGTGTATGGAACTGTAACCAACAAGGTATAATTACACCGAGGTATACCGGTATGTTTTAATTTCTTCCTTTTCTGTTTTTACTATCCAACACTTTGAGGTCTAGTGAAGCAGTCTGGACATAAAAAGAGAGAGTAAAATCCTAGCCGAGTCGATTCAATATAGTTAACGTGTTGAAAGTTCATCCCAATGTAACCAACAAGAAGTGCAAAGTCAGAAATTGTCCACACGCTAACCAAAACTTCTGTTCGGCAAGTTGGTGCATCTGATGTCCTCCTTTGGTCAACACACAGTAAAAGCTGTCAGTCAAGAATGACTCTACACATCCTCATCATACAGCTGTCCAATAGTGGGAGTAGTCCGAAACCCTGTTTGCACTTGGAGGAGCTTCCACTAAATCACTATTTGAGATCACGCAAAATAACCCTGTGTTTGTTTTTAAGAAGTAATCACAGATAAAACACATAAGTAAACATATTTCATAGATTTAACATGCGTGGTGGGATGTGATAAGGGAATATGAAGGACGAGTTGAGCATCTCTGCACTAATAATAATGAATGCATGCATCCAGGCCTCACCTCACTCTTGATTGTGGGAAATTGTCCAAATAAGTCAAATCAAACCCAACTTTATTGATCGCATACATACATACTTATACATGGGGATTTGATACCTGTCCAGTTAATAAACTCATTTGTAAAACAACAATATAAATTATTAACAGTAAGCGAAGAGCATAGCGTGAGAGGAAACAAAAAAGGGAGGATAAATATGATATGTAAACATTTGTATACATTTTAGTTGTATACTGGGAATTGTGCAAGGTGGATTTACAATACAGCATCCAGTCTAAATAGAATTCTAATCACCACAGAATGTGTAATAAAAGATGTGTTTTTGTGTAATCATTGAACATGCTACACATAGGGCATAAATATACATGCTCTCCAACAGCTTTTTATAAATTAGATGAATCAAGATGCACATTGTTTTTAAAAGCAATCAACTTGTGCTATTTGCACTCACAGTTAGACACTATACTGGCCTTGCATTGCTTCATGAATATACAGCATTAATTTAAATGTCCTAACCTTTGAGTTAGATATAGTTTAACCAATTAAATGGAAATGCAGCAGACACGTCAATATGTGTGAGTGTGAATGGCATTGTGAAACTCTTAGCATTGAATTTCCATGTTTGATTTGTAAGAAACTGGAAACAACAAAGTAAAATGTGAATTTGTAAGGGCACAGGTTATTTTCATACAGTGTAGTTGGCACTTTACTGCCAGTCAGATCAAACAGATGGCAGATAGGCTGACGTAGGTTGTGAAGGCATGCACTCAACATGAACTCAGCAAGGTTAGCCTGAGTCAGGAATAAGACAATGGATGAACACGCCTGTTAAAATATAGCTTTCAAGTTTCAGTTTCAGAATAAGTGAAATAATCATCTGTATAATTCAAATTGAAAAGGTCAGGTGAAAAAGCACAGTACAGTACATCAACTTGACACATGACAATATATTTCCACTTGTCCTTGCAAAATAGCTCAAAGTGTCAGATTGCAAGGGCATCTTTTGTGCGCAGCTCTCATCAGGTCTCCTAAGAGGCCAAAGACTTCACTTTCTACTCTGCGGACATTTGGGTCAATCAATAAAACAAACACATTTATTTACAAACACATCTAAACCAACAGACATTGAACATAATGCTGTTTAATAGGATAAAACGGGTCACATGAAAGATGATGAACAAAGTCAACCAAAACAAATACAAATAAGAATACAAACCAAACCAAACAAATAAGAGGAAGCCAGAACAAAAGTAATGTGCCCTCATTTACAGACATCAGTTCAAGCAGCAGCATTTTAGGCGGCCAGGTTCACTCATCCCAAAGTAGGCTAAAAAGTGTTAGAGTAGTCGAGCAGAGTTGTATAAAACCACAGATTACTGTTTCAAGGTCCCAAGATGATTACAAATCAAAGCTTGGTTTTTACAATCGCATTAACTTGGTGACATAATGTTTGAAGTGGTGATGTTCCACTTCAGCGTTTGAAAACAAAATGGAAGATTTGGAATTCTTTATCCACCTTGACTAAAACACAGATCCAGATGAAAACAAAACAAAACCACAAAAAAGAAATGTTTATAAAATTGTGAGGGGCTATTAATCAAGGGGTCACTTAACTCAGAGTGTGGTCGCAGGCCGCCAGTTGCCCATCCCTGATATAGAACTATTACTATTCACACTCACATTCATACTTATGGAAAATTTAGAGCCGAGGTCACCGATTTGCAGAGGTGGGCATTTTTTATATTTGCGAGTCTGTCAATCGCCATCCGTCTGCAGCCTGCGTGCCCGTCCGCCAGGCACCTATCTGTCTATTCGTCAATCCGGACCAAATAGTAATCCCCTATCAGTCAATCAGTTTATATTTTAAACGCGCTTCCGTTAGAGTTGTCTGCGAGTGCGCTTCTATGTTGACTCTTCTTGTTCACGATGTGACGTTACGCAATCTTTATGTTCTACTATTTGAAAGTAAATGGCAGACAGAAATGTCAAGATGTAATTTCTGTAAGTATATGTATGTTTATAATTTTTATAAGGTTTATATTAATACTTACAGTGCATTAACAGTATGTTGCTACCGACATGTATATGTTTATTTCCTAGCTTAGTTAGGGTGGTATGCTGACTTTCTCCATCAAGGTATTTCATGCATATATTTATTTTACACATTTACCTTCCTTCATCGACTGAGAAAGATAGAATGTTATTATTATTCAGTGTGTTAATGAGGTTTGTTTTTCCTGTTGAATGCAGTACGGGCAGCATACAGTAGACGGCTTACACAGACGCTCAAGGCTCAGATAATGACCAATCACGGCTCACCTGTTTTCTGAAGCTTAGCCGTGATTGGTCATTACCTGAGCAGTTGTGATGTCATTTTCAATCAACAGAAGTGACAAAATGGCCGCCCCGTAAGATGGCTAAAAATGGGTGGATTTTGTTGCTTAAATCATATCAATCACACTATTAATCAGAATGCTGTGTTTCAACTAGTGGGCCTGCATAGAACAGATCCTTAAAAAAATATGTTTGGGTTGTCTTCTGCTTGAAGATAACGTAGTTCAGGGAAATTTTTAACATGCCTTGTGGAGAATATTTTTTGAAAATTACACAGAGACAAGATGATTTGTGTGTGTTTATATGATAAATACCAACTTATTTCCGGTATATACAGTATATACATGTTTATAAATGTTAACACTGCCTTCCTCTAATGACGCAGTCTTTGACCTAATATGTTTTGTGTTTAGAGTAATGGTGCCATATCCTGGATGTGTTTATCCTTTGAGTGTTGGGAACTACGTGTATTGAGATATGCTAACGCTGATACTGTGCTCTGTGGTGCTTGTGTGAGGACTGTTTTGTCTTCACTTCTCGTGTATTTCTGCGTGCGTGGTGTTCTCAAATATATGGCCTAAAATATTGCTTAATTCACAAGAACGTCTGTTCACTTTCAATGTCCGCTGCTCTTGATAGGAAGGACTTTTGTTTTTACTCTGATAGTCTTAGAGGACAATAACCTTTATAGAGGACTACAAATGAAAAAATATCATCCAGTTTATTAATTCTTGGTGATTAATACTTGCGTGATCGCAGCAGATCATGTTTTTGAGTATCTTGTTCATGAAAATCTCTCGATTGATCTGCAAGCAAATTTGCTTAATGATGTCACAAGGAGGATGTGGGTATCATTATATTGGCGTCAGACATCCATTCAACACGTTTTCCATGTGGTGGCAATAAAACTTGCCTGAAAGAAGGTGTGATCAAATTGAGCAGTCTAAATATAAGGAGCTGTCGGGAAGAGTCAGCCTATCTTACCTGCTTTGGTGATGGGAACTGTGGCAGCCATGAGATGGAAATGTGTGGCCTTGTGTTTCCTTACTTTGTCTGTTGTCATTGAAGTCAAGGCCAGACTGGGTAAGACCAATCAAACACCTTTTCGTCACTTCATCCTAAATCACACTCTCACCCGGACTCTTTTCCCTCTCGTTCAGTCAGCAACCATGTCAGCAGTATCTGCAGCACATGGGGCAGAGAGCACTTCAAGACGTTCGACGGTGATGTTTACCAGTTTTCCGGCGCCTGCGAGTACAACCTTGCTTCCGACTGCCATGAGGCCATGCAGGAGTTCTCAGTGCACATGAGGAGGGATCAGAATGATGGGAACCCCACTGTCGCCTATGTGGTGGTCACCATCAATGACCTTGCTTTCCACCTCACCAAGGAAGTGGTCACTGTCAATGGCCAAACGTAAGTCGAAAAACGAAGCAAAAAAAAAAATCAAGTTGCTCTTCTTTGGTTTACGAGCTTAGATGAGATATATTTTGTATTTTTTAGGGTTGCACTGCCATACTTTAATGGTGGAGTTCAAGTGGAAAATAATGCTGTCTACATCAAACTGCTGTCTAAAGTTGGCCTTGTCGTCATGTGGAATGGTGACGATGCAGTCATGGTAAAGAACAGATTTTCAAGACTTTTCAAAATTAATATCTTAACTTAGACTTTTTCAAATATGCCGTAACCATATACAGTTTTCTACAACTTAAATTGAACAGTCTTATTTAAGTGAAATTTGGAACCGAATTAATGTTTGCATCCGTGGAAAAATTTAAATGCATCAATTTGAGATTATAAATCAAATACACTGTTTAAAACCAGTCTTGTATCCTGATAACTGTTACCACCATTCCTTAGTTGAGATTGCAATTTTTTTTTATTAATTTTAATTACATATTAATTGTCATTAATCTTCTATTATGACTGTGAGGTTACAGACTTTACTTGACCCTATGAAATTCTACAACCATCTTATAGATGATTACGCTTATCATTCTTCAATGATCTCTGTTATTGTAGGTGGAGGTTGATCGTGACTACGCTAATCGCACTTGTGGACTCTGCGGCGATTACAATGGTGTTCCTGTCTACAATGAGTTGATTTACAATGGTTGGTTTGTGAAATTGTCTTACTCTTCATTTCCTCCCCCCCACCATTTGACAGTATGAATGAAATCCATTGCAGATCGAATAATCAGCCACATTGAGTTTGGCAATAACCAGAAGGTTCATAACCCAAACGATGATTGTGAGGACCCATTTGAGGAGTACGGAGAATCGCTTAGAGATGACCCAGCTGTGGATTCATGCGAGGAGTTTGTGAGTTTCCTTTGCCTTGTGTTAATCAAAAGTATCACACTATTTGACAAACAAGTAATGCCTATCTGGTTTTCTTTTAGAGAACGACCTGCAACCAAATGCTTCTTTCAGAGTCTTGGAGCCCCTGCACTCAGCTTATTGACCCTGCGCCCTACGTGCAGGCTTGTGTGCAGGACATGTGTGGCTGCCGCAACCGCACAAACGACACCTGTGTCTGCAGCACACTATCCGAGTTCTCTCGACAGTGTTCCCATGCTGGCGGAGTGCCTCCAAACTGGAGGACACCACTGTTCTGTGGTAAAGTTTTACTTCCGATATTTTATTGTCACATTTTTATATTAAAATGACTTAAAATAGGCATCATACCTGGAAAATTACAACAATCTCATGTCTGATATTCTTTTGCCTCCAATTTCTTTCAACAGCAGTGGTGGTATAAACCACATTAGATGTTTGTGATTAATTCTATAATATAACAAATGAAACAAGTTTAACAAGCAGACACTAAGAAAAAAACATTGTTTGGATTATTCTTCCTGGGTCATCACGTTTGCGTGACTGCTTTTTCTGAGGCAGGATGCATAGGGTTAAATTCTAACTGTCCAATAGGCCAATGAAAAAAAAAATCCATTCGGTAGTGTCTGTCTCAACTATAACTCTGTACCCCTGTCCATTTAGGAACAGCAAGTTAGACAGAATTACACCAGAGGATTCATTCATCAAAAAACATTAAATTCACAAACAAGTTAATAATTAATCATTGGAAAGCACTGAAGTTGTAAAAAAGATAAAGGATCCTGAAAAATCCTTAGCGCTTTAACCATATGTATGAAAAAAATAAAGATAAAAACTTAAAACCACATCATTCACGTGATATCAATTAAAACCCCTTGGCAGTACACTAAACACTAACTGCTTAATGCAAAAAAAAACCCCATACAAAATAAAAACAAATGCAATCAGTTACGACAATGTTACTCGCATTAATCTACATCTCGCTCTCTTTCTCTCCAGCCAAGCAGTGTCCTTACAACATGGTGTACGAGGAGAGCGGTTCTCCTTGTATGGACACGTGCACACACCAGGATACCAGTTCATTGTGTGAGGACCACAGAATGGATGGCTGCTTCTGTCCCCCTGGTCAGTACTACATTTCATTTCATTTCTTTTAATTTCATCTCATTTCATTTCATTTACATCTATAAATCCAGGTTAATGTTATACTTCTTAAATGACTTTTTCCCCATCCTTTACACTTTTCAGGCACGGTGTTTGATGACATCTCCATGAGAGGATGCATTGAGCAATCAGAATGTCAGTGCAAGCATGGAAGAATCTACAACTCTAGCGAGGGCTACCAGCAAGACAAGGAGATATGGTATGTGCGATGTTTCATAATTATTATATTATTATATATTCCTTTTGATCATGTGTTTAAATGACGTGTTATTTCAGTACATGTTTTCAGGGCAGATGGTCTTGTGAGTATCTTCAGGGCCCGGCTACATGTGCAGTGGAGGAGGGTTCTCATATTACCACCTTCGATGGAAAATCTTACACCTACCACGGAGATTGTTATTACACACTAGCAAAGGTGGAAAGCAAGGTGAATGAATCCGAGCTTTAATCGGTGGAGAAAATAGTGTCTGCGATCTGCTGCTGTGACATGAATCCGATTTAAATGTCTATGTGTGTTCCAGGATGCTTCAAGTCCAAAGTTTACCATCCAGGTGCAATTAGTGCCTTGTATAAACCAACGGTTTGACACTTGTCTCAAGGCACTTAAAATCCTGCTAAATAATGACAGAAACAATGTAAGTTGAATCTTGTTGTATACGAGTTGTGCCTGTTGGTTGCACCATTTAACTGTTTAATTATGTTTGTTTTTAGGTGTTAATGTTCATTTCTGATGGGACAGTGAAACAGAACCAGCAGACCATCACTTTGCCGTATCATACAGGTGGATCGCATAATCCAACCCTAATCTTCACTTTGTGCCCTTTTGTATTCAAATGATACTATTGGTTGTTGTGTTTGTATTTTCCCAAAGCGGACATCAACATATTCCATGCTTCATCTTTTCACATCCTCCTACATACCAGTTTTGGGTTGCAAATTCAGATTCAGCACGTGCCTCTTATGCAAGTGTATGTGCGGCTGAATGAGAGCTACAACGGAAAGACGCGCGGTGAGTTTTGCATTTCTAAAAATGTCAAATATGTCAGCTCTGAATACAAATGTAACAGTTTGAGTAATAAAACAATTTGCATTGTACAATCTGTATAACAGGAAACTTTGCACACAGCACTATGGCTGTACTATTAGGCGCAAATTGAGATCCAGTTCAGTAATGCACTCATGTAAAACTGCCCGTTTTTTGCGATATCCGGTATAGTTGTAGCCGGTACTTCTGCAGTAACTTTGCGGGGATGGGTGACAGAGCCTATCACAGTCACACCAACATTTTGTTAAACTTAGGTTCCTTTTTTTCATCAGGTTTATGTGGCAACTACAACCTGATGGTTTCTGATGACTTCAAAACCCCTCAGGAAATCGTCGAGGGGACAGCGACCTCATTTAGTAACACCTGGAAGTCCAACCTCATGTGCCGAGACACGAGGGAAAGACTTGATGACCCCTGTTCGCTCAGTGTGGAAAATGGTACACGTCGACACTGCTTAAAGGGGAAATCAACCCAAACATATTTTTCTTCAAGAATATGTTCTATGCAAGCCCACTAGTTGAAACAAGGCATTCTTATAAATATTGCGTTTGTAGAATAAGAGTTAATCCCCCCGTTTTTAGGCATCTCAGGCGGCGGCCATTTTGTCATTTCTGTCGACTGAAAATGACATCACAACTGCTCGGAGCTCAGGTAACGACCAATCACCGCTCAGCTTCAGAAAACAGGTGAGCTGGGATTGGTCGTTACCCGAGCCCTGAGCAGTTGTAATGTCATTTTCAGTCGACAGAAGTTACAAAATGGCCGACCCCAGACATGGCTAAAAACTCTTATTCCACAAACGCAATATTTATCAGAACGCCTTGTTTGAACTAGTGGGCCTGCGTAGAACATATTCTTGACAAATATATGCTTGGTTTGACTTCCTCTTCAAACATTTATGTTTGTTTGTTGTGATTATACAAGATGGTTTCCACCTTTTACAGACTTGTACGCCAAACATTGGTGCGCCTTGCTGTTACGCCCAAATAGCACCTTTGAACAGTGCCATTCCTCAGTGGATCCTGCAGCCTACTACAAGGTAAGGTCCCTATTAATACAATGAATCCATCTTAATTAATAAGAACCGTCCATTTCAGTGTTCCAAGGAAGGATGGATGTATTGGTTATTTGTTTTCTCGTTTTATTTTGGTCACCCCTCACAATTTTTGATAATGGAAATTAGTCTATTAGTGCTGTACTGAACCGAACCAAATTCAAGCCAAGTTTACAACAAGCAGTTAGCAGTGCTGTGCTGTATTCTGCAGCGGTGCACTTACGCCAGCTGCAACTGTGACAAGAGTGAAGCCTGCCTGTGTGCTGTCTTCTCCTCCTACGCCCGAGCTTGTGCGTCAAAGGGAGTCTTCTTGATGGACTGGAGGGCCAACGTGTGTGGTAAGAGCTTCCTTATGGTTATCTAATTAACATTCTCCTATATTACTGTAAGTCCTATAAAGTGGGAGGGTCTACATAGGATTTGAATGTGGTTTTGTCCTATTTGTTGACATTGTTTTTATGCCCACTTTATAGAAAATAAATGGATAGATTATTGGTAATTATTTGTACCTTTTAGGGGGTGAAAAATGTATGATCAAAGACAAAAATTCCATATTTTTTAATATCAATATTTACCTCCATTCCTCGTGACAATCAATGGGACCCTGTAAAGATGATTTGGATAACTCATTTTCATCTGTGACAATCTGCTATTATGCCAAATGTAACTTTCTTGCATTCTGCTATAAACAGAAAAATACACAAGGACCTGCCCACAATCTCAGATCTTCTCATACAAGCATCAACGGTGTGAGTTGACCTGTAGATCGTTGAGTTCAACACTGCAGACTTGCAACTCTGACTTCCTGCCCGTGGACGGTTGCTCCTGCCCCGAGGGTCAATACCTTGATGAACACGCCATCTGCATCCCCAAAGAAAAGTGTCCCTGTTATCACAATGAGGCCATCATCCTGCCAGGGAAGTCTATCAACATCAAGGACGAACACTGGTTAGTTCATCGACATTAAAGCATACGCTCAACAGCGCTGTGTCATTTGAAGGGGCTTTTTATATTTATATATATATTGAGTTGCCCTATTTGGCTCAATTAGATGAGTAAACTATTAAAAACGCCTGTCAATATGATGAAGAGCAGTTCTACTCCACCGCAATCTACAACCACAATTTAAAAAAACGTATTGTTAAATGAATATCTTTCTGACACTCTCAATCTAAACTGAGAAGTATAGTATGTGATCTTATTAGATAGTGAAAGTGTGTCTAATGTTGTGGCTGGTGAGTGTACATTTCAAGTATACAGACTTTGCTTCTTTGTTATATTTTTCCTACAGTCTGTGTATGGTTTTCTGTCTGTCTTTAGTGTGTGCAGAAATGGAGTGTTGCATTGCCACTCTTGGAGAGCCCGCTCATCAGGTAAATCATGTTTGTCAGCGTAATTCTTTAATTCACTGAAGCATTTGGCTGAACAATGCAAACATTCTGCCTATCTTACAGCATGTCCTCCACACAAGGTGTACTTCAACTGCTCCAATCCTGGCTCAGGACAACTTGGAGTCCAGTGTGCACCAACCTGTTTAAATCTGGACAGCGATGATTGTGTAAGGTCATTTTTGCCCAGTTTCCCCTCTTACCTGGGAACAGTTCCAGTTAATTATTCAGGTAGCTCTTTGGTCTTTCTTGGCAGGACTCCAACGATTGTGAATCAGGTTGTCAGTGTCCAGATGGGCTTTTTGACGATGGCAGAGGTTACTGTGTAGAAAAGTCACAATGTCCATGTAAACATGATGGAATATTCTATGCTCCTGGAACACAAATTCCAAATCAGTGCAACACATGGTAATAGCTTGTTGTCACTGTACATAATATACGTGATTGTTTTACATAATCAACATATAAACAACACTTATGTTTATTGTTTGTAATCCAGTACCTGCAGAAGTGGAAAATGGGAGTGTACAGAGGAAAAATGCCCTGGAACCTGCATTATTTATGGAAGTGGTCATTATAATACATTTGATCAGAGGACATATGGCTTTCAAGGGCTCTGCAGCTATGTTGCAGTCAAGGTTAGTAGAATACTACAATTATAGAATTTTAGTCATTGAGGATCACTGTTGTCAAATTACAGAGTTTGAATAATACAGAAATCTAAACAAGATTTCTCAGCAAGGAATTACAAATTATTGATTTACATTATAATGTATCTCCTTTTTAAGAACAAATGTGGCAATAACACAGCACAGGACAATGTTGGAGTTATCACAGAGAATGTCCCATGTGGCTCTACCGGCACTACATGCTCGAAAACTGTCCGAATCCAGTTGGGGGTAAGACTTTATGCAACACCGGAATAATATAAGACACAGTACGATATATTGTCAGTTATTGTCATTGTAACGCAATCAACATGAACTTTGTTTGCATTGCAGCGAATGGAAATCAAACTATCCAAAGGAAAGTATGAAGAGTTTGATCTGGGACAGGGCAACCACATAAAGTACACAATAAGGACGGTGGGCATGTATCTGGTGGTAGAATCTGTCATTGGCATGGCAGTGATGTGGGATCGCAAAACAACCGTTCGCATCCTCTTAGAACCTCAGCACAGTGTAAGTTCAAGTTTAATGTATTATATTCAATATGTTAATGAAGGAATATTGTGCTCTTTGATCATTTAGATACGCAAAGTTACATCAAGAGATTTTGAACTCCAAATTCAACATCTTTGAGACTAAGTTAGAGATAAATGTGAATCTGAATATGAATGGTGGCAATTGAATGGCAATCAGTCCTTTCACCCAAAGGCAGCTTGGATAGGCTACAGCTCACCCGCAACCCTCAAAATAAGCAGAGTAAAGAATGAATTAATCTTTACTTATACACTTTACTGTATATAACAATTGTTAGAGCCTGCTTGTCCTTGTCACCTTAATACTGTCTATAATTTGGTAAATGTACTCATTTGTTTGGCTGTACAGGGAGAAGTATGTGGCCTGTGTGGAGATTTTGATGGCAACGAACAAAATGACTTCACCACTCATGGTCAGCTGTTAGTGTCAAATGCGTTAGAATTTGCAAACAGCTGGAAAACCAGCAGCAATTGCCCAAATGTGGAAACAAACGTCGACCCATGTACGGTAACACCTTCTCGTCACCACTGGTCGAAAATGATGTGCAGCATTATAACTGGAAAAACATTCCAAGCATGTCACAATACGGTAATGGCAGATTTGACTTGACATTTTTGAACTAGAAATTATACCGTTTATCTGATTGGGAATATGATTTTTCTGAACAGGTGGATCCGCTTCCATTTTATGAAAACTGTGTGAAAGACTCATGTGCCTGTGACACTGGAGGCGACTGTGAATGTTTCTGCACAGCAGTTGCAGCCTATGCTCAAGCTTGTAATGAAGCTGGCGTATGCGTTGCATGGAGAACACCAGACATCTGTCGTGAGTAAATTTGATCAATTTGTACTTAACAACAGAACTGAGGTTTAAATGATTACTGTTCATTCACTTGAAGTTACTAATAAGCTCTCAACGTTTTTTGTCCAGTATAAAACATGATATCATATTTTTGAAAGATATAAACTCCTTGCATTTAAAAACAGTGATCCATGCCTTTGTTACACTTAAAAACAGTAATCCGTGCCTTAGTTACATCTTGGCTGGATTATTGTGATGCATTTTATTTTGGAGTCAGCCAGTCCTCCCTCAAGTGTCTCCAGTTGGTCCAAAATGCTGCTGCTCACCTCCTGATGGGTGCTCATAAGAGGGAGCACATAACTCCAATTCTGGCCTCCCTTCACTAGATCCCTGTACATTTTTTAGCTCATTTTAAGATACTTTTATTTGTTTTCAAATCTCTAAATGGTCTGGCCCCACCTTCCCTCTCACCCCTGCGCAACCTGCCCAGTGCCTCTGGTCTGCAGACTAGACGCTACTAGAGATACCGAGGACTAAGCGGGGGCTTGGAGGGGATCAAACCTGTCCCATGATTATTCCTTTTAGAATGACCTTCCATTAAACGTTAGGCAAGAGCCCTTGCTTTTTAAAACTTGGTATGAGCCACATTTTTTTATTCTTTTGCATTCGCCTCAACATGAGACTCGGCATTGATCTAGTGTTTTATGGTGTCTGCTGTATTTGTTGTTAGTATTAATTGATAAATTGATTGGTTAATGAATTCATTGTTTGATTAATGAATTGGTTAATGTTATTAATCGATAAAAATGTATTATTAATTTTTGTTATTAATTTACTGTTGTCTGTCTTTTTTATTGTACAATTGATTTTTACTCCATCTACAGCACTTTGTATGCGGCAACCGGTTGGTTAAAGTGCTATATAAAGAAAGTTGAGTTAAGTTGTTTACCAGAGCTGGGCATCGTCTATCCATCTATAACTTCTGGGCGGTATTTCCGGCCGACCCACGTGGTCCCAGTCGTTCCTCATCGGCGACAGCCAATCGGTGTCAAGAACATAATTTTCACGTCACACGTAGGTGCTGCACAAGCAGATACGCCGCCACGCCTCCAAATAGATCAAATGAAAAATACAGACACACACACGCACAGCGAAATAAAAACAAAATGGGGCATATGTCATTGCATCTCTGGGACCGAAAGGTATGCAACACTGTTTTATTTATTTTTTCCTTACTCGTCCACATGTCAGGAGTGCGGCACCTGCGTGTGATGTGGCACAGTTTAAGTACGTTCTCGACACCATTTGGCTGACTCGGACCAACTGGGCGGGTCTAAAATATAGACGGGAACTCATAGATAGACTAAAGCATAGCTGAATGCCCAGCTCTGTTTTTTACAATGTAGCTACTCATGCTCTAGTGACTTTTATGCAGCCAGTGCGGTATCAAATCTAGCTCAGTGACTGTAGGTGTGAGTGATTGTCTGTCTTTGTGCCTTTTAATTGACTGGCAGCTAATAGCCTAATAGAATAACCTGTACTCCTAAATTGCATAAGAAAATGAATGAATGGAATTACAATTGTAATATGTTTTTTTTTCTTTGCCCTTAGCCGTGTACTGTGATTACTATAACAACCCAGACGAATGCCGGTGGCACTACAACCCATGTCATCAACCTTGCTACAAGACCTGCTTGAATCTCGAGGGAATTTGTAGTAACCCCTTACCCAACCTGGAAGGTAAGATTATTCTATGATCATAGAGGAAAAATGATAAGTATATTGGTGGGCGGCACAGTGGTTGACTGGTTAGCACGTCCGCCTCGCAGTGCAGGGCTTGTGGGTACGGCCCCGGCCTTCCTGTGTGGAGTTTACATGTTCTCCCCGTCCCTGCGTGAGATTTCTCCGGGTAATGCAGGTTCCTCCCACATTCCAAAAACATGCATGATAGGTTAGTTGACCACCCTAAATTGTCCCTCGGTATGACTGTGGGTATGAATGTTTGTTTGTCTCTTTGTGCCCTACGATTGGCTGGCGACGAATTCAGGGTACGCCTACTACACGAAGTCAGCTGCGATAGGCTCCAGCACGCCCGTGATCCTCGTGAGGATAAGCGGCTTGGATAATGGATGGATAGATGGATGAAAGTATATTGGTATGATGCTGACGCGTTAAGACATTCATTGATTAAAAATATGCTAATTTATTTGCAGGTTGTTATCCTGTCTGTCCAGAAGATAAGCCCATATTTGATGAGGATCACCAGATATGTGTTGAAGAATGTGAAGGTTGCTTTTACAATGGAACAAGATATGAGGAAAATGAAGTTATTTACAATGTGACTGACAACCTTGGAATGTGCTACTATGCAATATGTATCAATAGAACAGTAATATATGGAAATGAAACCTGTGCTACTACAACAGCCCCTCCGCCAACAACTCCTGTAACTGAAGGGCCAAGCACCACATACACAAAACCTCCCACTACAACTGAAGAAGTAACCAGAACAACAAGATCCACTACTACTCTATCAACAGAATCTCCAACTACAACTAACTGGCAAACAACGACGACAAAATCAACAACGAGACCTCCTTTTAGTTCAACAACAATTGAGGAACCTGTAACTGGAACCACAGAGACCACAACCCCAGCAACTGCCCCGGTTGTGACTGAAGGAACTACAACAAAATCTACAACAACCACAGTGGGAAGTACCACAACAACTAAAGGACCAACTACGATTCCTACCACAACGGAAGGACCTACTACAACTTCTAAATCTACAACCACACGTACACCAACCTCCACCACTGTTGAAGGTCCAACTACCACAACTATATCCACAACCACACCCGCAGGACCCAGCACCACAACTGAAGGTCCAACTAGTACAACTAAATCTACACCCACACCATCAGGACCCACCACCACAACTGAGGGTCCGACAACTACAACCACACCCGCAGGTCCCAGCACAACAACTGAAGGTCCAACTACGACAACTACGAAATCTACAACCACACCTGGAGGTCCCACCACCACAACTGAAGGGCCGACTACCACAACTAAATCTACAACCACACCCGCAGGTCCCAGCACAACAACTGAAGGGCCAACTACCACAACTAAATCCACAACCACAACCGCAGGACCCAGCACTACAACTGAAGGTCCAACTTCCACAACCAAATCCACAACCACACCATCAGGACCCACCACCACAACTGAAGGTCCAACAACTACAACCACACCCTCAGGACCCAGCACCACAACTGGAGGTCCAACTACCACAACCAAATCGACAACTACACCATCAGGACCCACCACTACACCTGAAGGTCCGACAACTACAACCACACCTGCAGGACCCAGCACCACAACTGAAGGTCCAACTAGTACAACTAAATCTACAACCACACCATCTGGACCCACCACCACAACTGAAGGTCCGACAACTACAACCACACCTTCAGGACCCAGCACCACAACTGAAGGTCCGACAACTACAACCACACCTGCAGGACCCAGCACCACAACTGAAGGTCCAACTAGTACAACTAAATCTACAACCACACCCTCAGGACCCAGCACCACAACTGAAGGTCCGACAACTACAACCACACCTGCAGGACCCAGCACCACAACTGAAGGTCCAACTAGTACAACTAAATCTACAACCACACCATCTGGACCCACTACCACAACTGAAGGTCCAACTATCACAACCAAATCTACAACCACACCGTCTGGACCCACCACCACAACTGAAGGTCCGACAACTACAACCACAACTGAAGGTCCGACAACTACAACCACACCCGCAGGTCCCAGCACGACAACTGAAGGTCCTACTAGTACAACCAAATCTACAACCACACCATCTGGACCCACCACCACAACTGAAGGTCCGACAACTACAACCACGCCATCAGGACCCACCACCACAACTGAAGGTCCGACAACTACAACCACACCTGCAGGACCCAGCACGACAACTGAAGGGCCAACTACCACGACTAAATCTACAACCACACCATCTGGACCCACCACCACAACTGAAGGTCCGACAACTACAACCACACCCGCAGGACCCAGCACCACAACTGAAGGTCCGACAACTACAACAACACCCGCAGGTCCCAGCACGACAACTGAAGGTCCTACAAGTACAACCAAATCTACAACCACACCATCTGGACCCACCACCACAACTGAAGGTCCGACAACTACAACAACACCATCAGGACCCACCACCACAACTGAAGGTCCGACAACTACAACCACACCCGCAGGTCCCAGCACGACAACTGAAGGTCCTACTAGTACAACCAAATCTACAACCACACCATCTGGACCCACCACCACAACTGAAGGTCCGACAACTACAACCACACCTGCAGGACCCAGCACGACAACTGAAGGACCAACTACCACGACTAAATCTACAACCACACCATCTGGACCCACCACCACAACTGAAGGTCCGACAACTACAACTACACCCGCAGTTCCCAGCACGACAACTGAAGGGCCAACTACCACAACGAAATCTACAACCACACCCTCAGGATCCAGCACGACAACTGAAGGTCCAACTAGTACAACTAAATCTACAACTACACCATCTGGACCCACCACCACAACTGAAGGTCCGACAACTACAACCACACCCTCAGGACCCAGCACCACAACTGAAGGTCCGACAACTACAACCACACTTGCAGGACCCAGCACCACAACTGAAGGTCCAACTAGTACAACTAAATCTACAACCACACCATCTGGACCCACCACCACAACTGAAGGTCCGACAACTACAACCACACCCTCAAGACCCAGCACAACAACTGAAGGTCCAACTAGTACAACTAAATCTACAACCACACCATCTGGACCCACCACCACAACTGAAGGTCCGACAACTACAACCACACCCTCAGGACCCAGCACCACGACTGAAGGTCCAACTACCACAACCAAATCTACAACCACACCATCAGGACCCACCACCACAACTGAAGGTCCGACAAGTACAACCACACCTGCAGGACCCAGCACCACAGCTGAAGGTCCAACAACTACAACCAAATCTACAACCACACCATCAGGACCCACCACCACAACTGAAGGTCCAACTAGTACAACAAAATCTACAACCACACCATCTGGACCCACCACCACAACTGAAGGTCCGACAACTACAACCACACCATCAGGACCCACCACCACAACTGAAGGTCCGACAACTACAACCACACCCGCAGGTCCCAGCACGACAACTGAAGGTCCTACTAGTACAACCAAATCTACAACCACACCATCTGGACCCACCACCACAACTGAAGGTCCAACTAGTACAACTAAATCTACAACCACACCATCTGGACCCACCACCACAACTGAAGGTCCGACAACTACAACCAAATCTACAACCACACCATCTGGACCCACCACCACAACTGAAGGTCCGACAACTACAACCACACCTTCAGGACCCAGCACCACAACTGAAGGTCCGACAACTACAACCACACCTGCAGGACCCAGCACCACAACTGAAGGTCCAACTAGTACAACTAAATCTACAACCACACCCTCAGGACCCAGCACCACAACTGAAGGTCCGACAACTACAACCACACCTGCAGGACCCAGCACCACAACTGAAGGTCCAACTAGTACAACTAAATCTACAACCACACCATCTGGACCCACTACCACAACTGAAGGTCCAACTATCACAACCAAATCTACAACCACACCGTCTGGACCCACCACCACAACTGAAGGTCCGACAACTACAACCACAACTGAAGGTCCGACAACTACAACCACACCCGCAGGTCCCAGCACGACAACTGAAGGTCCTACTAGTACAACCAAATCTACAACCACACCATCTGGACCCACCACCACAACTGAAGGTCCGACAACTACAACCACGCCATCAGGACCCACCACCACAACTGAAGGTCCGACAACTACAACCACACCTGCAGGACCCAGCACGACAACTGAAGGGCCAACTACCACGACTAAATCTACAACCACACCATCTGGACCCACCACCACAACTGAAGGTCCGACAACTACAACCACACCCGCAGGACCCAGCACCACAACTGAAGGTCCGACAACTACAACCACACCCGCAGGTCCCAGCACGACAACTGAAGGTCCTACTAGTACAACCAAATCTACAACCACACCATCTGGACCCACCACCACAACTGAAGGTCCGACAACTACAACCACACCATCAGGACCCACCACCACAACTGAAGGTCCGACAACTACAACCACACCCGCAGGTCCCAGCACACCAACTGAAGGTCCTACTAGTACAACCAAATCTACAACCACACCATCTGGACCCACCACCACAACTGAAGGTCCGACAACTACAACCACACCTGCAGGACCCAGCACGACAACTGAAGGACCAACTACCACGACTAAATCTACAACCACACCATCTGGACCCACCACCACAACTGAAGGTCCGACAACTACAACCACACCCGCAGTTCCCAGCACGACAACTGAAGGGCCAACTACCACAACGAAATCTACAACCACACCCTCAGGATCCAGCACGACAACTGAAGGTCCAACTAGTACAACTAAATCTACAACTACACCATCTGGACCCACCACCACAACTGAAGGTCCGACAACTACAACCACACCCTCAGGACCCAGCACCACAACTGAAGGTCCGACAACTACAACCACACTTGCAGGACCCAGCACCACAACTGAAGGTCCAACTAGTACAACTAAATCTACAACCACACCATCTGGACCCACCACCACAACTGAAGGTCCGACAACTACAACCACACCCTCAAGACCCAGCACAACAACTGAAGGTCCAACTAGTACAACTAAATCTACAACCACACCATCTGGACCCACCACCACAACTGAAGGTCCGACAACTACAACCACACCCTCAGGACCCAGCACCACGACTGAAGGTCCAACTACCACAACCAAATCTACAACCACACCATCAGGACCCACCACCACAACTGAAGGTCCGACAAGTACAACCACACCTGCAGGACCCAGCACCACAGCTGAAGGTCCAACAACTACAACCAAATCTACAACCACACCATCAGGACCCACCACCACAACTGAAGGTCCAACTAGTACAACAAAATCTACAACCACACCATCTGGACCCACCACCACAACTGAAGGTCCGACAACTACAACCACACCCGCAGGTCCCAGCACGACAACTGAAGGTCCTACTAGTACAACCAAATCTACAACCACACCATCTGGACCCACCACCACAACTGAAGGTCCAACTAGTACAACTAAATCTACAACCACACCATCTGGACCCACCACCACAACTGAAGGTCCGACAACTACAACCACACCATCAGGACCCACCACCACAACTGAAGGTCCGACAACTACAACCACACCCGCAGGTCCCAGCACGACAACTGAAGGTCCTACTAGTACAACCAAATCTACAACCACACCATCTGGACCCACCACCACAACTGAAGGTCCAACTAGTACAACTAAATCTACAACCACACCATCTGGACCCACCACCACAACTGAAGGTCCGACAACTACAACCAAATCTACAACCACACCATCAGGACCCACCACCACAACTGAAAGTCCCACAACTACAACCACACCCGCAGGACCCAGCACCACAACTGAAGGTCCAACTAGTACAACTAAATCTACAACCACACCATCTGGACCCACCACCACAACTGAAGGTCCGACAACTACAACCACACCCGCAGGACCCAGCACCACAACTGAAGGTCCAACTAGTACAACTAAATCTACAACCACACCATCTGGACCCACCACCACAACTGAAGGTCCGACTACCACAACCACACCCTCAGGACCCAGCACGACAACTGAAGGTCCAACTAGTACAACTAAATCTACAACCACACCATCTGGACCCACCACCACAACTGAAGGACCAACTACCACAACTAAATCTACAACCACAACCGCAGGACCCACCACCACTACTGTAGGACCTACTACCACAACTAAATCTACAACCACAACCGCAGGACCCAGCACCACAACTGAAGGTCCTACTACCACAACCAAATCTACAACCTCACCATCTGGACCCACCACCACAACTGAAGGTCCAACAACTACAACCACACCCTCAGGACCCAGCACCACAACTGAGGGTCCAACTAGTACAACTAAATCTACAACCACACCATCTGGACCCACCACCACAACTGAAGGTCCGACAACTACAACCAAATCTACAACCACACCATCAGGACCCACCACCACAACTGAAGGTCCAACTAGTACAACAAAATCTACAACCACACCATCTGGACCCACCACCACAACTGAAGGTCCGACAACTACAACCACACCCGCAGGTCCCAGCACGACAACTGAAGGTCCTACTAGTACAACCAAATCTACAACCACACCATCTGGACCCACCACCACAACTGAAGGTCCAACTAGTACAACTAAATCTACAACCACACCATCTGGACCCACCACCACAACTGAAGGTCCGACAACTACAACCACACCATCAGGACCCACCACCACAACTGAAGGTCCGACAACTACAACCACACCCGCAGGTCCCAGCACGACAACTGAAGGTCCTACTAGTACAACCAAATCTACAACCACACCATCTGGACCCACCACCACAACTGAAGGTCCAACTAGTACAACTAAATCTACAACCACACCATCTGGACCCACCACCACAACTGAAGGTCCGACAACTACAACCAAATCTACAACCACACCATCAGGACCCACCACCACAACTGAAAGTCCCACAACTACAACCACACCCGCAGGACCCAGCACCACAACTGAAGGTCCAACTAGTACAACTAAATCTACAACCACACCATCTGGACCCACCACCACAACTGAAGGTCCGACAACTACAACCACACCCGCAGGACCCAGCACCACAACTGAAGGTCCAACTAGTACAACTAAATCTACAACCACACCATCTGGACCCACCACCACAACTGAAGGTCCGACTACCACAACCACACCCTCAGGACCCAGCACGACAACTGAAGGTCCAACTAGTACAACTAAATCTACAACCACACCATCTGGACCCACCACCACAACTGAAGGACCAACTACCACAACTAAATCTACAACCACAACCGCAGGACCCACCACCACTACTGAAGGACCAACTACCACAACTAAATCTACAACCACACCATCAGGACCCACCACCACAACTGAAGGTCCGACAACTACAACCAAATCTACAACCACACCATCTGGACCCACCACCACAACTGAAGGTCCAACAACTACAACCACACCCTCAGGACCCAGCACCACAACTGAGGGTCCAACTAGTACAACTAAATCTACAACCACACCATCTGGACCCACCACCACAACTGAAGGTCCGACAACTACAACCAAATCTACAACCACACCATCAGGACCCACCACCACAACTGAAAGTCCCACAACTACAACCACACCCGCAGGACCCAGCACCACAACTGAAGGTCCAACTAGTACAACTAAATCTACAACCACACCATCTGGACCCACCACCACAACTGAAGGTCCGACAACTACAACCACACCCGCAGGACCCAGCACCACAACTGAAGGTCCAACTAGTACAACTAAATCTACAACCACACCATCTGGACCCACCACCACAACTGAAGGTCCGACTACCACAACCACACCCTCAGGACCCAGCACGACAACTGAAGGTCCAACTAGTACAACTAAATCTACAACCACACCATCTGGACCCACCACCACAACTGAAGGACCAACTACCACAACTAAATCTACAACCACAACCGCAGGATCCACCACCACTACTGAAGGACCAACTACCACAACTAAATCTACAACCACACCATCAGGACCCACCACCACAACTGAAGGTCCGACAACTACAACCAAATCTACAACCACACCATCTGGACCCACCACCACAACTGAAGGTCCGACAACTACAACCACACCCTCAGGACCCAGCACCACAACTGAGGGTCCAACTAGTACAACTAAATCTACAACCACACCATCTGGACCCACCACCACAACTGAAGGTCCGACAACTACAACCAAATCTACAACCACACCATCAGGACCCACCACCACAACTGAAAGTCCCACAACTACAACCACACCCGCAGGACCCAGCACCACAACTGAAGGTCCAACTAGTACAACTAAATCTACAACCACACCATCTGGACCCACCACCACAACTGAAGGTCCGACAACTACAACCACACCCGCAGGACCCAGCACCACAACTGAAGGTCCAACTAGTACAACTAAATCTACAACCACACCATCTGGACCCACCACCACAACTGAAGGTCCGACTACCACAACCACACCCTCAGGACCCAGCACGACAACTGAAGGTCCAACTAGTACAACTAAATCTACAACCACACCATCTGGACCCACCACCACAACTGAAGGACCAACTACCACAACTAAATCTACAACCACAACCGCAGGACCCACCACCACTACTGTAGGACCTACTACCACAACTAAATCTACAACCACAACCGCAGGACCCAGCACCACAACTGAAGGTCCTACTACCACAACCAAATCTACAACCTCACCATCAGGACCTACCACTACAACTGAAGGTCCGACAACTACAACCAAATCCACAACCACACCATCAGGACCCACCACCACAACTGAAGGTCCGACAACTACAACCACACCCTCAGGACCCAGCACCACAACTGAAGGTCCGACAACTACAACCACACTTGCAGGACCCAGCACCACAACTGAAGGTCCAACTAGTACAACTAAATCTACAACCACACCATCTGGACCCACCACCACAACTGAAGGTCCGACAACTACAACCACACCCTCAAGACCCAGCACAACAACTGAAGGTCCAACTAGTACAACTAAATCTACAACCACACCATCTGGACCCACCACCACAACTGAAGGTCCGACAACTACAACCACACCCTCAGGACCCAGCACCACGACTGAAGGTCCAACTACCACAACCAAATCTACAACCACACCATCAGGACCCACCACCACAACTGAAGGTCCGACAAGTACAACCACACCTGCAGGACCCAGCACCACAGCTGAAAGTCCAACAACTACAACCAAATCTACAACCACACCATCAGGACCCACCACCACAACTGAAGGTCCAACTAGTACAACAAAATCTACAACCACACCATCTGGACCCACCACCACAACTGAAGGACCCACAACTACAACCACACCCTCAGGACCCAGCACGACAACTGAAGGTCCAACTAGTACAACTAAATCTACAACCACACCATCTGGACCCACCACCACAACTGAAGGTCCGACAACTACAACCACACCCTCAGGACCCAGCACCACAACTGAGGGTCCAACTAGTACAACTAAATCTACAACCACACCATCTGGACCCACCACCACAACTGAAGGTCCGACAACTACAACCAAATCTACAACCACACCATCAGGACCCACCACCACAACTGAAAGTCCCACAACTACAACCACACCCACAGGACCTAGCACCACAACTGAAGGTCCAACTAGTACAACTAAATCTACAACCACACCATCTGGACCCACCACCACAACTGAAGGTCCGACTACCACAACCACACCCTCAGGACCCAGCACGACAACTGAAGGTCCAACTAGTACAACTAAATCTACAACCACACCATCTGGACCCACCACCACAACTGAAGGTCCAACTATCACAACCAAATCTACAACCACAACCGCAGGACCCACCACCACAACTGAAGGTCCGACAACTACAACCACAACTGAAGGTCCCAGCACGACAACTGAAGGTCCTACTAGTACAACCAAATCTACAACCTCACCATCAGGACCTACCACTACAACTGAAGGTCCGACAACTACAACCAAATCCACAACCACACCATCAGGACCCACCACCACAACTGAAGGTCCGACAACTACAACCAAATCTACAACCACACCATCTGGACCCACCACCACAACTGAAGGTCCGACAACTACAACCACACCCGCAGGACCCAGCACCACAACTGAAGGTCCAACTAGTACAACTAGATCTACAACCACGCCATCTGGACCCACCACCACAACTGAAGGACCGACAACTACAACCACACCCTCAGGGCCCAGCACCACAACTGAGGGTCCAACTAGTACAACTAAATATACAACCACGCCATCTGGACCCACCACCACAACTGAAGGTCCGACAACTACAACCACACCCTCAGGACCCAGCACCACAACTGAAGGTCCAACTAGTACAACTAAATCTACAACCACACCATCTGGACCCACCACCACAACTCCAGGACCAACTACCACAACTAAATCTACAACCACAACCGCAGGACCCAGCACCACAACTGAAGGTCCAATTAGTACAACCAAGTCTACAACCACACCATCTGGACCCACCACCACAACTGAGGGTCCGACAACTACAACCACACCCTCAGGACCCAGCACCACAACTGAAGGTCCAACTAGTACAACTAAATCTACAACCACACCATCTGGACCCACCACCACAACTGAAGGACCAACTACCACAACTAAATCTACAACCACAACCGCAGGACCCAGCACCACAACTGAAGGTCCTACCACCACAACCAAATCTACAACCACACCATCTGGACCCACCACCACAACTAAAGGTCCAACTACCACAATTGAATCTACAACCACACCACCAGAAACCACCACCACAACTGAAGGTCCAACAACTACAACTAAATCTACCACCACCCCCATCCGACCAACAACAACAACTAAAGGCCCAACTACCACCCCAAAATCTACAACCACACCTTCAGAAACCACCACCACAACTGAAGGTCCAACAACTACAACTAAATCTACCACCACCCCCATCCGACCAACAACAACAACTAAAGGCCCAACTACCACCCCAAAATCTTCAACCACACCATTAGGACCCACCACCACAACTGAAGGACCAAGCACTACTACTCCCGGCCACACTACACAATGCTTCTGTGTAATAAATGGCAAGCACTACAATCCAGGTAAAGAAATTAATTCCGTCAAACATTCCGCACAGTTTTTCATTTCTTGTTTGTTCAACTATTTTCAACCTTTTGTCCAGGGGAAATAATTTTTGACATGAAACACATTGGATCTGGAATTTGTCTCACGATGATTTGTTCTGATATTTGTGAGATTCAAAACAAGACTGAACCTTGCTGGACCACACCCTTGCCAAAACCCACCCCCATTGTTCCAGTGTGCCCTGAATGGGATGTCGTGGTAAGAATTTACCCCAATGTACAGTGTTGTCCTGACATACACATGACCCGATATATGACTGCTGTTAGTGCAGCTTATTGATCCATTGGAACATACTGCCCGCCCGGTGGCCAAGACGACGGGCACACCAGAAGAAGCAGCACCCGGAATTGAATCGAAGTGTTAAATCACAGTCTAATTTCCATTCTGCTATGTTATTACTCTCTGTTTGTGTACAATGCAATATTATAGAGTGCTAATTTCCTTATTGAAAAACATATTACAAAAAGTTTTGTTGTTTTTGGGGCAGGGAGGCCAGTACAGTTTTATAGCAAGTGTGGTCACTGAACAAATTAAACTCATACCTGAGGGCAGCACTGTTACAGTCTATAATGTATAGTTTGACATATTTATACAATAAATCAAGGTTGAGCACTACTTAATACATGTTTTTAAACATTCTCTATTTTTTTCCCCAGCAAAATGAGACCTTCTTGTTGTGTAACTGCACCATGGCGAAATGCATAGAGAACAATACGATTGAAATTATTCCATACGAATGTCCACCCTTAAAGAACATCACTTGCGCCAATGGAAAGAATCCTGTTCTTGTTTATGATGAGAACTACTGCTGTCAATATTATGCTTGTGACTGTAAGCAATTTTGTGTTTTACACTGATTTATGACTGATTGATCCCTATATTGACTTACTGTGTTTGTTAACTTGAGTTTTCATTAGTATCTTCTATTTGTTGTTTTTAAGGTGAATGTAAAGGCTGGGGAGATCCCCATTACATCACATTCGATGGACTCTACTACAACTATCAAGGAAACTGTACCTATGTCTTAATGGAAGAGATTAAGCCAAAGTACAATTTAAAGATTTATGTTGACAACGCCTACTGTGATGCAACTCAACAGGTTTCCTGCCCGCGGTCATTGATTATATCGTACAAATCGGACGTATTTGTACTGAAGAGCCTAAATCTTGTTGGAGCATCAGAACTGGAGGTAATAAAGCATGTTGTTGCACGTCACATTTTTATGAGATGTGTAAAAGACAACGCACTATTTTGTTGATCAAGATTGCACAATTTTTGAAAGGGTGGCTTTTTAATTATTTGCATTGTAAGATTGATCCTATTAATGAGAAATGAGACATTGTCAAGACAACAATTGACCTTTGGTGTTCTGTCCTAGATATATATTGTACATCCAAATAATGTCCCCATGTACATTTCGTATTCAAAAGAAATAATGATACTGTTGTTCTTAACAAATGGTTTGACCCCAAACTTCCTAGTATTTAGTACATTCCTTTTTACAAACATGTTGGCCACTGATCCTTTACTAATATCATCTATGTCTTTTAGGCTTTCAAAGATGAAAAGCGTTTGAAACTTCCCTATTTGCAACAAGGCATTAAGATCTCCAATTCTGGCATCGACTTGGTTGTAGAGATTGTGGCCATAGAAGTGATTATTACGTTTGGATTAAGTGACTTCACTGTCAACCTGCCCTATAAGTATTTTGATAGCAACACGCAGGGCCAATGTGGTAAGCCTTCCACTCCAGTTTGCTACGTTTGTACACCATTACTATGAGGTTGTCTAATATGATTTGTGTTGCGACCAGGTAAATGCAACAACAACCAGGCAGATGACTGCATGTTGCCCGGAGGCCAGATTGTGCAGAGCTGCAGTGTGATGGCTGACTATTGGCCTGCCAAAGACATTTACCAACCAAACTGCCAGATACCATCTGTAGTCCCGACCAATGAACCTCTACCGCCACCCACACTAACTCCATGCAAACCAGACTCTGAATGTGATTTGCTCTTGAGCGGGTAGATTCTTTTGTAACAGTGTATTTCGCCAGCGTAATTGTTTCCCATTCCGTTTTGAACTTGGCGTTTTTCTTCCGCAGTGTCTTTGAAGAGTGCCACCCCTTTGTCAATCCCGACGATTACTATCAAGGATGCGTTTTTGACAGCTGCCACGTCTCCAACCCAGCAGTAGAATGCACAAGTTTGCACATGTATGCCGACGCCTGTGCTCAGGCTGGAATTTGTTTGCACTGGAGGAATCATACTACACACTGTGGTAAAAAGCTCATTTTGTTTCAGTGTAATCACAATCATAAAGTACAGCTTTGTACGTTTTATTGTTCAAGAAGTGCCATCCAACAAGTAAAGTCTTTTCTTCTCATACAGAAAGTGATTGCCCACCTGACAAAGTTTACAAACCATGTGGTCCTGTAGAGCAGCCAACGTGTGAAGACGGGTATGTTGCAATTAAAAACTGCATTTCTATTTTTGAAGCTTATTTGTGCATTTGCTGAGGCAATTGGATGTATCTTGTAAAACTGCTTTGGAAAAGAGATTTGCATGACTCCTTGTGACTCACTCCAAGTCAGATCGTCGATCTTTCTCTCTGAAGATACAATACTGGCTCTGTGATCTGTTGTGCGTTTGCTTTTTGAGTAAAATATGTAAAATTTGAAAATGTTTCCAATGTATTTGTTTTTTTTTTTTTGTCAATGATTTAAACCTTCACAGTCCTAATGAACGAAGGCTGGACTACGTAACTGAAGGCTGCTTTTGTCCCGATGGAACGAAACTCTTCAACAAAGAGTCTGGCATATGCGTTGATAAGTGCGGTGAGCTTACCTTCTCCCTATTAACGAGCTGACTTCTAGAACTAATTATGAATAAAGTCTAATGGGATTGCTAATATTCCAACAGGATGTATTGATGCTGAGGGTATTCCTCGTGAGGTGAGTCAAGTCCCAAAATGTTTTGCCCTTTGATGCTCCGAAGAACAATTTCAGTAAATCACTGCTGTGGTTTATTCTGTCAGTTTAATGAAAGGTTTGAGTACAAGTGCCAAAACTGCATATGTGAGGAGACCACCAAGACCATAACATGCCAACCTAAGGTTTGTCCACCATCGCCTGTTGTTAACTGCACCCTTCCGGGCTTCGTCCTTGTCAACCAGACCAACCCAGCAGACCCGTGCTGCTCCGTCCTATCTTGCCGTAAGACGTGCAGTCAATTTTCATCTATTTATCGTCATGAAGATACAGGTGGTCTCAGGTATTTGTTATTGTCATTTCATCACATCCGCAGGATGTCAAAGCAACACGTGTCCACACGTCGATATGGTGTGTCCAATTGGATTTACTGTAGTTGTCAGTGTGCCAGATGGGAAATGCTGTCCAGAACACACATGTGGTGAGCATTTCACTTTATGGTTGAATTTGTGTGACTACGAATAGGCCTTACCTATTCATATGGTGAACCTCGGCATGTCTCTTTCTTCATTCTAGAGCCGAAAAATGTTTGTGTTCACAAAAACGCTGAATATCAGGTACATTATTTAAGATATTTGATACATTCAGGTCATTAAAGGTGCTGCATTATACACACATTATGAACACTGCCTCTTCATTTTCTAGCCTGGTGATTCGGTTCCCGTGGTTCCATGTCAGGAGTGTGTCTGTACCAATATCATTGACCCCAAAACTGGTTTACTACAAATAAATTGCGAGATTCTGCAATGTCAACAACTATGTGCACAGGTATGTAAAAATAAATACGGTAGAAATGTATTGCGCGCCTTGAGATACGAGTGGCCCGACTGGCGAGTTTTGGGAGATTTGAGCCGTCATTCAGCTGTTTTTTTTTTTGTTTTGTTTTTTTTTGCTTTGAAAAAAAAAGAGATATGAATGTGATATGGTGGCAGTAAACACCATTAACAAAACATGAGTTTGGCAGATAAATAATTCTTCAAAAATGGGTCTTCACACAGTTTATTGCCTCTCCCATTTGAAGTTAATTGTGAAACTAAATTTAAAACAAAGATTTGCGCATGAACATTCGCTAGCTTAATGCTACCACACTATGCAAAACACCATAGGTGAGGTAATGAATAGCATCAGTGTTGCGGCGTTATAATGAATCATTATTAAACATATATCTGTATGTCTTTATTGCACTGCCTCCAGGTGGCCAAGACGCACACACCAGAAGCAGAAGCACAATATCCATTGAACATAAGCAAAATAGTGTGACAAAAACAGTTACATTCTTTGCATTCTATTCAATTATGTCATTGCATTCCCTTTTCCAGGGTTTTAGATATGCGGAAGCCAGGACAAACGAATGCTGTGGAAGGTGTGTGCAGACACACTGCATCTTCAACGTTAGTGGTAGTGAGCAGCTGCTCAGGGTGAGTGGGATAACTTTGAATGTTATTTTATTTTAGTTTAAATGAGTTTATCCAAGGGATAGCTACATAGACTAAACCAGCGATTCTCAACGTACTGATGCTGCGGCACAATAAGGTTCCGTTAGGAATGCCTTGGGAAATGTTGCAATTGCTCTAATTAGTCGGAAAATTATTATTTACTAGAAATAGTATATTTTGTTCATCTATCTATGCCAGCGACATATAGTGGCAGGCAGAACAAGTAAATTCTTTTCCGCAAGATGGCAGAAGATACAACTAACCTCTGTATCCACCTGTTGCCATCCATGCAACAGAATAATAGCTCTGTGTTCAGCTAAACAGGCCCAGATTTCACTTTTTAAAAAAAAGTGAGTTAATTCGGACAAGATCATCATTATTTCCATATACAGTATGTACTTTTTGGACATTTTTCTTTGGTGGTGTTCTTTGACATTTTTCTAAGTGTTAAATAAGGCTCAATAAGGTTGGGAAATGCTGGACTTAACTACAAGGCATTACAAGCAAGCGCTGCACATTCATGATGCATAGTCAGAAGTAACAGTCTAGATCATGTCTCCAGCAAGGTGATACGTGGTCACCACTGGACGATAAGTGTGTGCATTACACATGCCTGAGGAGTGGTGAGACTTTAACAGCCATCAGCACGCGAATTGTGTGTCCGCCATTCCAGCAAAGCAACTGCCAACCTGTAAGTTCCACCAATCTATGGAGGAATAATTCACAATAAAAAAAACGCTCCATCATGCATTCATATTTCTTCCTTTAGGACACCATTCAAACTGCAGCAAATGGATGTTGTCAAGTTTGTGAGTACTCTTCATGTCCTTACTTTTTGCCCCTAGCAGTGAAGTCAATAAAAGTAAGTTAATTGTATTTCTCTTTTGAAAAGGTGTGGAGCAGGAGAAGGCTTGCAAGCCGGTGCCTAATAAAGTCTACATCACACACAAGAACTGCCAATCAACGGAGGAGATAGACATTCCATATTGTGAAGGAGCTTGCAACACTTACACAAAGTAAGCTCCACACATGCACCTGTCCATGAAGAGAAGATGCACTTTTTCATCACATTTATTAATCTGGCATTCTGTCTGCGCCTTCAGATACTCAGAGGAGACATCCGCCCTGCAGCCTACCTGCTCCTGTTGTAAGGGGTTCCGTTCTAGCAATCGCACAGTTGACTTACTGTGTCTGAATGGAGACATTGTTCCCTACACCTACATCCACGTGGACGAGTGTAGATGCGCCCTAAGCGACTGCAACAAACATGTGGCAGCTCCATCCCGAAGGAGGCGAAGTTTTACCCTCTTGTAATTTCAAAGTCCACTTGGGCCAAACACTCAAGACGTGACATGAGTACACTTGTACAGTTGTCGACATTCAAAATCAAATAAAAGTACAGCATCTCAGGCCTTCTCTTGGTGTTTTTGTGTGTATCAGAATGATCCAATCACATTCAAACTTATGATAAATAGGAGTCTGCACACACTTGCAGCCATTTCAATTAACCGAGATACATTTGAGCTGTTCTAGTAGGATTTGCCTTTAGTTTTTTTTGTTTTTTTCTTAAAGTGGAAATCAACCCAAACATATTTCTTTCAAGAATATGTTCCCAGCAGGCCCACTAGTGGAAACACGGCATTCTGATTAATAGTGCATTTGTGGAATATGAGTCAAGCTGCAAAATCCAACACTTTTTAGCCATCTCAGGGGACGGCCATTTTGTCACTTCCGTCGACTGAAAATTACATCATACCTGCTCAGGGCTCAAGTAACGACCAATCACGGCTCAGCTTCAGAAAACAGGTCAGCCGAGAATGGCCAATGGTTCTGAAATAAAAATTTGATAACCACTATATAGTAAGCATATCAGTGAAAAAAAACTATCATGGCTAACAAAACAAACCACAGTTCATTTGAAGTCAAACCATTTCACGCTAAAATTGATTGGAAATTGTTTACTGTTTAGTTTAGGAATTTTAGGATCATTAATCAGCAGCACCTCAAAGATTCGCAAAAACGTTTATTTTTTTTTTCATACTTTTGTAAAGATCTTATATTTCTTTTACAATTACCTGATAATTTCTGGCACTGCTCTATGTCTTCACTGTCAAGAAGGTCCTCCGAGGAGAAACACTATTGTGGTCGACACCTACAATATAAGATGGGGAAGCTCCATTGGCGCTAGTCTTAGAGGGCATTGTTTGTTTTCAGAGGGTTTGCCAAATTCCTCGGGACAGTTTTGACGAGAGGCTGCTCCGTTCTCATTGTTGTGAATGCATATTGACATAATGCTGTTTAACTTCAGCATGTGTTTTTATTTCACAAAACGGAACCATCATTGACTCACTGCTTTTATACAAACAGAAATCTATGTGTTTAAGATGGCTCAGGACTTAACAAGGTGGCAAAATAAGTAGTTTAACACGTTGGATAAATGAAAGTGAAATATACTGTAGGTACTTACATGTTTTTTGTGTGTCTTATGCTAGATCAGTTTCAGTTCAGTTTCATATACAATTGTGCTTTTCTAGTTAGCTGGTGCCGTAAAGGCCAAAAATAACATTACCTCTTACACTCACTGAAAAAAAACGTTCACACTCACAAAAAATACTTTCACGTAGACCTAAAAAAAACTGTCACTCACATCAAAATACTTCTGACATACAGCCCAAAAAACAGACTCACACCCCAAAATACTTGCACTCTCACTAGAATACACCTATTCTACAACTATTTCTTTTCCTTCATTTTATTTATAAATCACCAAATCAAAACAGGTGTCAAAAACCTCTCACGCTCACCAAATAAACTCTCATACCAAAAAACTCTCGCACCATATAACAATTTCTTAAATACATTAAAGAAAGAAACACATAAAAACTTTCACCAACCCTCTCCTTCACCAAAATCCTCTCACTTAGACACTCAAAAAGCTATCAATGAGAGGTAAATAATTGTTGTCCTCATTTATCATTGCTTTTCCATCCTTGTAGAACGCCCAACCTGCTCAGTGTACGTGCAAGAACAATCTAAAGGGTGCCAACTCAGCCTGAGTTTACCACGCTTGAGCTAGATTTGACCTTTAGTGGGCTCACGCTCGATTGGAATGGATAGATGGCTAATATTTAGTCAACGTACGCTCGGCTGATATACAGACAGACTTTATTAAGACATGAACACCTCGGTATATAAAGGGGCACAACCCACTGCTTAAAATGTTCTAGTTGACTGAGAAGAGCATACACTCTTTGTTTAAGTAACAATACAATACACTGGCATATGCCGTATTCAAAAACCAGAGAAGTACATGAACAAAAGAGTAACATAAGGAAAGCATACATTTCCACAATCCATCTGCATTGACAATTCGCTAGGGCCATTTCGAATGTTTGTTCTACTTACAGGAGGACGTACGGTGATGTTGAAAGATTAGCATGAAAATATATCAAGGGAGCACTGTGTGCGTCACACGGAAATGGAGAAGATGTGTTGTTGTAGGCAACCTCTTCATACGTGTGTGACATAATGCTGACACCCATAGTGTCACAATTTTACCCCTCCTAAACTGCAAACAGCCAATGAACTATATTACATGGCACTGGTCATTTGGGACCAGTCCACCCAGTTGATGACAATGGAAACGCACGGGATGGCGCTTGGATGGGTGATAACGTGGCTCAGCCTCTATTTTGGACTGTCTGCTGCATCCAGTGGTGCGTATAGGCTTATGACTGGACACTTCATTAGGTACACCTGCACGTTCTCATCCAATGCAAGAGCTGCATCGATGTTCAAACGGAAATGCCATTAAACCGTACCAGTCTCCTTGAAATACGATATATATATATTTTTGTTTTTGAATAAGGAAAATAGCACTCTATAATGTTGTACTTTATCAAAACGTTGACTAATAACATAATTGAATTGAATATGAAGAGTTAAACTGTCAACGCGTCATGATTAATTCGTTGATTTCCAGTGTGTGCACCTTGCCCACCAGAGATAGTATAATACAGTCATTCAGACAAATGAATATGTTTCACAGCTACTGTAGGTGACTCAGTAAGCTCCTGTAATATTCATTATTTTTTGCATAGGATAAAGAATATATGTCTGTGATTGTGAGTATTATTGTATTTCTGTCTACGTGTTGCGGCACGGTTTGAACTTTAAAGATGTGTAACGTCGCAATATACTGTATGATATACTCGGTAGCCTTATTGCGTTTCCCATTTTGTGTTAGCATTGAACGAGTGGACTTCGATGCAAAGTTGCAAGGCAATGTTAGAGTTATGATTCTTCTACACCACTGCAAATGACCATGATATAATTTTTAGAAATTCTGAGGCAGCTCTTGTATTGAATCTCATGAGTGATTTTTTTTTTCGATCAAAAAGAAATCATGAGTGCGTGTGCCAGTGTTCCTAATAAAGTGGCCTGTGAGTGTGAGCCATGCATAGTGCTAAAGTTTCAGAGTCAATGCCAAGTAAATCTCGTATCAAGCATCTACTGTACAAGTTCTTCTGTGTAGTGTATGCAATTTGGATATGGGTTTTAATTTTAAATAATAATGGGACTATATGTATATGTGTCATTTTGGTTGTGTGCAAAATTTCATAATAATGCAGTATATGTGTGGCTAGCAATGGAAACAATAAATATTTTGTTTCCTTTTCAAGGCCCATTTCAGACAGTGACAACAATGCCAGTATTTACAGGTAAGTTCAACTTAAAGGAGACAAATTGTCTTAACATGTCAGTGATGTGCTTTTGTCAATATACATCAAATATCAAGAATTATACTCCACTTTACAACCCCTATTGCTTGTAATCATGGAAAAATTCCAACATTTTCAAGAAAAGGAACATATCAAATTTCACATTCGTTGGTTGAGGAAGCATATATATAGTGCCGAGATTAGCCCTTTTCTTTTATTAGTTTTTTTTCAAACAGTACAGTATAATACTGTTGAATGTAATTTTTCTTTGGAAAAACACTTTTTAAAAATTTTTGTAGGCCAGTAAATCGGACCACACTGACCAGCCCTTTACAAAAAAACGTCCAATTTTTGGCCCCCAAAAAATCTCACATTAACACATTACAAAAAAATCTGCCAATTTGTTGTATTTATAAATTGTATTGTATTTCTCCTCTGATGTAAAGTTAAATACGAAACAAACACAAAAGGACAAAGTAAGGTAAAATAGTCCAACGTTCAGCCTATAATTCATATCTTTATTGTTGTAACTGTTACGGGACCAAAAAACAATGTTATTTTTGTCCTTACAGTATTTTGTTTAAGTAATAGTTTTCTGAATTCTTCTTTTTCTTCTACCGAATACAGTATTAGCAATATATATATATATATATATATATATATATATATATATATATATATATATATATATATATATATATATATATTCAGCTGTTTCATTAAGTCCCTTCATTTGCAACCCTGTTATAGAAGTGAGCGCATCCCACGATGACCAGTTCTGCAGCACATGGGGAAACTACCATTTCAGGACTTTCGACGGCGAATTCTTCCAGCTTCGCTCCAACTGCAACTATCTCCTTGCATCCAACTGTAAGGGCAGCTATGAGGATTTTAACATCCAACTGCAACGGCACCAAACGGACTCGGCCGCTCCTCTCGAACGGGTCACTATGAGACTGGAGGGACTGGTGGTGGAAATGACCAACTCCTCCATCATGGTCAATGACGAGATGTGAGTATGTGTGAACATTTGACACAGGGCATGTATTATGGGTCATACATGGAGGTTAACCCATACCTGTAATGATTTTTTTCCTTCTAGTGTGACGTTGCCTTTCAGTCAGACAGGCCTCTCCATCGTAAGGACATTCTCCTACATTAAGTTTGAGGCGACAAGTGGCGTGGTTGTTATGTGGAATGAAGAAGATACGCTCTGGGTAGGTCCAACCACCATATTATTCTTTTCCATTAAAATGAATGTAAATCCAATTTATTTCTTCCAACACGCCCCCCCGAAAAAGTGCCCGACCGATATGGATTTTTTTGATGATTCCTATACTGCAAAATCCAATTCTGGGACCCGAATAATTTTTAGCAAGCCACAAAAAAAAGCCACAGCATTGTTTAAAGGTAGAGTTTGCAGTCTTGAAGCTGCTAGCCAGATTTGAATGTAGCCTCACTTCACTCCTCCCTCCACCCCTCACATGTCTGCCCAAAGAAACGCCCACATCTCACTAACGCGCGTGAGTGGCGGCACATTAAAGCAGCTACATTACTTATTCATGTTGGAATATTGCCAAAAACGAAATGTTACCGGTTTGATGTTGTATTTTTGGATTGTACAATTAATGAAAACCAAAGACAGTCAATCAATTTACCTGATGACCCGATGGGAACAGTTGTTGGTTCAAATCCTAAACAATATGTAAGTGCCCTTGAGTATGACATTGAACCCTATCTGCTCAGAGAGTAAAATACATTTTCATATGCGATAGAGGAGCGGCCTCTTCATGCAAATTTTGTGCAATTTGCAGATTGAGTTGGATGCTAAGTACAAGAATCAGACGTGTGGTTTGTGCGGTGACTTCAATGGAGACCACACTGATGGTGAGTAAATGTTGCACTAGGGATGTTCAGTATCACCGTTTTCAGACTGAAACTAGTACGAGTATTCACTCTTGAGAACTCACCGATCCCAATACCAATTACTAATAGCACTAATTATTTTAATAAATGTATTATAATTAACGCAATCACAGATAAGTGTGAACAAAGACCTTTCGGTCTTTCTGATGTGTCAAACCGCTGCGGTGTAGCGCCAACTACTGGCGATGAGGACTTACTCAATGTCAGATTTTTGGTTGCTATAAGTATCTGTGGCTGGTATTGACATCTTTCATGAGTACCCAGTGCCTTGAAATGTGGACAGTATTGACCCGATACAGATACCTGGTATTGTTACTCGCCTATTTGAGTAATTATCCACCCCCACCCCACTAGCCCCCCTGAAAAATATATATTTACATCTGGGACATTTCGGCAAGCAAAATGTAATACTCTTCCTGATGAAAAATAAAAGATTTATTCATCAAAATTCTAGTAATACTGTATACAGTATTCAAATGGCTATAGATTTTTTTCTAACTGATTTCACAAAGCTGCACAAATGTTCAACATGCATTTTACTTTTGGCCTTTTTGTTTGATTTTTTTTTATGCCATGCTAGTTAAGGTCAAAAGAAAAACTAAGACACTTAACATTAAGCTTACATTTGAACATGAACTTATTTTATTTACATTTAACATTCAACTTTTTTTTCTAGGATCATTTGTAAGTGAGAATTGGCTGTTATTAGACTATGACATCATGTCAATTTTGGGGAACACCCTGCATAATGTTAAATATTTATGATTTACAACAATCCCAAATGAAATGTACCAAACCTTCTTTTCCAGGGACGCCTGAGGAATTAGACGAGGCCTGGAATACCAACAGTCCAACTGACAACTGTGATGAAATTTTGCCTCCTTTCCCTCAAACCTGCTCCCTAAGTCAGGTATCTAAGTGAAGGATGGTGTCAAATAAATATTTGTCAAACACAGGTCAAACATTTTGCTTTGCCCCGCAGAGAGCCGATTGTGAGAGTTTCGTGTCCGGGGCTTCTTTCCTCAGCTGCCATGACCGAATCAACAGTGCAGCCTTCGTGGAAGCTTGCGTGAAGGACTTGTGCTCCTGTAAAAGCAACTCCACCTCTTGTTTGTGTTCAACCATGGCAGAGTACTCGCGCCAATGCGCACACGCGGGCGGTGTGCCGCAGGAGTGGAATGCACATTTGTGCGGTGAGGGAGACAGATATTTGAGATGCTCATTCATCGGAGTCACTTTCATTCACTTTTACTCCCATTTTTTAATTAATAGGTAAAAAAACATGCCCATTTAACATGGAGTACAAAGAATGTGGGAGCCCCTGCGTGGACACCTGCAGTGACACACAGAGGAGCCAAGTGTGTGAGGAACACTGCGTGGACGGATGCTTCTGTCCACCTGGTAGGGTCACACACATACAGATACAATGCTGCCTTCTGATTGGTGTGATTTAACTCTGAGATTTTGAGGTACAAGCCGTTGTTTGGATGATTTTTTTTGCTTTGACTTATGAGCAAAAACCACATAATGAGAAACGCCACAGACGGGCTAACAAATAGCAACTACATGGCGGTGTTATAACGCTTTAAGCAATGGATAGGTGAACACAAAGCTTGAAGCAACATATGTCGATGTGTGTTAATATGACAATAATACAAAAATAATCACAGGCATATATTTCTTATCCTCTGTGAAGAATGCCTAATATTACTGCCATACTGAGGAGCTGAGACCGAGTATACTCCATGTGCAAAATATTTGTCTGTATTATACTTTAGTCATACGCAAAAAATTTAATATTTGTATGTATTCTATTTTTTTTGTATGACTGTACACCAGGCATTCCTTAACACTGTCATATATGTCATACTCAAAAAATGTAAATATATGTATCCTAACTTTTGGACTATGACCGTATATTATAAGGCATGCGCACCAGGAGGAGCCATTTAATTCAAGGAAAAAATGTGGCAAAAAAGGTAATTGTGGAAAAGGTGATTTATTTTACTTATTCAATTCAAAAGGTGGCGATATGGACAAGTGGTTAGCACGTGTGGGGGTTGAATCTGTACTCCGGTCTTCCTTTGTGAAGTTTGCATCTCCTCCTCATCTCCTATCACTTATGCTGCGGCACAAACATTAAGCAAATCAACCAATAATTTCCCAATTTGTCTCCCAAGGGACCCTCTTGGATGACATTGGTAACAGTGGCTGTTTACCCCTGGACCAGTGCTCCTGTATGCACAACGGCAAGCCTTACAAACCTGGCCAATCCTACTCCAGGGCCTGTCAGACATGGTGATGACTACACTCTCTTCTTCATCCGGTTTAGTGAAGTTGCTTTGTGAAGCTGACTTAATTGTTTGGGCAGCACGTGTACTCAGGGCGAGTGGAGGTGCCATGACACTGACTGTCCTGGTGTCTGCTCTGTACTGGGTGGCTCACACATCTCCACCTATGATGATAAGACATACACTTTCCATGGGGACTGCTCTTATGTTCTCACAAAGGTAAGGCCTTCACATTGTTTAAGACTGACTAGATTCATATTTTTCCTCAATCATACCCCTTTTCCTAGCTACCCGATAAGGTTATGATGACGTGCCATACGATATGTGTTGGCCGACAGCAATAGTTGTAATTCCCCAAGCAGTGGTACAATGCATGTTTTCCTCTGTAGGAGATGAACGGGACTTTCATTGTCCTGGGTGACCTTGTCAAATGTGAAAAATCCGATAAATCAACTTGCCTGACTGCAGTCACTCTACTGCTACCAAAATCCACGGTAAGGATAGTTTTGTTTACACACCATAGAAGACATATTTTATTATACTTAAAGAGCAAGTCAACCCAAACATATTTTTTTCAAAAATTTGTTCCGAGCAAGGCCCACTAGTTGAAACAGCATTCTGACAAATATTGCGTTTGTGGATTAAGAGTTAATCTAGAGTTTTTACCCATCTTTGGGGGCGGCCATTTTGTCACTTCTGTTGACTGAAAATGACATCACAACTGCTCAGGACTCAGGTGGCGACCAATCACGGCTGACCCGTTTTCTGAAGCTGAGCCGTGATTGGTCATTACCAGAGCCCTGAGCAGTTGTGATGTCATTTTCAAGTCGACAGAAGTGACAAAAAGGCCGTCCCCTGTGATGGCTAAAAAGGGATGGATTTTGCTGCTTGACTCATATTTCACAAACGTAATATTAATCAGAACGCCGCGTTTCAACTAGAGGGAATGCTGGGAACATATTCTTGAAAAAAATATATGTTTGGGTTGATATCGTCTTTAATGCATTTTCACATACAGATGATAGCTGTTGACTCGAGCGGTCAAGTTTTAGTCAACAAACTCGCCTCTCGTCTGCCTTTCTTCACGGGTGAGTGCGTTCTTTCTCTTTTCATTTCTTGTCATGAAAAATGAAGACATTCATTTGACTTGCATGTTTGTTTTCCTACAGATGATGTCACAATCTTCAACCCATCCACATTTTATGTCGTGATCCACACTGTTTACGGGCTTCACCTTGAGGTTCAGCTCACACCCATCATGCAGGTTTATATCAAAGCCAGTCTCCCCCACAAAGGCAAACTCCTTGGTAAGTTGTCGTATTTGCCCAAAACCTTTGGCTTTTCTGGCTACTCTGTTCTGTCAGGTAACTTTTCTCTATCTTTCTGTCACTTTGTAGGTCTTTGTGGAGATTTTAATGATGTTGAATGCAATGACTTCAGAACCAGAAGTGGAATGATTGAGGGGACGGCTGCCGCATTTGCCAATTCGTGGAAGACTAAAGGAGGCTGCCCAGATGTCAACAATACACTCGGTGACCCCTGCCTTCTGAGTGTAGACAAGGGTAAGTTATTGTAATTTAAGACATTTTAAAAATCATATTCATAGTTATATATCATTGAAATATTTTATCAAATATTCAGCAATAGCACCAAAATCAATATAACGGGAGGTAAAAAAAAATCCCATAGGAAATATTGGAACTAGAAAAAATCAATTTCAGGGTCAGGCAGTCACCAAATTAAAACCTTATTAACTACAATATATTTTTAAAGTAATGTTTTAACATTATTCTGCATTCCCAAATGATTATACTGCATGTTTATGTGTCTTTTTAGAGAAATATGCTCACCACTGGTGCCCCATACTCATCGACACAGCAGGGGTGTTTTCCAAGTGCCATTCCGAGATTAACCCAGAGGACTATCTAGCTGTAAGCATTTGTTCTGCATACTTGTCTTAAATGGTTGTGCCTGCATTTTTTCATTTTTGTTTATACATTAATTGAAAAAAAAGGACTAGGGAAAATATTGCAATAATTTCCTAGTTGTGTAAACAAAATTAATTCATTTATGGGTCATCTGGATCCACACTAATATATAAAACATGATTTCATACATAAAAAAAAACTTTAGACACATTTGTCCATTTGGCTGACATTTTGCAGTGATATGCTACATTCACTGTGAGATTACAGTTTGACCAAATAAGAAGAAATGCCGGATAAGCACCAAATGTGATGTATGGCCCATTACCGATCCCTCCACAAGGATTTGTGGGGGGTGGGGGAGCGGGGGCTCATCGGTTCGTGACAGTTCCTACATTTTTTTTTTCTCTGATGGCAGCAACGTAACCTGAATGTTTATGAAAGTCAGAACGTGTTATAGTCCATCGCTAAATTCCACTTGTGCATAAGTAAAGTTAGAATTACAGTACATTATTTAACCTGAAAAAAATCGTGGGTCATAAATATAAAACAATCAGATGAAAGCTACGATGGTAACTGAGCGTGTCGTTTAATGCCACGTGATAAGGTATTCTTACGCCATTGCGCAAGCCAATTTCTTGCACACTCTCTAAACCTCAAAATGTCATCATGACAGTGAATATTTGTATGAAATACCTTTTACGTCATAAATATAAAAACACTAATGAAAAACAGAAAGTACAGCAATAGCCGAATGTGTTTTCTGTATCGTATATTACGTCATTTATAGACCGACGCCCCCATGTAATTGTGTTCAGTAGTTGCTAATTCACTTCCAGTCAGGTAAATGACAACATAACCTCCTTGGTGGTGGTAATACATTTATATTGAACAACTCAGCTTGATACGTTCTCTTCCTACAGTCTTGTATATATGACACGTGTGCTGGTGAAAACATTTTGGATTCTGTATGTGCTACCATGTCCTCCTACGTCCACGCGTGTGCCGCCGCTGGCGTCTCCTTGACAGGATGGCGGGATGTCGTGTGTGGTCAGTTTCACCCAAACATAGCGCAGTTTACTGTAATCAATTGGATTAAGCCTGACTGTATTGCATGTTCTCCCAACAGGGAAATACACATCAGCCTGCCCTTCAACTTTAGTGTTTGATTACCACATGACAAGCTGTGGTCGCACGTGCCGCTCTCTGGGTCTGCCGGACTTAACCTGCAATGCCGATTTGACACCTGTGGACGGCTGCAGCTGCGCTGAGGGAACTTACCTCAACGAGGGGGGAAAGTGTGTGCCAGCCTCCCAGTGCTCTTGCCATGTGGGAGACATGGTGCTGCGGCCTAAACAGACCATCAGGGTCCATGGACAAATTTGGTGAGGACCATATATTACTCACAAAAAATTAAGGGTATTCGGCTTTCGGGTAAAAGTTCTGGATAAACAATGCGGAGTCTCACTCTGACAAAGGACAAACTTTAACTTTAGCCATCTTTTATTTGCATGTCAGCGTCTGCCGTGGTGGGAAACTCAATTGCACAGGAAATCTTTTGACTGAATGTAGGTACAATACACAAGCACCCATCAGAACAGTCTCTCTAAAATAGTTCAAAATTAATTTGTTCATCCAGCTATCCATCCATTTTCTGTAAAACTTGTTAAGCGATAATGAAAATTATGAAAGAATTTTTTTTTGTTTTTTTTTTTGACCAATGCTAATGTATTTTACATGGTGTCCTTTTTAACAAATGTGTTCACTGATCAGCATGCAGTGCTCCAATGACTTTCTTCAACTGCTCAAGTGCAAAGCCTGGTGACCCGGGGTCAGAGTGCCAAAAGACTTGTCAGACTCTGGACACAGAATGTGTAAGACTCAAATTATTCAGAACTGATATTATACTTTTGTTTGAGATCATCTGTATGAATACTATTTTTGTAAAGATAGTAGTGTATACTGTCAGATAGTTATTAATTTGTGACTGTGCAGGTTTGCGCAACGGTGTGGTTGATGAGTACGTAATTTGCCATTGTGATTCCGTTATACAGGTTAGCACCCATTGCATCTCAGGCTGCATATGTCCCGCTGGCCTCTTGTCTGACGGTAAAGGAGGTTGTATTGAGGAGATTAATTGTCCCTGCACTTATAACGGACAATCCTACAAGCCGGGAGAGACTGTTAAAGTGGACTGCAATACCTGGTAGGCACTTTCTTTTGTGTCCTTTTACATTAGTGTTGCTTACTTATCTTATCTTACTTGGTTTCTCTGAACTTTATTACATGATGAAAGCACTTGTAAGAGCCGACAGTGGGAATGCACCAATCAGCAGTGTGACGGAACCTGTACGATATATGGAGAAGGTCATTACATCACCTATGACGACAAGAAATTCTCCTTTAATGGGGACTGTGGTTACGTCTTTACTCAGGTATCACTTGTGCTAAATGTTTGATTACCTTTTCATGCTTTATTGTAAATGTACATTCTTCTGATCTGATTTTCATCCAGGATTACTGTGGGGACAACAAGGGTGGCACCTTCAGGGTCCTTACTGAGAGCATTCCATGTGGACCAAGTGAAAACACCTGCTCGACTGCTATCAAGCTCTACTTAGGGGTACATCATTCTGTGATAAGATATTGCATGTAAACTATTGTATGGGGTTCCAGGTTTACGAAAAGTTAGAAAGTTTTGAGTTCACGAACAGTGCACAGTGAACTAATTTGTGTATTCGTATAAAAATACGATGTCAGGCAGCGCAATAAGACACACTCAGTTGCTGCTGTGCGCACAGTTTTTTATTTGATTGTTAGATGAATGTTTTTCATACAAATATTTTGTGTAATTATTACTTTACTATTGCATAAGTGTAGGTTAGTGATACAGTACAGTCCCGATCTACATCCAAATTTAGGTTAAATCCCCACCATAGGGAATTTATTCATAATCTGAGGACCCCTTATTATGACAGAGAGAATGTTACAAATGCAAAGAGCTGAATGATTTAAGGAGGAAAAATTGCTAATGTTTCTTTAATATTGCGATTATGATTTAATATGTGATTATTCTTTCAAGGTCCTCTTCCAATGTAGTATTTTTAACAAACACAAGCAATAAAAGAATCTTTATTACAATCAACAATATCATATTTTTATACATAAATGTTTTGATCTTATAGGTTAGTTTTACACTAAAACAAAAAAATGAACCATGAATTAATAGGAAAAGTTAATATCTACTGTACTTCAATTAGCATTGATAACTTACTAAGCACTTTGATTTGCATTTTTTTATGCATTCACTACGACAGCTTTACAATATCCGACCAAAAAATTGTGGCATAAACATAAATCAAAAATAAGATGACAACAATAATGCAAACAAATCTGTGGCTTTATCGCTTCAACTTTTTATGTTTCATGAAACAGTGAAATGCAAACATGTCGACTGCACTTCTTAAGCACTGAAATTCATCTGGTAAGATAAAATGTAAAATAAATGTAAAATAAAAGCCTACCAACCAACCAAAATAAATCTTTTAAAGCTTGAAAATGCATTCTACCACATTGACATTTCAACTTGATTAATTAACTTTTTTTTCCCTTTTTGTTTCAGAACAGCGAAATTGTCCTTAAACAGGGAACTGTGATCAAACAAAAAACAGGGTTAGAAATACCTTATAAAGTCCATACTATTGGACTATACCTTGTCATTGAGGCAAAAAATGGTCTTGTTCTCATCTGGAATAAGAAGACAACACTCATGATCAAACTGAGCTCCGCATTTAAGGTGAGGGAACAGGCATCAGTGATTGTTGTCATCTCTATAAACTAACTATGTTTAATTCATCCCAGGGTAAAGTTTGTGGTCTGTGTGGGAATTACGACGGAAACATCAAGAATGATTTTACCACCCGAAACAAAGAGGTGGTGGTGGATGCCTTTGAGTTTGGAAACAGCTGGAAAGTGTCACAGAGCTGTGCCAACACAAATGCGCTTAAAAGTCCCTGCACACTGTACTCGCACAGGCAGGCGTGGGCACTAAAGCGCTGCAGCATCATCAACAGTGCAGTGTTTGGTACCTGTCATTCAAAGGTAATGCAATATACTGCACTTAAATTCCGTACAATAACAATACACTTGTTGGTTATACTGTCAATAAAACTCGATTCATTTTTTACAATGATTACTCTTCAAAGGTAGATCCCCAGCACTATTATAATGCCTGTGTAAGAGACACATGTGGCTGCACTACTGGAGGAGATTGCGAATGCTTCTGCTCTGCTGTAGCGGCCTATGCAGCCACCTGTAATAAGGCCGGAGCTTGTATAAAATGGAGAACTCCGTCTGTCTGTCGTAAGTGCTCGGATTAGATTTTTTGTGCAGAATAAATCTAAGTCTAATACTGCATAATCCTCACTGTTTCACAATTAAATTATACTACGGTTCATTTGTTATAGATGAATATAGATTCTGTTAATTCATAAAAAGTTCCAATGTATATACCGGTATAAGTACACTTGCTTTTAGGGATTAACATTGTTTAAATTATTAAAATATCTCTTCTATAATCTGTATTTTAATATTCATTTATTGCCTTTAATCAGCTCTATTCTGTGATTACTACAATCCTGATGGTGAGTGTGAATGGCACTACGAACCTTGTGGAAAATCTTGCATTAAGACTTGCAGGAACCCCTCTGGAAAGTGCTATACTCAAATTCCAGCTTTAGAAGGTATGTTGGTCATTATCAGTATCAGTCAATAAAATGGATGCATTTGATGCATCCCTGATCATACCAATGTTTTAACTCCTACGGGTTGGCTTCCTTGTTCTGCCGATTATGTGCTGGTTCTATTGACAGTTACATTTTTTCTCTTTAAGGCTGCTATCCAAGGTGTCCACCCGATCACCCTTATTTGGAAGAGGTAACATTGAAGTGTGTGTCACTGGAGAAATGTGGGTGCTATGATGATGAAGGAAAACATTATGCCGAAGGAGAGACAATGCCTCCGATAGAAAACTGTCAGAAATGGTAGGATATTTTCCATGAAACACCTAAGCCACATGTATTTTTCAAAAATGTGATCATCTAATTTGCTCTTCAGTATATGTTCTTCATCGGAGAGGCAGTGCATCTACAGCGTTGAAGGTAAAAACATCACGCCGCGTCATTGTTATTTTGATAATTATTTAAGTTCTTTAAACTTGTTTTGAAACAAACCTTATCATGGTAATGTTTTCATATTATTTTGCAGATTGCACTTGTTTATATAATGGGGAGATATACAATTATGGAGATATAGTATATGACACTCATGATGGAGATGGAACCTGTATTACTGCCACTTGTGGAGAACATGGAAATATTACAAGAGAAGTAAGGCCCTGCAGTTCCTCAACCACACAGAAGCCAACAACAACAGAATTTGTGTTTGAGACAACAGGTAATGATCAACCATGAAATACAGCATATATTATGTTGTCCTGTAGAACAACACACTGATTATCTTTGGTTTTGTTATGTTTTGGCTATCGTAGAAAGACCAACCTCTACAAAGGCCCAAACTACCACAGAGAAACCCATCACAACAACTCTCCAACCCACAACATTCACAAAAGAACCCACTACAATTACAACAACAACAGAAAAGCCACCCATAACAACAACTAATCCAACGACAGTTACAACTGGGCTGCCATCAACACCATCTGAGTGTTTTGTTTGTCAATGGTCATCTTGGATCAACAATCATTACCCTGATCCTACCCTCAGTGGTGGAGATTATGAATCTATAGCAAATGATCAAAGTCTGAATGATTGCAAACAACCAATTGAAATAGAATGCAGAGCAGAATCATTTCCTGATGTACCTTTGGATCAGCTAGGTCAAAAAGTAACATGCAACCCAACAGATGGACTGATCTGTCATAACAAAGAACAAGGCATACCTCCAATTTGTTATGACTATGAGATTAGAGCCAAATGCTGCATCAACCATTGTGTCACTCCGACCATGGCTTCAACTTCAAGCGCTACAACAAATGCAATTACAACAGAAAAGCCCACTACTACTGCAGCCACAACCACAGAAAAGCCCACCACAATGACAACAACCACACAGAAACCAACAACTACGCCAATAAAGGCAACTAAATCTACTACTGAACAGGCTAAAACCACCACAACCACAGAAAAAAACACCACAGTCACAGAAAAACCCACCACAGTCACAGAAAAACCCACCACAGTTACACAAAAGGCCAGCACTACTGTTGCTGTAACAACAGAAAAGCCCACGACTACGGCCAAAACAACCATTCCATCTACAGTACAACCTACCACAATTACAGAAGAACCCACCACCATGACAACAACCACACAAAAACCAACAACTACACTAATAAAGGCAACTACATTTACTACTGAACAGACTAAAACCACCACAACCACAGAAAAGCCCACCACAGTCACAGAAAAACCCACCACAGTCACAGAAAAACCCACCACAGTCACAGAAAAACCCACCACAGTTACACAAAAGGCCAGCACTACTGTTGCTGTAACAACAGAAAAGCCCACGACTACGGCCAAAACAACCATTCCATCTACAGTACAACCTACCACAATTACAGAAGAACCCACCACCATGACAAAAACCACACAAAAACCAACAACTACACCAATAAAGACAACTACATTAACTACTGAACAGACTAAAACCACCACAACCACAGAAAAACCCACCACAGTCACAGAAAAGCCCACCACAGTCACAGAAAAACCCACCACAGTCACAGAAAAACCCACCACAGTTACACAAAAGGCCAGCACTACTGTTGCTGTAACAACAGAAAAGCCCACGACTACGGCCAATACAACCATTCCATCTACAGTACAACCCACCACAATTACAGAAGAACCCACCACCATGACAAAAACCACACAAAAACCAACAACTACATCAATAAAGACAACTACATTTACTACTGAACAGACTAAAACCACCACAACCACAGAAAAGCCCACTACAGTCACAGAAAAACCCACGACAGTTACACAAAAGGCTAGCACTACTGTTGCTGTAACAACACAAAATCCCACAACTATGCCTGCTACCACCATCGCAGCCACGGAACTACCCACCACAGCTACAGAACGACCAACAACTGTTACAGAATCTCCTAGCACAGCAACAGAAATCCAAACCACAACAATCACAGTTACAGAAAAACCAAGCACTGCATCAACGGAAAAGATAAGCACGATTCTTCCAACAACAGGAAAACCCACAACAACCCCGGAAAGCCCCACTACAGCTACAGAAGGACCAACTACTGCAACAACGATAGTACAAAAACCCACGACCACAGTTTCAGAAACTGCTGGTATTACCACCACTACGTCCAAAGTTACAGAAAAAGTTACTGGAAAAACTACACAACAAACTAGCTCCACAGCCAAAACCACAGAAAAACTGACAACACAAGCTACAGAGAGGCCAACCACCCCTACAACAGAAAATGTAGCCACTACAAAGCCACCAAGAACAACCAGTGAAGGTCCCATCACAACTGCAGTCACACCAACTGTAAAACCAATTACCTCAACAACCCCTGAAATTGTTACAAATACAATTGTTCCAACCGCACCGTCAACGGGACCCTTGGTAACAATTACTCCAGAGTCCCAAACTACAACGACAGAAAAACCCACCACAGCAACCCTCCAACCCACAACATTTACAGAAGAACCCACTACCATCACAACAACTACACAAAAAACATCCATACCAACAACTACACTAACAACCGTTACAACTGAAAAGGCCACCACAACTACTGTAAAAACATCATCAACACCACCTGACTGTTTTGTTTGTCACTGGTCAGACTGGATCAACAACCATTACCCTGATCCTACCCTCAGTGGTGGAGATTATGAATCTATAGCAAACATAACTGATCCAAGTCTGAATGACTGTAAACAACCACTTGAAATAGAATGCAGAGCAAACTCATTTCCGGATGTACCTTTGGATCAGCTAGGTCAAAAAGTAACATGCAACCCAACGGATGGACTGATCTGTCACAACAAAGAACAAGGCATACCTCCAATTTGTTATGACTATGAGATTAGAGTCAAATGCTGCATCAACCATTGTGTCACTCCAACCAAAGCTACAACTACAATTGCTACAACAAATGTAATTACAACAGAAAAGGCCACAACTACTGCACCCACAACCACAGAAAAGCCGACAACCATGGCCAAAATAACCATTCCACCCACGGAAAAAGCAACCACAATTATAATGGAACCCACCACCACGACAACAACCACACAAAAGCCATCCATATCAACAGCCACTCCAACAAAGGCAACCACGCTTACTACTGAAGTGGCTCAAACCACCACGACCACAGAAAAGCCCACTACAGTCACAGAAGTACCAACAACAACAACCACAGTCACAGAAAAACCCACCACAGTTACACAAAAGGCCAGCACCGCCGTAACAACAGAAAAGCCTCCAACTGAAGCTGCTACGACCATCACAACCACAGAACTACCCACTACAGGAACAGAAAGACCAACAACCATTTCAGAGTCTTCAAGCACAGCAACAGAGATCCAAACCACAACAATTTCAGTAACTGGAAAACCTACCACAGCATCAACGGAGAAGATAAGCACAATTCTTCCAACAACAGAAAAACTCACAACTCCCAAGGAAAACCCCACAACAGCTACAGAAGGACCAACTACTGCAACAACCATAGTACAAAAACCCACGACCACAGTTTCAAAAACTGCTGGTATTACCACCACTACATCCAAAGTTACAGAAAAAGTAACTGGAACAACCACACAACAACCTAGTTCAACTGCCAAAACCACAGAAAAACTGACTACAGAAGCTACAGAAAAGCCTACCACCATAACAACTGAAAAGGTACCCACAACAAAGCCACCAAGAACAACAACAGAAGGTCCCACAACAACTGCAGCCACATCAACTGTAAAACCGATTACCACAACCCCTGAAATAGTTACAAATACAACTGTTCCGACTGCATCGTCGACTAGACCCTTAGTTACATTTAGTACAGAGGCCCAAACTACAACAACTGGAAGACCGTCAACAGCAACCCTCCAACCCACAACAATTACAGAGGAACCCACCTCTGTCACAACAACTACAGAAAAACCCAGCACAGTTACAGTTACTAAAAACCCCACCACCATAGTTACACAAAAAGCCAGTACTACTATTGCCGTAACCACAGAAAAGCCCACTACTGTCTCCACTTCGACCATTAAAGCCACAGCAGAACCCACCACAGGAACAGAAAGACCAACCACAGTTACAGAATCTCCAAGCACAGCAACAGAAATCCAAACCACAACAATTGCAATTACAGAAAAACCCAGCACAGCATCAACGGAAAAGATAAGCACAATTCTTCCAACAACAGAAAAACCCACAACAACCCCGGAAAGCCCCACAACAGCGACAGAGAGACCAACTACTGCAACAACCATAGTACAAAAACCCACCACCACAGTTTCAGAAACTGCTCGTATTACCACCACTACATCCAAAGTTACAGAAAAAGTTACTGGAACAGCCACACAACAACCTAGCTCAACTGCCAAAACCACAGAAAAACTGACTACAGAAGCTACAGAAAAGCCTACCACCATAACAACTGAAAAGGTAACCGCAACAAAGCCACCAAGAACAACAACAGAAGGTCCCACAACACCTGCAGCCACATCAACTGTAAAACCAATTACCACAACCCCTGAAATAGTTACAAATACAACTGTTCCGACTGCATCGTCGACTAGACCCTTGGTTACATTTAGTACAGAGGCCCAAACTACAACAACTGGAAGACCGTCAACAGCAACCCTCCAACCCACAACAATTACAGAGGAACCCACCTCTGTCACAACAACTACAGAAAAACCCATCACAGTTACAGTTACTAAAAACCCCACCACCATAGTTACACAAAAAGCCAGTACTACTGTTGCCGTAACCACAGAAAAGCCCACTACTGTCTCCACTTCGACCATCAAAGCCACAGCAGAACCCACCACAGGAACAGAAAGACCAACCACAGTTACAGAATCTCCAAGCACAGCAACAGAAATCCAAACCACAACAATTGCAGTTACAGAAAAACCCAGCACAGCATCAACGGAAAAGATAAGCACAATTCTTCCAACAACAGAAAAACCCACAACAGCGACAGAAAGACCAACTACTGCAACAACCATAATTCAAAAACCCACAACCACAGTTTCAGAAACTGCTGGTATTACCACCACTACATCCAAAGTTACAGAAAAAGTTACTGGAACAACCACACAACAACCTAGCTCAACTGCCAAAACCACAGAAAAACTGACTACAGAAGCTACAGAAAAGCCTACCACATTGACAACTGAAAAGGTACCCACAACGAAGCCAACAAGAACAACAACAGAAGGTCCCACAACAACTGCAGCCACATCCACTGTAAAACCAATTACCACAACCCCTGAAATAGTTACAAATACAACTGTTCCGACTGCATCGTCGACTAGACCCTTGGTTACATTTAGTACAGAGGCCCAAACTACAACAACTGGAAGACCGTCAACAGCAACCCTCCAACCCACAACAATTACAGAGGAACCCACCTCTGTCACAACAACTACAGAAAAACCCAGCACAGTTACAGTTACTAAAAACCCCACCACCATAGTTACACAAAAAGCCAGTACTACTGTTGCCGTAACCACAGAAAAGCCCACTACTGTCTCCACTTCGACCATCAAAGCCACAGTAGAACCCACCACAGGAACAGAAAGACCAACCACAGTTACAGAATCTCCAAGCACAGCAACAGAAATCCAAACCACAACAATTGCAGTTACAGAAAAACCAAGCACAGCATCAACGGAAAAGATAAGCACAATTCCTCCAACAACAGAAAAACCCACAACAACCCCAGAAAGCCCCACAACAGCGACAGAAAGACCAACTACTGCAACAACCATAGTACAAAAACCCACAACCACAGTTTCAGAAACTGCTGGTATTACCACCACTACATCCAAAGTTACAGAAAAAGTTACTGGAACAACCACACAACAACCTAGCTCAACTGCCAAAACCACAGAAAAACTGACTACAGAAGCTACAGAAAAGCCTACCACATTGACAACTGAAAAGGTACCCACAACGAAGCCAACAAGAACAACAACAGAAGGTCCCACAACAACTGCAGCCACATCCACTGTAAAACCAATTACCACAACCCCTGAAATAGTTACAAATACAACTGTTCCGACTGCATCGTCGACTAGACCCTTGGTTACATTTAGTACAGAGGCCCAAACTACAACAACTGGAAGACCGTCAACAGCAACCCTCCAACCCACAACAATTACAGAGGAACCCACCTCTGTCACAACAACTACAGAAAAACCCAGCACAGTTACAGTTACTAAAAACCCCACCACCATAGTTACACAAAAAGCCAGTACTACTGTTGCCGTAACCACAGAAAAGCCCACTACTGTCTCCACTTCGACCATCAAAGCCACAGTAGAACCCACCACAGGAACAGAAAGACCAACCACAGTTACAGAATCTCCAAGCACAGCAACAGAAATCCAAACCACAACAATTGCAGTTACAGAAAAACCAAGCACAGCATCAACGGAAAAGATAAGCACAATTCCTCCAACAACAGAAAAACCCACAACAACCCCAGAAAGCCCCACAACAGCGACAGAAAGACCAACTACTGCAACAACCATAGTACAAAAACCCACAACCACAGTTTCAGAAACTGCTGGTATTACCACCACTACATCCAAAGTTACAGAAAAAGTTACTGGAACAACCACACAACAACCTAGCTCAACTGCCAAAACCACAGAAAAACTGACAACACAAGCTACAGAAAAGCCTACCACATTAACAACTGAAAAGGTACCCACAACGAAGCCACCAAGAACAACAACAGAAGGTCCCACAACAACTGCAGCCACATCAACTGTAAAACCGATTACCACAACCCCTGAAATAGTTACAAATACAACTGTTCCGACTGCATCATCGACTAGACCCTTGGTTACATTTAGTACAGAGGCCCAAACTACAACAACTGGAAGACCGTCAACAGCAACCCTCCAACCCACAACAATTACAGAGGAACCCACCTCTGTCACAACAACTACAGAAAAACCCAGCACAGTTACAGTTACTAAAAACCCCACCACCATAGTTACACAAAAAGCCAGTACTACTGTTGCCGTAACCACAGAAAAGCCCACTACTGTCTCCACTTCGACTATCAAAGCCACAGCAGAACCCACCACAGGAACAGAAAGACCAACCACAGTTACAGAATCTCCAAGCACAGCAACAGAAATCCAAACCACAACAATTGCAGTTACAGAAAAACCCAGCACAGCATCAACAGAAAAGATAAGCACAATTCTTCCAACAACAGAAAAACCCACAACAGCGACAGAAAGACCAACTACTGCAACAACCATAATACAAAAACCCACAACCACAGTTTCAGAAACTGCTCGTATTACCACCACTACATCCAAAGTTACAGAAAAAGTTACTGGAACAACCACACAACAACCTAGCTCAACGGCCAAAACCACAGAAAAACTGACTACAGAAGCTACAGAAAAGCCTACCACATTAACAACTGAAAAGGTACCCACAACGAAGCCAACAAGAACAACAACAGAAGGTCCCACAACAACGGCAGCCACATCAACTGGAAAACCAATCACCACAACCCCTGAAATAGTTACAAATACAACTGTTCCGACTGCATCGTCGACTAGACCCTTGGTTACATTTAGTACAGAGCAAAACTACGACAACTACAAGACACTCAACAGCAACCCTCCAACCCACAACAGTTACGGATGAACCCACCTCTGTCACAACAACCACAGAAAAACCCAGCACAGTTACAGTTACTAAAAACCCCACCACCATAGTTACACAAAAAGCCAGTACTACTGTTGCCGTAACCACAGAAAAGCCCACTACTGTCGCCACTTCGACGACACCAAGAACAACAACAGAAGGTCCCACAACAACCGGAAAAGCAATTACCACAACAACCCCTGAAATTGTTACAAATACAATTGTTCCAACTGCTCCATCAACAGGACCCTTGGTTACCTCCACTACAACCATCATCCCCACAAAGCCTACCACAGTGCCAACAGAAAAACCTTCAACAACTTTGTCAACAGCTCAGACAACAGCAGGCAGAACCACTGAATGCTTCTGCAAATACCTTGATCAGATTTTTGCTCCTGGTAAGCATGTTGCCATATATATATATATATATATATATATATATATATATATATATATATATATATATATATATATATATATATATATATATATATATATAACTGACTTTATTATTCATTGATTGTTTTTAGGTACCACCATTTACAATAGGACAGATGGAGCAGGTTGGTGTTTCATTGCTTACTGCAATGAGACATGCAATGTTGAGAAGTTTGCAGGACCGTGTCATCCAACCACTCCCCCAAGTCCTCCCACCACCTTAACAACAACTGCCATAACGACAAAAGTTGTCACAACAACCGCTAGTACCACTGAAGCTCCCCCCAAAGACTGCGATTTCCTCATCCCACCAAGAGAGGTACCTGACTTCTACAAACGCTGGTATTCGGAATAACTATTGGCTATTCTCTCACAAAAGCAGTATGAATCACTCGGCAATATTTGATCAAATCAGGAAATGCACTTACAATAGGACATCCTGAAAATTAAAATTAAAGTTAAGCGAACTGCAAAAAATTGAATGAATAGATGGACTTTGTGGTTGCCACTGACAATGCACGTTTAATCTGAAAGATTTGTTCATGGGTGGAAATTACAGAATTGAAGCTTGTTGGATTTAAAGTTTGTCTTTAACGCTGAAAAAGTCAAAACAAAAAAGTAAACTCAACTCTAGTGGAAATGCCATGAGAAGAACAGTGAAAAGATAATGATTGCCAGAGTGAAAGGGGCTTCTATAGTAATGTGTATTTTTTCTTTTTCAGCATGGTGAATCTTGGATTTCAAGCAATTGTACCTTTTCATTTTGTGATGATGCAAAAGTCCTTACAGAACATAAGCCATGTGAGCCAATAACCATGCCTGTGTGCGAAAATGGCCATCCACCAGTGAGGGTCTATGATGAAGATGGTTGCTGTTTCCATTACGAATGCACATGTGAGTTAAACCGGAAGCATTTCAGGGATTCCTCTTGAAAAAAAGATCCTAAAATCACTAATAGTCCTGTTCAAATTGATTTCTATCACTTTGTAGGTATTTGCAGCGGCTGGGGTGATCCACATTATATCACATTTGATGGACAATACTACAGTTTTCAGAAAAACTGCACCTATGTCCTGGTTAAAGAGATTATTCCTCGACACAATTTTACCATCCTTATTGACAATGAAAACTGTGATGCTACTGGTGAAGTAACCTGCGCTAAAAGCTTGATCGTGTATTACAAAAGCTACAAAGTCATTCTCACGCAGGAGAGGGGCACAAGTACAGTCAACACGGTACATTTTCTTGCCTTAACATGTGTTTATTTTAAATTTTGTTGATGCTTAAAGGGACGTTAACCCAAAATGTTCTTTACAATAATATGTTCTATGCGTCTCCTCTAGTCAAAACATGGCATTCTGATTCATTTTGCATTTTTGGAATCTTGAGTTAATCAGTAAAATCCTTGTCCATGTCAGGTGGCAGCCATTTTGCCACTTGCTGTCTACTGAAAATTACATCACAGTTGCTCCGGGCTCAGATACCAACCAATCATGGCTCAGCTTCAGAAAACAGGTGATTGGCCATTACCTGAGCCCTGAGCAACCGTGATGTCATTTTCAGTCGACAGAAAGTGGCAAAATGGCTGCCCCCGGAAATGGCTAAAAACGGGTGTTTTGTTGCTGTTTAACTCATGTTCCACAAACGCAAATTTCACAAATTCTTTATTCCACAAATATTAATCAGAATGCCGTGTTTTGACTAGTGGAGTATCGTAGAACGTATTTTTGTAAAGACATTTTTGCGGTGACTTCCACTTTAATGTTTAAATTATACTAAGTCCAATTTAAACATGAAGCAGGATTCTTGAGTGCCGAATCTTACTTAAGTGATGTGTTCAGGTGTACGTCAATGGCAAGAAAGTAATTCCAACTTACTCCAACGAGGACTTCATCATCACAAGCACTGCAATCGAGCTGCTCCTGAGAATCCCGGCAATCGAAGCTGTTGTGACGTTCAAGGGACTTTTGTTCAGCGTTGATTTGCCGTTTTCCCGTTTCCACAACAACACAGAGGGACAGTGCGGTGAGCCAATCACGTATTTGCTCTCATAGTAACAACATGAAACAAGTCTTCACGTTACGGTACAATCGCAATGGTCGTTATCTGATTTCACCAGGTACATGTGACAATAATAGAAAGAATGACTGCAGATTACCCAGTGGGCAGATTCACTCCTCTTGCGCCGATATGGCTCATGAGTGGCATGTACCAGATAAGAACAAACCATACTGCAAGAAACCACCTCCTCCACCGACACCAACTCCAACTCAACCCTCTTGTAACCCTGAAATTTGTGAAATCATAATCAGCAGGTAACTGAGCCTGTTTCTTTAGTATCGCCCATGAGTACAGCAGTTGTCTTCATGGCTGTATTTTGTACAAAGTGTGTTTGAGGAATGCCACAAAGTCGTCGCACCAGAGGACTATTACGACGCCTGTAAATTTGATGTTTGCCACATGCCAAACTCCAAAGTGGGATGCTCGAGTTTGGAGGCGTACGCTATGATGTGTACTGCGGCGTCGGTCTGTGTCGATTGGAGGAACGCGACACAGGGGAAGTGCGGTAAGAGCTTTTGGTTTTAGCGTTGCCCTTTTTACGCCAAGGAATCTTAAAGCAGCATTGGGCAAGACATTGACTTACAAGTACAGTAGTTGAATACGACTTCATGCCCTAAGGGCGTCTGTATCGTTTTTACTGGCACAAAGCAACTTTGAGGAGGATGGGATCAACCCTGACAACACAAAAAAATACAAATGTCCTGAATTGCTTTACGACATACTCACTTCCTCCTTTCGCTGTAAGGACGGCTCAGGATTTCACGACACTACACGCTGGCATGCATGGGAAATATGGTTGATTTTTGTCAAAACACTACCGCTTTTGTCCACACGGCGCCGCCATAATCAACAAAAACTGACATATGACACAGCATTGCTTTAACTAACTTGCTGTATAAAGTGGACATGGATGCCCCACACCTCACAGTAACGGATTACAACCATGGTTGTCCCCTGCCAATCAATGAAGAAAGGTATAATAACAATAATTATAATGACCAATTAATGAAATCAAAGAATTATATGCGGGTACAATATATCATTATTCTATATATACTTTATATATGTTTATAAGAATGGACTATTTGAAGTCAAACTATTTAAAAAAAAATCTTCATTTTGTATATGTGCCCTATAAAGGGTTCATTTATTTATCTTGATATATAAACAAATTTCTCTTATTGTAGAATATAAATGTCCTGCACATAAAGTCTATAAACCCTGTGGACCGATTGTGGAACCAACTTGCAATGCAAGGTAATGACTCATTTCATTTGTTTTGATGTACTTGCATGCTTGTTTAGTTCTGCATTGCAATTCACACACACTTTAACATTTTGTTTTGATGTCATAGCATTTTCCTACTTGTCGTCATTGTAGATACAATAACAAGTATACGCAGCAATGCCAAGGAGAAAACTATTACCAGAGGTCTGACTGTAACACATTTGTGGAGGGATGTTTCTGTCCACCTGGCACAATCTTATTCGGTTCAAACTCCGACAACTGCGTCATCGCCTGTAAGGGTCACCCACAAACAATTATGAGATTACTGTATATGTGACTAAAAGTATTTAAAGCCCTAATGAATATGTTTCCTGTCAAAGGTTGCACTGGACCTGATGGCGAACCGAAAGAGGTACCTGCTACAATAGGGATCATCGTTTTCCTGGTTCAGGTCACTAATATCGTATTGGTCATGCTTAACTTGTGCTTTACCACCCAAAGATTGGTGACACCTGGTTGAGTGGCTGCCAACAGTGTGTCTGTGATGCGGATACGCTGAGTGTGCGCTGTGAACCTCGCGTGTGTCCCACTCAAGCACCCATAACTTGTAAGGAAGGTGAGGTGCTTATCAACCAAACAGTGGACTGCTGCCAGATCCTGACATGTGGTGAGTTGAACAAGATGCAACACACGATGAAAGTCGGAATAATGACTCCAGAAGCTCCTTACGTAAAAATTAATTTAATGGCATTTTCTGACGGGAATGATGGCATTTAAACCATATACATATATATTTTTTGTGTATGAAATATATGATATACAGTATATGATAGTGATGAATCAGCAATAGACGTCCTCGCATCCAGTAAGATATTGATGAGATCTGATGAATGTTCTGCTACATATGAATGTGCAATCTGTTGTCATTCCCAGTTGCCCTTCCTTCCAAATGTAAAATAAACACAAACGCCACTTATTTGCACGTAAATAACTGCAAATCAGTTGTGCCAGTGGAAATGACAACCTGCGAGGGATCCTGTGGAGCGTCAACATCGATGTGAGATTTCTCATTATGATCAATTGTACATTTTCCTAATGTGTGCTTAGCACCAGTGATGATGTGGGAAACCTTATCTATCTGCTCAGGTACTCTGCGGAGAGCAACAGCCTGACGCACTCTTGCTCATGTTGTCAAGAAACAGCCACCAGCAAGAAGGAAGTGGAGATGATTTGCGCTGATGGCAGCAAGATGAAACACTCTTACATCTCAATTGAAAAGTGTGGCTGTCGACCCACGCATTGTGCACAAAATACAACCCATCAATTTGGACATTTTTAAAGGCTGTATTACATGTGAGGAGGCCAGTTACTGTTCATATAAAATCATTAATTCTTCTTCAAAAAACAATTTGACAATCAAAGCTCTATAGTGTAGGTAATGACCAATTGTATAAGATCCAAGCAATACATAATATTTATTTTCTGTAAACTGTACATTCAAAAGTATGGAAATGGCTTAGATCCATTTCAGCCTAAATAAGATAAGGTTTTATATCTTATTTGAGAATATTTGTAGCATGTACAGTATATACTGTAAATCTTGTGATTTAAAATGGGGAAAATTCAGTCAGATACTGTACATTGTGCAGTGTACTTTGTTGAGCATTGACAAGAGGAATGTATTTCTGTAGTAAAATAATAAGATAGCTTGTTTCCCCCCAAAAAATTAAAAATGCATTGACACTTTTTAATTTCCATAAATACATTGAAGAAATACTGTAATGCACCCCCCTGTTATGTACATTGCTTCTCTGTCATGTACTCTGGTTTATTGCAGAACAAGACCACTGACATTCCTTGACTTGACATTCTTAATAACTCTTAATTCCAATAAACATTTACTTAGTGCAGCTCTTCATGTCTCCTTTATTTTGTGCATTGTCAAATATGTCAAGTATTCTGTCAATACATACACAATACTTGATACGACACGATTTACATTTTGCATTCAGTTGAGTTAAACGTGAAATGTTATTCTGTACTTGTTAACCAACTTCTCTCAACATGTTTATTTAAAAATATTTAAATATTATGCTGTACGTATTTAGTACCACTATGTATGATGCATCATTCCTAATTGATGGTAATTAATTCTACTTTGTCATGCCCGTGAAAATTCTAATCATATTGACACATTCTGAAATAGCCATGGAGTTGCGATATCGCCTTCCTCTTAAGATAATGACTTAAGTCTTATTTTGACAAAAATCTCTCTCTCTCTCTCTCTCTCTCACTCTCTCTCTACTCTCTCTTTACTCTCTTTCTACTCTCTCACTCTCTCTCACTCTCTCTCACTCTCTCTCACTCTCACTCTCTCTCACTCTCTCTCACTCTCACTCTCTCTCTCTTTCTCTTTCTCTCTCTCTCTCTCTCACTCTCACTCTCTCTCTCTTTCTCTCTCTCTCTCTCTCTCTCTCTCTCTCTCTCTCTCTCTCTCTCTCTCTCTCTCTCTCTCTCTCTCTCTCTCTCTCTCTCGCTCTCTCTTGCAAGAACCCGAGAGGCACTCCTGAATGTAAACTTAAATGGAGGAAAAATGAATGATTATAATGTAACGTCATTTAATTTACGTTGAACAAATTTAAATGAATTTAAGTTAAATTAAGTAATATGCCTACACATCAGACGCTGCATGGTTACAATGGTCCACCAAACCACGACAAAGTGCAACCACATTTACGTATCTTTATTATTATTATTACTGGTGAATAAAATACTATTTATGTATATTTATGATAAATATACTGTAAAATTAAATTTAAATGTAATTTGAATACAAGAGGTTTATTTGTTTGTTTGCTTACACGTGGAGCGCTTTCCGGTCGGAACAAACGTTGGGCTTTCATTTACGGTCGAACATTTTGAGTGTAACACGGTGTCAGCCAGCTATGTCGGCGCTGAAGTATCTCTGTTCATTTTTAGAGTAGTCTACATTTTTTTTAACCAAATGGCTCATTTATTTAGATTCAGGGCTTACCAGTTATTCGTTTTGAGATAATGTGTTGAATCAAGGTGAAGTATCCGCAGCGGGGCCCAGCAGTTTTAAGGTAGAGTAAGTTTTTCTGCCGACTTTTGCTCTCAAGCTTTTCCTTTCTTCACTGTTAGAGCTAGCTAACGTTATGCTGGCTAGCTGAATTTATATATTTAATTTTAATTCCACCACTCTACACTAAAGTTACTGTGTTGCTCGTAGTCAAAGCAGCAGAGTTAATTGTTCGGGTGAAGGTACGAATTTGTATTTAAAAACGATGTGTCGTTTGTTGCAGTATTCATCAGTTTGCATAGATGACAAGCGTTGAGTCGGAGCTCATTTTGTCAAAGCTAATTGTTTATTATTCCTCTCAAGCACACACGTGTTTTATTATAACAGATGCACGGTTGATAACGATCTGAAAAAAAATTGACACGCTTTGTTTCTCTCAGTTTACACATCCGAGCCATGGCCTCACTGTCAGAAGAGGTGCTTCTGGTGGTGAAAAAGGTTCGCCAGAAGAAACAGGATGGCACTCTTTATTTGATGGCTGAACGCATAGCATGGAGTCCAGAGGGCAAGGACCGCTTTACAGTCAGCCACCTCTATGCCGATATTCGCTGTGAGAGCTCTTTTTGTGTAAACATTACAATGCAAAGACAATATGTGATGGAGTGTTATTCCTGCTCTGTTCAGGTCAGAAAATCAGCCCTGACGGCAAAGCAAAAGTTCAGCTCCAATTGGTCCTTCACTCCGGTGAGAGTACCACATTCCACTTTTCAAATGAGAGCACTGCACTCAAAGACCGGGAGACTGCAAAAGAGCTGCTGCAGCAGCTGCTGCCCAAATTCAAGAAGAAAGCTAACAAGGAACTGGAGGAGAAAAACAGGTGAGCTTCTCAGTAGCAATGTGACAGGAATTTCCTCAAAAACCTGGAATGGACACTTCAGATTTCTCTGAAATGCTCCGTAACAAATAAATTAAAGGGGAAAAAAAAACAAATGATCATCAAAATACATTACTTATTCTACTACCTACACTGCACCGCTCACAAATAATGTTCCATTTGTGCTATTTAAGTTGAGTTTTTAGGGCAAGCGACAGTAATTTTAACTTCTCATAATTTAGCCCGTATGGGTTTCTTGGTGAGATATGTTTAACTGCAACTTGTTAGCCAATCAGAGAAGGTTTTATTGTTGTTCGTGAAGGTGGTCTTGTCTCCAAGTTAGGCAAGAGGTACTCATGGGGATGCATTTTCTGCCCATGCATTGTTCTTCTTAGCCATAAACACTGGCAGATCTCCATGATTTGCCTATTACTTACGACCACAATGTAGAACGTGCTCACTAGATTACAAAATGCGGCCTAATTACTTATAGGGTTAAACTGTTCTCTTGCACATGAATCACTGAGGTTACGAATGTTCCTACAATGTAAAGTATACATGAACATGGTGTATTGTATTTGTCTTAAAACTAGAGGTAAGATCGGGCCTAAAAAAATCGAGCCCGACCCGACCCAGGCCCGCGGGTATTAAAGCCAGACCCAGCCCGAGCCCGACCAATAAACTTGATTTGCAGGCCCGACCCCGAAGCAAACCCGAAATTTCATATTTTATTTGTGAGGACTCGTGGAGAGGAGGGGTGATTTATGATAACAACTGAAAGCCTGTCTTTTGTAACGAAATCAAGACTGTATAAACATTTACATCTTTTATATTTCTGTGTCGGCAGAGGTTACATTAACCGACAATTTTCCATCATTGACGGATTTTTTTAAGAGTTGACGGGAAAGATTTAAGGCCGTCCGTCATTTTGACGGGTTGAAAATTGGGCCATAAACCACAGCAGCAGTACGTCCTTAAGAATCTAGCGTGGCGCTTTGAGAGAGAGAGGCAGAGAGACAAAGAAGAACAATGACAAGTGGATAATAGACGGAGACAGGAAGGAGTTCTTTGAATTGTCATTGCAAGAGTTTAGTACAGTACGTGTTGTGATGAGGCGACTTCTGTTTTTTTGCGGACCTTAGTTTAGTATCCACACATCGTTTTAGTATACATTTTTATAAACGTATATTTATTTTTTTTTAAAAGTCAGCGAGAGAGAAGCCCCCCCCCCGACCCAAACGTACTGATTGACATCGGGCCGGGTCGGGCTCGGGCTCGGGCTTGGGCTTAAGATTTTACCTCTACTTAGGACCTCACCGGAAATTCTGAACTACATGTCCTTTTCCTTATAAACAGTGAGGCGCTTACCTTGCACCGCAAGCTTTTGCTAATGAACTATAAATGAACTTGAATAAGGCTGAGCTATAATAACATTTGTTAGGTGGTGGTGTGCTGGACCCCTTTTTATGAAGCTTGAGAGGGAGTCCATTTTTCACAATGTAAAGCAATAATTTGTTTTTGATACAACATTGTGGAAATAAACTTAAAAAAAAATGACATGAAAAATATAGATTGCCTCAGTGGTTGTGCTCTCTGTCTGCACTCCTTGATTGTATATATTGTTTCCCATGAAAGTGCTTAATGTTAGGCAAGTAAAATCATATTATTTCACAATGTAAAGCAAAGCATGTTTCTAATATTTAGTCTGCCTTTACAATATGAGTGAAGAATCGATTCATTAACAGAAAGACCGCAACCCTACATAACTATGGTGAAACTGTTGACTGGTATTGTATGTTTCTGTTGTTTCCCTTTTTCCCCCCCATAGGATGCTTCAAGAAGATCCGGTGCTTTTTCAACTATATAAAGATTTAGTGGTCAGTCAAGTGATCAGTGCTGAGGAATTCTGGGCTAACCGATTAGGAGGCCTAAACCACACAGACCCTACAGTATGCAACAATAAACAAGAAGTTGGTATCTCTGGAGCTTTTTTGGTGAGTGACTCAATAAAAGCTCATGTACAATTTGATTCTGAATTTCAGCTACATTTTAGATCCTTTTTTATCTTTATAGGCTGACATACGGCCTCAAACCGACGGCTGCAACGGCTTGAGATATAATCTGACAGCTGATATCATTGAATCTATCTTCAGAACCTATCCTGCAGGTAAATGGGGCTGTGACTGTTCCTTTGTTTATGCATTCTACATGTTTACGCAATCTATATCAACTTCACTTGGTGTTGCAGTGAAACAGAAGTATTGTGAGAGCGTGCCTCATGAACTGACCGAGAAGGAGTTCTGGACACGCTTCTTCCAGTCGCAGTATTTTCACCGAGATCGCATCAACACCGGCACACAGGACATCTTCACAGAGTGTGCCAAGCTGGACGAAAAAGGTAGGCAGCAAGTATGTGCTGGTTGGTTGTAGGTAGGAATGCAAATGTGTCATAATGTCATATTATATGTAACAAAAATATTGTGTTTCTTATAAGGGTTAAAATCAATGGTGGTGCAAGGAGTGAAGAACCCCCTGGTTGACCTGCAGTCATTAGAAGATAAATCCTTGGATGAGGTAAAGGTTATTGAGATAATAACAGTTAGTCTCATTAATATGATGCAGGTGTAAGTGAAAACTCTAAAGATTATGGTGTTGTACTTTTTTGTCTGCAAAAAGAATTTAACCACTGCAATATGTAAAACAGCACAACCTTTAACAAAATCAATGTAAATAAAACCATAACATAGACATGCATGGGTAAACTGGAGTCTTACCGATTCAAATGAGACTCCAAATACCACAAGTTGTTTTCTCCTCTCTTTTGAAATAGTTGTTGCAATAGAAACCCATAAAATCCAAAGGAACTCACCAACAGGATAATATAGTGTTGCCTTGAGGTGTGAGTGACCTGACTTAAACTTACTTCAAAAAGAGGCTTCAAGCTATTTAATGTCACTCCCACTAAAAGTTTACTGTCAAACTGAACATAAAACAAAGAGAATTACACGTTGTGTATTTTTAACAACCCAAAAACTTTGGGTTAAGAACAACCCATCACACCCACCAACAACACAATGAATTGAAACGTTAAATTCTGATGCACAAACTCTTGTTATTTATCATCTTTTTAATATTATTACTATTATTCAGTGTTTATGAAGTAATTATTATAGAGTACTATCTTCCTTCTTAAAAAACACTTTGATCAGTCTCTTGCTTGCCCTTGTTACAGGGTTACGGTGTGTGCACACCGCTGCCCTCCACTTCGAATTCAAACCGAACAGTGAAGGAGAGCAGCAACTACGCCATTATAAAGCGCTTCAACCATCACAGTGCCATGGTGCTGGCAGCAGGCTCACGCAAGGGGTACACATCTAGACAAAAAAGTAATAGATGTCGCTTTCCGAAGAACGCCCTCATCCTAAAGCTTCACCGCCGTTGTTTTCCAGGGAGAATGACCAAAGTAGTGAGACGAGCAGCACCGACGGCAACTCGCGGGATTCCGACGTCTTTCAGCCTCCCATTAAGAAGGTAAAATGGTTCTCTTGTTGGTTTTTGTGTCCACCATATGAAGATACAATGTACACAATCACTCACTTTAGCAATTTTTTTTAGGTGAAATTACAAGAAGCCATAGAGTATGAGGATTTGCAAAGGGAAAACGGACCAAAAGTGGTTGCATTAAACCTCAAAAAATCAGACAGGTTAGCATTATTTCCGCTTTGGCTTGGTATATTTTGCCAAGTGGCACCTCCGTGCACAGTCGCGTGTATGTTTTTGGATATTTGTATTTTTCTCCACAGTGCTTTTAATGTCGTTCTCTCTCAATTCTTTTTGTTACAAAGGTATGCTCATGGGCCGGTGCCCCTTCAGTCCTTAAAGTATACAACGAGCCAAGAAATCATCAACTCCGTCAACCACATCCGCCACGAGATGGCCAATTACAAACCCAACCTAACTCAGGTATGATGGAGCACTATACACTTACCTGATTTGCTCTCGCACTATTTTTCTTTTTTTTTTTTTGGTTACTATTTCATCATATAGTGTTTCTTCTGAGGAAAAAAAAAATCCCTAAAGTATGTAATAAAGAATTGCACATAATTCCAGTACTGTATACCGAACTCCATGCAATGGTGCATTCTCCAACCAAGTCTACTTCAGATTATTCTTGATTTGGATCGGATGACTTCTGCATCAGATCAGATCGTGCAAATAGGTCAGCCCAGTTCCTCTCTGCAGGTTTTGACCAGCGCAGCAGCAACCTCCGCCATTGCAGCACTTTCTCCCGGCGGCCTCCTCATGCAGACAGGATCGCAGCAAGCCATAAATCGTACGTCATGCTGCAGTTGCGGAATCTCTGTGAAAAACATCCCAGTTTCTCTGATAGAACATGGAGGTGGCGTTCCCCACACATTGATTGTTGTTTGCCTTTTCTCATTTGCGATATTTGCAGAGATGGTACCGTCTGATATTCAAGGGGAACTGAAGCATCTTTATACAGCTGCTGGGGAGTTGTTGAGACATTTCTGGTCCTGTTTTCCCGTCAACACACCATTTTTGGAGGATAAGGTGACTAATTGTTTCGCAACATGACCCTTTTTCATTTCAGCTAAATTTAGACAGCGGATGATGAAATTATTTAACATTCCATACCATTCGGTTGGCCTGGACTGACTCAAATACGCTGGCACCACATTGGTGAAGTCTGACTTAGACCCTCATGTGTCTTATTGGTTCATACAGTTGATTAAAATGAAGTCCAACCTCGAGAGATTTCAGACGACCAAGCTTTGTCCTTTTCAAGAGAAGATTCAGCGTCAGTACTTGAATAAAAACGTAAGTATTTAATGATTCAGACTCTGCTTAGTGTGTTTTCAGTAAAAAAAAAAAAACCTCTGTACACAAAATTGTTTTCATATTTTATTAACTTATGTAGTGCTCATTTTGAGAAGGAGGGGGGAAATACATATGACAACATGTGTAATTTAGGAGTTGTTGGCTGAATAAATGGTCCCATTTAGCGTTACCAATTTTGTGAGTTCATCAAAAATTTTATAAGCTAATGATAACTGAAAAGCGAAATCAGACGTGTATGTGTTTTAGCAGGTTAGATTGAGAATTGTGTAACTTGAAGCAGAGCTGGGCATTTTACTAATAATTGAGCGTCCGTTATTCGTCATCCATCTGCAGCGTGGGTACCCTTCCGTCGTCCGTCATTCACCTTTTTTTCCAGGGGGGGGGAAATAGTACCCGTCTATAGGCCGCTCCCCCTCTAATTTTAAACGGCCGTCCGTCGGCGAGTCCGATTAAACTTTCGCTAGCACCCCCCCTGTGGAGAAGCTCAAACAGTTGTCTTAAATAAAGCCAAGGATGGGAAAATTTAGCTTCTACAATTCTGTTATTGTTAATGCGCCGTGGTTGACATTCCTCCATGGCACTGCGTCTCTAATTTTTCCAGGTAATTTCTTTGTTTTTTTACATCAGCAGAAGTTGGAAAAAGTAATGAGTCTATTTTGACAGTCAGGGCGTAGAAAGTACGGATAACTGTTTTGAAATGTAGGGAGTACAAGTAAATAGTCGTCAGTAAAATAAATACTCAAAGTACATTTACATGAAAAATGTGCATGAGTACATGAACAAAGTATATGTATATTGTTCCTTCCCACCATGGATTTTCACCTTCCTTCACAACCAAACGCGTGGCATCTTCGAGAACAACATCCACAAATATTTGAGTAGTTCCAGGCAGCGTTGAGATTTCACATTCTGTCTTCACCCATTGATTACTGATTAGTTTTCACATAAAGAGCTCATGACATGAATACAGTACTGTCATAACCAAATACTTTCCTTGAGTAACCTTGTTCCATTGACACCCCTGCAGCTCACAGCACACTTAGAGCAGATGCTGCAGACGGCATACAGCAAGTTCCACGTCTGGCAAACGCGTCGCATGATGAGGAAAACCTGAGGCCAAACGCTTTGCCGGCAAAGGACAATGAAGACAAAGTGGGCAAGGATGTCCCGTGGAGGCCTACAGCGCCTGCTGAGACTACAGATCACAGCCAGGTGGCTTCACAGGAGGCTCGTGATGAAGACAGATAGATGCTGCCACATCAGTTAACGTTTACGACAGGCATACAGCATTTTAGTCACGAAAACTTGTTTCTTAATCTTTGTGTTCTTTCTACGGATGAGAGATTGGTTTCAGTAATGGGACTTTTAGAATGGTACAATACTGTATGACCACATTTCTCATGGAAATCATGTAAACTCTGGGGATGACAAACAGAGGACACCACACATGTCATCAGTGCGGAGAGCCCCTCTGGGAACAGGACAAAGAAAGGAAAAGTGTTCCAGATATAGTGAAGTTAGTGAATTTAGCAATATTCTAATGACACCTCACACTGGAGAGTGTTGTGTGGGTGTGTGTATGTATGTGTGTGTGTGTGGGTGTGTGTGTGAGACACGGTTCACACAGTCTGCACTGTACTGTAAATATAAAATCTTACTCTGGATTAAAGAGTTAAAGCGTTTTGTTTTTGTCGGTAACTGCAGACTTTTTTGTTTTTTTTTTAATTCATGCCTTCATTTCAGGGAAGAAATAAACGTCATCTTCTGATAGTTGGCTTTTTTTTCCCAATTAGCGGATTCTTCATGAGGCGTGTCGTCCATCCACTTAAGATGCAAAACATGCTCAGTAGTCAGCACGCTTTCAGGAAGTCGACTCTTCGCCAGCTGAGGGAGGCTGACCACTCGGCTTCAGCTCCCACGGTAACGTGAGTGATTTTCTCGAAAAAGTGGAGCGAACGATAGAGGCCAGGCGGAATATATTGTAAAATGTATCATTGTGCTGCCACTCAGCATTTCATCATTTTTGTTGGCACAACGACTGAACCAAAACAACAACTAGCATGCTTGCTATCGTCCTCAGACCAAAAAAAAAATCTGTGAGGGAATTTAAAACAATTTAGCTCTGTTTACAGCAGGTTTATGGTGGAGTGAACTTCTCTTGAGCTGTCCTTTATTTTGAATACGAGTATTTAATTTCCAGTCAGCAGACGCGTGTCGTCTCGTGACCGACTCGCCCCTTTAGGTTGATTGCGTGAGCGCTGCTAATCGACGGAAACTAGTGAAACACTGCGTTCATATGCAGTGTAATTACAAATGTGTTTGTCACATGAGGGTTCGTAAACCGTTAATATTTATCGAGTTAACTGTTCAGTTCAATTGTGTGACGTCACTTTCGGCGAGTTTACAACGGATTGAATGTACAGTACTTCCTGTTACGGTCACGTGACACATGCACTCAGGGAGTTGCTCGGTTTACGATATTTGGGTGCTGAACATTGGTCGCCAAACTTTTTTTGTGTCTTGTGTAACCCCGAACCTGGACACGAGTACCAACTCCTATGTGTTGATTTTTCTCCAAAAGTAGAACGTAACACAATTAAATGAAAACATTATTTCAGCTCCAAAATTTGAGTCTTTATCAGTCATTATTTTTTAAACTCAAATTAAACATGGAATTAAATTAGTTGCCTTAAAAATAAATCATATAAATGAATAAAAAAATATAATTAAAAAAAACGAAATCGACACGAATACTAAACATGTCTTTTTTTATATCTAGCTCATATATTTACCACAAAAAAGGAGCTCTTAGTTCCCTTTAAGGGTGGGCATTTAAACTTAACATTTCATAAACAAAACGCTTAACAATATTCAGTTTCACCAGCAGTTTTACTTTCTTTATCAGTCATCTACGACGCTTGAGCTGACACCGCGTGAACTAATATGATAAGTGACGCGACTGTGCTACAGGTTGTCTCCCCATGGAAACAAATTATAGCACACAAATGAATAACATTTCATTGATGTGCTATGAATATTTACTTATCATCTTGGAAATACTTATTTCCACTTAACCCCTGCAACGTGCTCGTACCGCTTTTTTCAGATCTCTAGAAGACTCAGCAAAAAGTAGTTTATCGAAGTATACTATAAGTAAACTTTTTTTATACTAAAATGGAAGCAGTATACTTGAAGTGTACTTTTTAAATACTTCATTTTCTAAACTTCACAGAAGTATGCTTAAGTATACTTGGCTTGTACTGAAAAGTATACACCAAAGTCAAAGATAAACTTATATGGAAGCTTTAAGTATATAAGTTCCTTCTATAAAGTATACAGAAAAATGTAAGGCTAGAAGTACATTAATACTAAGAATTAAATTTATATGAAACCATATCGTCGCTGTCCTGTGAAAAACGCTTATGTCCATTTTTGCCACGATTTTTATATTTTTATGTGAAGGGACTTTCTGCATTACAGATATCCTATTAACGTGAACATAATAAAAAAAAATACAAAATTGGACATGCATGTTTTTCAGGACAGCGACGATATACTTCTTTCTGCCACAAAGTGCTAATACTTAGCCTTGTCAGCATTGGTCCAATTACAGGAAAAGGAAATATGCTTGCATTCAGTTGAGAAGTTTAGATGTTTTTCACGACTGACAAGCAGTTTGCTTTAGTTTGCACATGTTCAACATCATAGTACTGAAGTTTACAGGTTCACAATTTTACAGTGCTCAACTGTATTGTCTTTATTTATGTTAAAAACACAATAAAAGTGTTAGAAACATTTAACTTGACTTTATTAATTCAGGTTTTGTCCCTCCAATAAGGGTTTGGCATCAGTGTTATATCACAGAATCATCTGTTTCAACAAGAACACATTTTGTTTTTAATCATTACAGGTCAGAAAGCTGTAATGATTTCTGCTGTTTAGAATCATATACAATGTACTTTTTACATTGATTTGTGAGTTTTTAAATACTGGCTTATCGATTTAGTAAAAGCCTGCACCGTTACCCACTACTGGTTCCTTCACCCCCTACTGGTTGTAACTAGATTGTCACTTGTTCAGTGCTTTTGTATTCTAAACACTTGCATTTATCCCCAATTAAGATGCCTGTTACTAATTGCATTTATAAGTGTAGTACTCTCCCTATTTTTCTTCATTACGGATTAGGCCTGAGTGAGTTTTCCCCGCCAGTGCGTGGAAGGCACAAGTTGATATCCAAATCACGGCTAATCAGTTTGGCAAACACTCTCTGCTCTCTTTTTTTTTTATATGAAACAATCATTCTTGTTTTAAAACTAAAATAAGCAGCCTTAAGGAATGCAGGATAACGTAGTTATTTGTTCCAGAGCAAAGTTAGGTTCAAAATTATAATTCTTAATGATCAGCCTGTGGTTTTTAGGTCAGAAATAATGCTATGATGCAAGAAGATATTCATCCACTTACACTACAGTTCTAGCAAATAAAAGAGCAAATAAGAGATGGCTCCTACTTTTCACTATTTCTTGAAATTATGACATCAACTACTACTTCTAAATATAGAGCTTTTACCTTTTAGTTTCAATTTGTAAACTGAAGGTAGCGTTTCATTACTATAACGCTCTCCTCATATATTTTCAAAAACCACCACCAGGAAATTGAACACAAATCACATTGTTGTGACACTGTAAAAAAAACTTTACTGCAAAATTGTAATTTAACTTTGAAAAACAGGATGTGTGTTTTTTTTTCTTATGTACTGTCTATGGGTTCCTTTTTACAATTGAGCTGTTTCATTGCAGCTGTGTGGGCTTACACTTGTATAACCAAAGTCATGGCTGACCAATTTGAGAGACTTAAGTACCCTGCTGAGAGTCATATGATGCCACAGTATACGTGACCAAGCACAAACGTGACTGCTAAAGGCTGTCTGTCTCGTTCTCTTCCAGTTGTGGACGACCGTGAGGAAAGATGCCTCGAATAGCAGTCGTACCAGATGTCCACAGTCATGTCCTGGCAGAATTCGACTGCCTCGACCCTCTCCTCTCCACTCTGCGCTTAGACTCGGGCAGACTGAAGGTAGATACAATCACATGTGATCAAATCACACACTACTGTGAAGTTTGGTCTGTAAGATGTGACTTTTTTTCCCCCCCCCAGCTTTAACAAAGATGCATCTTATTTGGGAATTTTGCTGATTTCAGGAGCATCATATTATTCTTGAGGATTTTTTTTTTTTTACAAGCTCCCTTGTTGAAGTGTTTTAACGTTTCATGTTTGAAAAAAAAAAAATCTGCATGCACTATAGCATTAGGATCAGTAGTCAGACTTGGTCAAGCACCCTCCTTCATCATACCGAAAACACGACTAAGGCCTACAATGGCTAAATGTGCCGATTGTAAGATTCTGGATCGTATGTTTTACGATTCATATTTTGTCATGGAAGTACTGGTCGTACTTTAATTTCAGTGTTACTTTGTGCTGTTTCCACTTGTGTTGCAGTGTAAAAAATGTTTGGGTATTTTTTTAAAAAGCTATTCAGATAAACTTGTTAAATGTGTTTTTTTTTGTTTGTTTTAAAGCTCAAACGAAAACAATAGGGAGCTACTAGGCTCAGCTGCATGACTTAAAATTTTAAATAAATACTTAAACAAAAAAGATCCCAAAACTTTTCCAAATTTTCAGTATAATTGAAGTGTTAATATTTGAGTTATCTTTGTTTCAAGTTAAAAAAAAAAAAAAGAGCAGGAAGTTCAAGCATTTTGATTCTGATGCTGCGCCAAAACAACCTGGTTTTATATTGATCTCTTATTAACTGTCAAAATTAAATAAAATAAAAATAAAAAATAAAAGATAATGCCAATTTAGTTGTCTTTATTAGAGTTGTGAATGGGCTGTAGCTTATCCGAGATAAGTTTGGGCAAGAATCAGTGGACATCCTGCTGCTTTTTGGCATTTTGAAGTCAATTTATTCCTCACCATTTTAACCGTCAAATCGAATGAAGCCTAAGACTTTGTACCGATACATAAAATATACAGCTCATTCGACTATGCATATCCTTCATGTTGTTTCAGTGCACATGTTTGGCTGTATCGAGGAAGTGGCTAGCATTAGGAACATCGGCTGGAGGGTTGCACCTGATTCAGAGAGAGGGCTGGAAACAAAGGCTTATACTTACTCACAAGGTAGTATGTGACTCACTGTTGAGAGAAAACCTCACCGGGTACTAATGCACGTAATGAATTCATCAAAGTCATTCCTGATTATTTGACTTGCCTTTCAGGAAGGATCTATTACTCAGGTGTCGTGCTGTCCTCATGATGAAGACTTTATTGCTGTTGCAACAAGGTAAAAGTTGTACATGACATCCATTTGACCCTTTGTCATCTCTTAATGATTGACAATGTGTGGTCCAGTCAGGGTCTGGTGGTGGTGTGGGAGCTGCAGCTGGAGCGCCGTGGACGTCCAGAGAGGGTGAGCGTGTCCTCGGAGCACAGGGGCCAGAACATCACTGCGATCTGCTGGGACACCAACGCGCTCAAGGTTTTTGTCGGAGACTCGGCGGGCAAGGTGTCTTTTCTCCGGGCAGGATCCTCTAAGATGGGAAAGGTACTCCCACCAAAGTGTTGTATCTTAATTTGTTGCTGATCCATTCATTCAGCATTGTTTCAACTAGCAGTTCTGGTTGATAAGATGTCTGACAGTGATAAGCACAAATAACACTCGAGTTTACCAAATTTGATGTACTGTATATTAAAGCAACAATGATTATGGCGGCACCACGTGGACAAAAGTGGTAATGTTTTGAGTGACGTCAACCACATTTCCTATGAGTGCCAGCGGCGCAGCGCAGTGTACTGTCGTGAAATTCTGAGCTCTCACTCGAACATGGTAGAAATATTGAAACAATGAAAGTGGCCAAACATTGTTTTTGGGTTCTTTCTCATCATTTGGCCTTTCCCCTTTCCAAAGACAAGTGTTTTTTTGTTTTTTATAAATGATTTTTGCTAGCTAATTGATAATTTTTTTTTACTACTTTATCACGACTGAGCTAATTGGTTTGACGTGTAGAGAAGCACAGGCGGATGCACATGGTTTTCAAAACAAAATAAATAATATTCATGTCCAGTTTCTCTGTGCGGCTCGGTAGCAAATGCACCACGGAACGGTGGTTGAGGCACGCTGCAGTGGAGCACATTTTTGTAACCCCTTTAATTACATTCAAATTATTAAATTGAATCAAAATTCTACTATAACAGTATTTGCTGATGATTATTTAAGCATCATTTTTTCGTTGTTGTTTGTTGTACAGGGATCAGGATTCGTTATGTTTCCAGTTCAGACTGTCACCACTGTGGACTCCAAAGTGGTTCAGCTTGGGTACCAGGACAGTCGGCTTCTGGTGTCTTCTCTCAGCCGCTGTTATCTCTGTGATACAGAAAAGTGAGTTTGGGTTGTGATTGCCTAGAGTAGGGGTCACCAACCTTATTTTTTTGTTAGTGATGGCCACTTCTTGGGTAGTGATTTAACCAAAGGGCTGCTAGTTTTATACACACTTCTGAAAAGCCAATTTTTCTCAGATTTTCTTTAATTATGTTATTAATAATGAATCTTAATGATTGTTTGCCTTTTTTGTTATTGTCATTACCCGTATATGTGTTTTTTTCTTTTCAAAATAACTTATTTTATTTCAAACTAACATACTGTTATTTCAGTCAGAACTGATTTATTGCCATTGTCTGTGAGAGTCCAACTAGGAATTTCTTTCAGCACAATCATCTTTTTTCATGCTTTTATATCCTTTCTCCAGGGAGAAGTTTTGGCGCGTGGGGAACAAGGAGCGTGACGGGGAGTATGGAGCATGTTTTTTCCCTCAGAACAAGGGATTGTTGGTGGGCCAGCCCCCGCTGCTCTACTGCGCCCGGCCGGGGTCTCGGATATGGGAAGCCAGTTTTAATGGCGAGGTTTTAAGCACACAGCAGTTCAAACAGGTGCTCAACTGCCCTCCTTTACCTCTCATCACATACAGGTAACAACCTTCAGGTCTTAGAGGTAAAGTTACCTCGAACTTGCTTCAACCAATCGTTCTTTTCTGCGATAACACTGAAGGCCTTCAAACCCTCTGTTGCCTGCAGAAATGAGCCACAATACAACCCAGGCCAGAAGAGCCCCCAATCAATTGCCTTCCCAAAACTACTATATTTTGGGTAAGAGTCACACGTTTAAATGTTTATTGCACAGAGTGTGAAATCAAAACACATTTTCTCAACAAACAATGGCCCATCATGAGCATATGTACCTTTTTTTTTTTTTTTTGACAGAGACCAAAACTTGCTTACCTGGACTGATTCAGCCATTTATATCTTTACACCTCACAATGGCCAAGTTCTCCTATGGACAGAGCTCAAAGGTACAGTAACTGACAGTGATACTCACACTTGTGAATATTGACAGTAAATTAGACAAGCCTCTTTTTTGGTGTTGCAGACGTGCTCGACATCGCAGTCTACCGCAACGAGGTCTTCTGCCTCCATGGCGGTGGCCGTCTGTCCCACCTCGCCCTGTTGTCGGCAGAACGCTGCATTGAACGCCTTCTGCGACGGGAGTCCTGGTCTCTGGCGGCTTCGGTCTGCTGTATGTTCCAGCACACCATCAGCATCAGTCGGGTAAGGCGGCTTGTATCCAAAATGGTTTCGTGCATTTCTCTACGGGGAAAGATGGGGCGGTCCAAAACAATAAACAATAAAATAAAAACATATTTTAAAAAAGAATAGATAATAGAAACAGCATTTTTTTGTTTATAAAACTAACTATAGCGAAAAAATCAAATGAAAACTAACTGACTTTGACAAACAAAAGTCGAAATGAAATAAAAACGAGCTATAATGAAAAACGTTAAAACTATTACAGGTATAACGTTGCATACAGGGTAGATGTTTAAAAAAAAAAGAAGTCGCAGTAAAAACAGTGTTCTGCTTTTAACTGCATAGCAATCAGAAGCAGATCATCTTCTCTCGAGAAATGCATGTCTCTTACTTGTGCTTTCTAAATCTGAGCGCAAGCCTTATTTTTGGTCTAATTCAGGCCCGAAAATCAATTCCCATCGACCGCTTGGAACACCTTCGGTCCCAGCTCAGTTCCAGCACACACCCCGAGTTGATCGGCCAATTGGATGAGGTGATCGCCAAGCTGGAGCCCCTGGACTCGGCCTGCAGCAGTCGCAGAAGCAGCATCTCATCACACGTATGTGAAAGTCGTCCTTCCTTACAGTTTTTTTTTTTTTTTTAAATCAGGCCCAGGGCCACGTTAAAATAAAAAATGCTAAAATGTGCATGAACAGTATTATACTGACACATTCACATTTTTACTATACAGTTAATATTTAAATCAATAATTAGCTATTGAAATTATTGAAAACATCAACCTCTGAACTGTGAGGCGGATGTGCTAACTACTAGTGAACCATGCCGGCAAACTATGAACCTGCTCCAAATAAATCTGTTAACAGTGTTCCGCTTGCAAAAGGAAATCCTCATCCTGTGTGACATGACCCTATCCTCCTTCGAATGTCTTCACATCAGTTGCTTCTTCTAAAAATCCAGGAGAGCTTCAACGTCCTGGACTGCGGTATCTACCGAGTGATCAGTCGCCGAGGGAGCCAGTCCGACGAAGAGACGAGCTCCCTCATCAATCAGTCCGTGTCGGAGGAGGAGCGGCTCAAAGAGTTCAGCTTTGTGCAGGACGAAGATCAAGCGGACCACGGTAGGAGACACTAGAGACGCCTGCTTTGAAAGTGAAAGGCCATCATACACTTCTTTTATTAATGAAATTAAGATTTGTTAAATTATACAGTGGTGCCTTGAGAAACGAGTAACTGGTCTTTTTTTTTTTGGGGGGGTGGGGCTTGCAAGTGCAGGCTTGAGACGCCAACGCTTTATGGTGGCAGTGACTAAACTCACTTCACAACAGCTGTTTAGAAGATACGATTAGTGAAAAAATATAAAAATAAAAGAGACTTTGAGCTGTTTAATGCTACTCCCAGTTGAAGTTTATTGTCATACTAAACATAAAGAGAATTACACTTTGTGTCTTTAAAACAACCACGTAGGTTAGCCTTTCAGTCGGCTAGCTTAATACTAACGCTAAGTAGCATTTAGTGAACAGTGAAGGCCTCGGCAGACAGTATAACAGTACTCACAGTCAAGTGTTCCTTGTCCTCTGCATAGAATGACTACTACTAGTGCTGTGCTGATGAGCTGAGAGAGGAGTTGAGATGTCTGTCTTATACTGCCCACAGGTGGCAAAGGCGGGCGGGCACACCGGAAGGAGCTGCGCAATGACCATTCGGTTGATGCCATGTGACAAAAAACTGTTTCATTTCATTTCTTTTAATTCTATAGAATTATGACATTACCTTTTATGAAGTACAATATTATGGAGTGCTATTTTTTTCTAATTAAAATACTCTACGAGAAATTTTGTAGTTTTTGGCGGAAGGATCAATTGGATTAATGGCATTCCCATTTCTCTCAAGGCACCACTTATTTGGCATTGAAATAATGCAAATGGATGCATTTGAAGAGTGAACATAACAATAATAATCCAACTTTGTTTTACCAAATTTCTAATAATGCTCTTCTCTGTGTCATTGTATCCTACACACGCATTCAGCTTTCAGTTTTGTGTGTTCAGTTTTATTTGTACTGCACAGCATTTACCTCTCCCCGTCCTCCGGCTACATGCATGTGGTCTCCACCCTCTCATCGTACGCCACCAGTGCTCCACCCATCTTTGTGTTTCTCCTCTGGCTCTCGCCCGGATCTCCATTCAGATTCACAGAGCGGCGAGCGCGCGGACGCCGAGCGATCCGAGCAAGGCCTGCAATTCCACCTGCCCATCTCATTTCGCACCAAACCCCCCCGCATTGCACTGCAGGCCGTCAAAGACAGGTGAACTCAGTGTCACAGCAGCTGCAGTGTCTTAAATGGGGATGCAGCAGGGAATTTCAAGGAGCAATAAATGCAGTGCATAACACTGCTTCTTAGGTCAAATTAGATGCATCACAATCTACAGTAAAACCATTCACGAGACACATACAGGGGATTATGTGCTTTAAACAAATAGATAATATATATATATAATATATATATATATTTACACAAGCAGCACCAATAAAACATTTTCACTATGATTATGGTTCATTTTGTAAATGAGAAATGTATTACTATTTTTCAAAACACTTATTTCGCTTATGAAAATGTTTTTTTTTTTAATTTTTTGTTTTAGTTGTTTTGTTCGTTGTTGTTCACTCTAATAACCTTAAGATGCAGATGAGTTTACTTTTGCCTTTTTCCTCAAACAATGAACTGAAACTTAGCTGAAATGACTGACTGAGTTGTAGCAGTGGCTTTTAACTTCCCCTTTCCAGTGAAGATTTCAACCCGCATATGTTTTATTTTCATGTCGTTCATCCGTTTGCATAGGGCTGACATGTTTCATTTCCACGCATCACGCTCATTTGCCAACCAGTCCTGGGTGTTCGCTGCCCGAAACTCAAAGTTGTTTTTTTTTTCTCCCCCCACTCTCAGCGTTTCTAGTTTCGTCAAGAAGACAACGGAGAAGATCAATACGCTCCAGATGAACTCCGAGCTCTGGCAGCGACCTGACTTCAGAGAGGGCGCTCACGCTGAGATGTCTGCCACCTCTGCTCCGTTCTTTGAGGATGCAGATATTGAGTGAGTACGGCAAGATTCACTTCTAAATTGATTGGATTTTGGTGATGTGATTAAATCGTTGACTGTGAACTCCACAGGGTTTATTCTGACATGCCGAACACAGAGTCTGAACTGCTAGAGCTTCAGTCGGCCACTGAGCAGGCCATGTGAGTACAGAGAATTGTGCTGATGGTGAGGTCAAAAGAACTATTTTAGTGAAAGATTTTTTGGAGGACGGAAAATATTTATGATATTTTTTCCAGGATAAAAATCTACAATATAGGCCACCAATTCTCATAGCAATTTCAACTTCAAATACCTTTGAAAGATTGTCAGAAAACCTGCCAGGCCATTCATTTTCTACAGTAGAAAATCGCCAATCTCACGGGGCTGACATTTTGCCCTTGTACTGCCCTCTGCTGTCAACTGAAATGAACGTCAGAGTGCCCTCGGGCTGCTTTGCGAACATTACGTGACCAAACCCAGAAAACTGATGAGCTGTGACATTCGCTATTCAAGTCGACAGCAGAGGGCGCCACAGGCCAAAATGGCAGCTCTTGATGGATGAAAACTGATAGATTATTATTACACAAATGCAATCTTAATCGGAATAATGTGTTTAGACTAGGGGCCCATTGAACATATTGCAAATATTTTTTTTTACATTGAGTTCCCTGTAGTGATATTCCCAAATCAGTACATTTACTGCATTTGCACCTTTCATCGGTATGAACAGTACATCTTGTGACAGAAATCTTGTTCTGACATCAGTTCCCAGATCCAAGATCCCTTGGTTCTGCTGGATCCACATTTCCTGCAAGAAACCCTACAAGAGTGGCTGAAGGCCCTGGAGCGTGTCCTCAGGCCGCCTCATCCTGACTCCGATGCTGGAGTTCTTTCAGACACGGATGAAGCCCGACATGCCCGGGAACCGCTTTTAAACACTTGCTCACAGAAACCTGAGGAGTCACCAGAAGAACCTACGGCGAGCTCGCCACAGGAGAACACCGAGATGCCTCCAGAGGTGGAGCGCGACCGTCAGCTGGTCTCAGAAGGCGCCACGGTGGCGCCGGAAGAAGCCGTGCGATTGGTGTCTCCTAAAGCGCTACCCTCTGATCTCCTGACTAATCTCACCCAGCTGGCCACGCTTTATACAGAACTGAGCTGCTTCAGCAAGGAGGCAGATGGCCAGGAGTTGAGCTGCGCGACGTTCCTGCGGCGCTACTTCTTCTTGCTGGACCGAGACCGCATTCGACGCATGTGTCTGCTCTGCCCTCTGGAGCAGCAGGACGTACAGAGCTCCTTCGTCCAGGCCATGCTAGGTTAGAAATTCCTCCGTTTTTGTCACACTTAATAAACAAGCGCACAATAGTTTGAGTGTGACTTCTAAACGGGGTTCTACATTAACAGTGGCCACCCGAAGTTCACTGGCGCAAATTTAATTTATAAATATGGTTATGTGAACATGTTCTTGCTTTTTTAATATTAAATTTTTTTTTAGTCAATCAGTTTTTAAATGAATCAATCATCATTGATCTTTTTACCGCAATGCACACATTTTGCTGCATGTCAGGTCCTTCCATCAGGAATGGCTTGAAAAAGATATAAAGTCCAGAAAATTTCTAATACAATATATTATATTTTAAAACAGAATTAATATGCAAAAAAAGTAACTATACAGAACTAATATTTTCTTAGAGGCTTAAATAGTACAGTATAATGATGCTAAATATGAAATAGTCATTGAAACTATTGTATCATGAACATACAGAGCCAGTGCCACCGCAGCATGGCTCATTGTGGGATTTGTAGGACTGGATAGCTGGACTGTGAAAAGACAAATGTCAGTGGCAGTGAATGAGATAATGTCGGACCCTTCTGCTAAATCGGTCACCATAGCACCAAAGAAAGTCTGGATTAAACTGTTATTGCATTGCCATGCTTTTATTTTGAAGGCGTGACTTTTGACAGGATGTTAACGCCCCCAATTTGTTGCTGAGCAGACAGGGAGGCTTGTTATTGATAAAAACTTGCATTGTGGAATACAATTTGCCGTCTGTTGGAAGCTTTTACACTGTATGGCTGAAAGTTCCACATTTTTTACACAATGAAATGCCAATTCTTGTTTATGATTGCGTGTAAAAAGTTAAGGAAAAAAGTTGTTTTCCCAAAGGTGTGACACAGTCCAGTAAAATGGTGGAAATCATTCACAAAGGAGATTTACAGAGATCACTACGCTACCTGCGAGAACTGCAGCCCTGGAGTCCTCCCGTTCTGCTCGCTCACCTGCACAGGTCAGTCAATATCTCCATTCTCTCTTAATGTGCAAGTTCCGCCGAGGACGTCGCTGAATATGTCCACTTTTAGGTTGTACGAGAAGCACGGAGAAGCGGCCGTCCGCTCCTTTGCCCCGTTCTATCCCACCATCACCCCTGCAGATGTGATGCGGATGGCTCACAAAAGTCACTTCTTGGCCTACCTGGATAACCTGGTCCTGTCCCAAACCGAAGAACTCAGGTACGCTCGCAGCTTGACGCTCTCCTGAAGGAAAAACAATCCACATGTGGATAAGTTTGAATGAATTCTCCCTAGGTTGTCATTCCTGCAGTCTCTTCTCGAGCCAGAATCACTGCGACAGGACTGGCTTGAGCTGGCACTTACCCACGATGCACCTCGGCGCTCTGACACGATGACACCCGAGGGACAGCCCAGGTCTGCTTGTGATGTGGGAGAACAATGTTGAAATTAGGGCTGAGCAATTCGTCAAATTCAAATTGCAATGGAGTAGAATGCAATTTTCAAATGGAGGAGGATACAATTTGAAAAATAAAAAAAACTCTGCTTCATTTTAGTCGGTCGCTAGGCTTTATATTATAAACAGTGCAATTGTGTTGTATATCGTCGCTGTCCTGCGAAAAACACTTATGTCCAATTTTTGAATTTTTCGGGGATTTTCACGTTAATGCGATGTGACAAAATGGCCGCCCCCTGAGATGGTTAAAAACATGTGGATTTTGCTGCTTAAATCATACTTCACATTAATCATATTGCCTTGTTTCAACTAGTGGGCCTGCATAGAACATATTCTCAAAAAATATGTTTGGGTTGACTTCCTCTTCAACAAGTGTCGTCCTCATGTTTACATGTCATGCAGCATGAAAAGTCGAAGCGATTACACTAGCTCACGATAGTTAAATCCAATACAAACGGTATGAATACCTCATATAAAATTGTCTTTGCAATGACAGAATTGTGGATGTTGTCTTGTATTAGCTCTCCTGAAATTATTGTGTCGTCAACAATTAAAACTCATACATGCGAAATAACAACCTCTGTTGCAGGTGGAATTCTCACTGTTTCAGTTGGGGCTATGGGCGCCTCCTGTGTCTGCTGATCCAACTTCCGGCAGACTTGTCATCCAAGCAGAAGATGGCAGAAACCTGCCGCAGTCACGGGTCTTTGCACTTTTTCATGTCTAGAAAATCTGTATTAAACCAATTTATTTGTAGTAGTCATAGTAGATAGACAATGTAGATTGATGCATGTCATCTGTGCATTGTGTTTGTTGTGCGTGTGTGTGCAGGTACTGGACAGGTTATCTCCACCTCTGTTGTGAGCTACAGTGCCGCATCGAAGCTTTCTCAACAATCTGTCAGTTGGATGACATCAGCCTCCTGGAGGAACCTGGTGGTGGGTTTCAGTTTCCTCGTTTCACTACACACTACCAAGATATGAGCTGTTTTCTCGCAGCAGGCAACCTCAAAGCTCAAAAGCAATTTAGCAATCTTGAGTGGCTGGAGTAATAAAAGACCGTTTTTACATCCAGGCGTGGAGCCACAAAACTTGGCCGAGTGGAAACTCCTGATCCAGTTGGCTCAGGACGGCAGCCGTACATCAGACGTGAACGGAGACACTTTGTCCAACGGCTCCGCAGACTGTCGCAGAAATGTCAACCCCGAGGCCCTGACCTTGCGCCTAGCCCGCACGGCCGGACCGGAGCGCGCCTTGGCCATCCTGGAGGAGTGCGGGGTGCAGCCGAGTCTTTCGCCTCACTCGCAGCTGGTGTGCGAGCTGCTGAAGGTGGCTGAGAAGAGGCAGCGGTGAGTTGGGCCTTGAGACGGACAGTCGAGTTTGCATTATGTGGAAAAAGTCCTGCAAGTATTGCATAATAGTTATAGTAATAGTTTCCATTGCATTAGGGTGCCATTGCCTACTTACAATACAATACAATACAATACAATACAACTTTTAATTTGCTGCTAGGTGCTATTTTTTCAGGAGGGGTGCTAGTGTAGTCTGAAAAGTTGCCAAATCTAACAACAAAAGTGCTAAATTGGCATAACTGCCTCTTGTGGATGTTTTCCCATGTGACGAGTCAGCCATGTTTTGTGTTTCAGGGCGACCATTCAGACCATGCTGGAGCGCTGCGATCGCTTCCTGTGGTCTCAACACGCCTGACCACGCACACACATATGCATGAGAAGATGGCAAAACAATGCCAGCATTTTACACGAGGTTACCTCAAGATGATATGGATTAATTTATTTGCTTTACTACTAATGAAGGTACTCACCTTAAAAATCTAAGTGCGTTAATTGCTCCTATTTTGCACGGAAATGATGTTGTTTGCAAATGAATGTACAGTTGGTGCAATACAGATTGGTTTGTTTTGCATGTACCGACGACCTTAATCAGTAATTAACTATGTAACAAATGTTCTAACCAGGTGCTATTATTTGAATAAAATTTTTAAAAAGTGTATTATCTAATGGTCCATCGCAATTTTTAAGTGTCTTATGTTAATTAGGCAGACTCTAATGAGGACTTGCTTGCGCTGTAGAAAATAGATGGACGACAGTTTTAACATCTTTACACAATGTTTAAATACCGGTAAGAAAAAAAACCCAATGACAAACATTGCTAAAAGGTGACTTTTGAATGCACACAGCAGACGAAGCTAATGTGGATCAATGTTAATAACAAGTTAATGACACCGGACTTATGATTCCTGTGATTGTATCGCACACCTGCCGCATCAAAGGAGCAAATTGGGGATTCACATTTGAATGTTCTCGTTTTACTTTGAGTCACCTCGACCTTTTCAACTGCATTCCTGCGTTCAGTTCGTCCTCTCCGACTCTGGCACAGAAACAAACTGCTGCTTCAATGTTTTTTACCGACTTGCACAATTAAGGCACAATGCTGGAAAAAAACTGTTACCTCATTAACATCTTAGATTATATCTACAAAGACGCAAACGCAGTGTAGCTCAGAGGCGGGCAAAGTAAAAAATATATTTATTCAGGTTATTCATTCATCTCAAAACTGAAATTGGTTAATTGATTAGTTAATACTTAAATGAAAAAAATACATATGAATATAGGGAAAGGCAAGTTCATTTTGGAGCACCATTAATACACAGAAAACAAGTAAGGTATTTAAAAATATATTTCAAAAATTTTTAGGAGGAAGACTATCTTTTACACTTGAATTACATATGAATTAATACCGTGACCGCCCACGCATACAAAAAACAGCCAAAATGTATTTTTTCTTCATCAGAAAGATTGCGCTCTACTGTAAATAATCAAAGGAAAAGCATTTGCTCTACACATAACGCCCAAACATTGAAAATCTGAGTATGAAACATAACTGTACCCAACGTAATTTCTTTCTTGTTCTTCTTCTGTGGTGTCTATTGACAAATCAGCTGAACTGCAACCTAATCAATTGATGTTTTAAAGTATGCTGCTGCCATCTAGTGGTGAATGTTTGAAGCACTTGTATTTGAAATTCTGCTCATATAACCCATCGCACAAAATTGTTCAATTGACCGCCCATATATGGGAAAAAAAATGTAATCAAGGCACACGTATCCCAAGGTCCCACTGTGTCTATTTTTTATTACATAATTATTATTTTCTATCGACTTTGTCCTATTCCTAGCTGACTTTGGCAGTTTCGTAAATCAAATGTGGCCCATGAGCACAAACGTTTGCCCACCCCTCATGTGGCTCCCCTGAAGCACAACTGACACACATTCATTTATGTGAAATGATTCTAACATGACAGAATGCTTTTCATCATAAATTCAATTAGAAAAAAAAAAGATTGTGAGGTGGAGGCGGCACGGTTTATGTTTGATGTTGCCTTCCTGTCACCAACGAGCCTGATAAGGGGATTTTGCACATACCTGCTAGTGTATAAATGGCCATTTGATACACACACACCTGCTGGCGCTGCCCATGAGCCTCAGTCAGCAGAGCAGTAAGATACTGTTCTGTACTAGCAGCCTGATTTTAACAGGGAACATATCAAGATGGACACTTTACGCAGGGTGAGTTGGTTGAAATTCATAGTGTTGTGCTAGGTGTCTTCTTTTCAACGTGTTCTCCTTGTAGGTGACCATCATCCTGCTTGTGTCCCTCCCACAGCGAGCAGTGTCATTTGACAACACCTCAGGTGGGACCTCGGCTTGTTACTTATAGAAAGCCATTTGAGCACCAATTCGATATCCGTGATATTCAGTTTAAGGTTCATGTAGTATGCACTTAGTTCTCACAAGACAAATCAGCACACTAGGAGAACGACTGTGTCTAACTCCGTTTTTTTCTACTACTAGAAGGATGTTGGCCATTAGTGGTTTCTGGCATGTGTATTATGTGTGCGCACAGGGTGGGCAACAATACGTTAAAAAAATAAAATAAAATAAAAATAAAAAAAACAGTAAATAATGCTTTGAAAAGTTTTTTTATTGTGTGTCATCTCTCTGTAGATGAAATGTAGGGTGGGAGGTCGATATACAAGGGCATCATAGACAATTTTGCATCAAGGAAGACTGGAACTTGGCATCACTAGGAATAATTTAAAAATGGAAAACCTTAACATAAAAGAAAGCCAAGCCTTCATTTGTTTTGTTTTTCACAATTCAGTGTCATAGGAAAAAGATTTAAATTAATGTTTTTTCCACTACAAATGTGTAGTGGAAGCTAGGATTAGAAAACTACTAGCGACTAGTAGAAGACAGTTGTTAGTACGCAATTAAACCAAATAAACTAATATGCTGCACTAGTAACACTACTAGGCTCAACTAGTAGGCACTAGCATGCACTAGTAGCCTCCTTGTCCAAAATTGAATAAATGCTCTATGTTTGATAATTGCGCTTAATTCACTGCCATTGACATATTTGTCTTTTCACTGTCCAGCCTTTCGTAGTTCCACTTTTGGCCCACTAGTATGCAATTAAACCTTACTAGCAAACTACCGTGCTATTCCAGCAACAATACTTGGCCCAACTAGTAATGTTTTTAATGTTTTTATAAACAGTGCATGTGGATTCTCTGCTTGTGGCGGAGGCTCTTCGCAGAGCCACTGAGCTGACCGATGGCGCCTACGCTCACACAAGCGAAAGGTCCACAACATCTTGCCTGCGCCATGGCCACATCTACCCCCCCAAAAAGACATTTTCAGTAGTTTTAACACTATGCCATTTTTAGGGTGAGGAGCTCTCTGTCCGAAGGTGTCCTGAGACCGACTGATCTGCTGGCTCACTTCAAGCAGACCCAAAGCACAAGCAGGACTCACATTCGGGCCGCAGAGCTACTGGATAACACGGTGGAGCTGATTCGAGAAATGGTCTACACGCACACTGTGACGCAGCCCAGCGGTCATGGTACGAAACTTGGAACTAATACACTCGGCGGACATTTGACTAGGTACACCTGCATGTTCATGACGTGTTTATTTTTCTGGTTGGAGTAAGCGGTGGTGTAGAACAGTAGCAACTGTAGAGCAGTTTCTAATATTTTCCATTGGAGACAAACAATTCTCAACTTGATTTTTTATTTTTACATCACTGAAAATTTAATTAGATTTCGATTTCAATTTTTATAGGTAGAATCGGGATGCAGTGCAGTGATCTTATTGTCGTCATCGTGCACACGGCTCTTTTGATTTGGAGAGCAATTTGGTTTAATAGAACCACAAAATATGTGTAAAATTATGCTGACGTTGAAACTTGACTTCTTCAAGCTCTCAAACTTTATACACCAAGTCACCAAATAAAAGCATACTTACCTCTCGAAGTACCATCATAAATGACCGACATTAAAATACAGAAATGTGGAGCTCCCTCATGTGTGGATTGATGACTCAATTAAAAATGTATTGCACATGAAAGTTAAATAAAAAATATACTTGAATGTTTCCTAACAAGGAGCTCTTAAAGTTTAAATGAAAATGTATTGTACTGTACTAAGAAATTTGTTTGTATTTGTTGATATTCGTTTTACTGGATAAAAAAAAAAATGTTTAAACAGGCTGCATGCATAATTACAAGCCCACAACACTAACATTACAATTTTAATTTAGTCTTTAATAGTATATTTGACACATGTAATGAAAACCCCTTAGGATGTGTACAGTAAATGTTGGTCCTCTGCTGTAGCCAATACTAAGAAAATGAGTATGCCCTCTCTCCCTTTTTATAAAATGAGCAAATCTGACCTCATCCTAACCAAGAGCTGTAATTCGTTTGATTTGGGTGTTTTTTTCCCAAACAAGTTAGTGTTTTATTTTGTGAAAAGAATTTTAAAAAATGTTGATAATAATAAGATAAAACTATATAAAGTTGTATAAAAAAATGATACAGAAAAACGACAAAAAGAACAATGCAAAATGGCTCTGCTGAAATATAAGCGTAAATGCACCCTCCCTCTGTCCCCCAAGAGCTGCTGAGTGAAGCAGATGTAGAGAATCTACTGCAAGCCACTGGCTGCTTGGCTCAACTGCACTCACCCGACTGTCCGAGTGGCTGTGTGGCAGAACGCTACCGGTCCATCACAGCCCAATGCAACAACAGGTCAGCTCCTGATCATTTCATCTTTCATTTCTCTTGCTATAAATCATGCTCAACTCCACTTTTTTTTGTAAATGAATGGAAAACAAACACAAAACAATTCAACATGCATATTAAAAGCCAACAATTAAAAACAACAAAAGACACTGAAAGAAGGGCAGAGACTACTTATGCTGCGTTAACAGCAAGCAGAAAAATGTTGATCAATAGAACTGCCTGAATTCTCTGTTCTGGTCATTCCAAGTTTGCCCTGCCACTGTTGCTAGGCAGATTTCATAAGGCTCAAATCTAACGGCCCCATAATGAAAAGAAAATTGTGGCCCAACGTCTGAATTTTTCAAGTTTCCAGCATCATTTGGTCACAGCAATTGTGCTGTGAGCCAAAAATGTGTTACAGGAAAGCTTCAGATACACCACAGCTCGAGTTAAGCAAAAAAAAAATTAAATGGAGCCATTAATGTACTGTAATGCTCTCTCATGTGTGGGCAAGGAGAGCCGCAGTCCCTTATGCACAGGGAGCTACTGTAGGCCATACTCACATGCAAACTTGCAGACTGCCAAAAAAAAAAGTTCTTTGGGGCGCTGAAACGGATTCATTTCAATTAATTTCAACAGGGGAAAAAAACATTATCTCCAACTTGATGAAAATTTCATGATTTCATGAAATGACTTAAAGCGGAAGTCAACACTAACATATTTTTTTCAAGAATATGTTCCCAACAAGCCCGCTAGTTGAAACACGGCAGTTTGATTAATTTTGCGTTTGTGGAATACAAATTAAGCAGCAAAATGCACTTGTTTTAGCCATCTCTGGGGGCGCCCATTTTGTCTTCTGTCGATTGAAAATGACATCACAACTGCTCCCAACGACCAATCACGGCTGACCTGTTTTCTGAATCTGAGCCGTTATTGGTCGTTGTGAGCAGTTGTGATGTCATTTTCAGTCGACAGAAGACAAAATGGCTGCCCCCCAAAATGGCTAAAAACGAGTGGATTAACACTTATTCCACAAACACAGTATTTATCAGAATGCCTTGTTTCAACTAGTGGGCTTGCATAGAACATAGTCTTGAAAAAGAAATATGTGTGCGTTGACTTCCGCTTTAAACTCGTAAGGTGTCAGAAAAATATATACCTAGGCACTCATAAAATGTATTCTTTGTTAAGGGTAACTTCATACAGATTTGTTTTTGTTCGTTCATGTGTGAATATATGACCTTGCTGAAGGAGAATAACAAAGTTTCAAGAGAGAAATGGGTCTATTTTGTTGCTGCTCCTCCTGCTCAGAGAACATCCCAGATGGGGCTCTGCAAACATTCCCTATTCTCGCTGGTTGCCTCCAGAGTATGAAGACACATGGGGGACACCCAGAGGCTGGGATCCACATCGCACCTATCACAACTTTAGCCTGCCACCAGTAAGACCAGTGTAGCGATCCGCTACACACTGTCTCCTCTGCCCTGTTGACCGCAGGTTTGTTTGCTCCCTCCCCAATCTCCCCGGTGGTCCGCGCAGGTCCGACTGGTGTCTCAGGAGGTTCTGTTCACTCGCAATGACAACATCTCTCTGGACTCCACTCTGTCCCACCTGCTGGTCGAATGGGGCCAGTGGATTGACCACGACCTGGTGCTAACCCCCCAGAGCCCCAGCACGGTGGCTTTCCAGAGCGGGGCGGACTGCACCGGCACCTGCAGCCGGGATTCACCTTGCTTCCCCATAGAGGTGTTTCATCTTTAGCTTTGTGTGTGCTCATTTTTTTTGTTAAACCAAAAGCTCTTTCTCTTCAGATTCCACCATCCGATCCTCGCTATGGCATCCAAAGTTGCATGCCCTTCTTCCGCTCCGCTCCGAGCTGTGTGGATGGAGTTGGGTCCGCTGTGCACCGTGAGCAGCTCAACGCCATCACCTCTTTTGTGGACGCCAGTATGGTGTACGGGAGCTCCGATAGCCAGGCGCTGGAGCTACGCGACCACTCGTCACCTCTCGGCTCGATGGCTTGCAACTCGGAGCACTCGGACGGGGAGCTGGCCTACCTGCCCTTCCTGCCTCGCCCGCAGGCTCACTCGGATCCCTGCGGCCCGAGAGAGGGCTCCACAACGCGGGACAACGCCACATCCTGCTTCCAAGCGGGTGAGTGTAGTCCAGTCCAGTCGAGGGTATACTAAGCCTCTTGCCAAAAGTCAGCTGGGATATGCTCCAGATCAGCTGCAACCATAGTGGGGATAACCCACTTTACGGCTCTCTTTTGACGTCATATGAAATTGTCATTAGATGCAGTTGAAAAATGTAACTTACTTCCCAGCACTGGAGCTCATGCGTCATGTTTGACAGGTGATTCAAGAGCCAACGAGCATCTCGGCATGGTGGTCCTGCACACACTCTTCCTGCGGGAACACAACCGTCTGGTCAAAGAACTACATGACCTAAACCCCCACTGGAGTCCCAACACCCTTTACCAGGAGGCCCGCAAGATCGTAGGAGCCATCCACCAGGTACTGCGCTTCCAACATGGCAGTCGTTGTGGACCTTGAATATTTAGTCCCCGCCCCCACATCCCCTCAGAACCAACCATTCACTCAGCTTCAGAGAACACGTGAGGTGTGATTGGTTGTTACCTGCACCCTGAGCAACTGTCATGTCGTTTTCAGTCAACAGAAAGTGACAAAATGGCCGCCCCCTGACATGGCTAAAATGAGTGGATTTTGTCGCTTAACTCATATTCCACAAACAATATTAATCAGAATGTCAAGTTTATGCTAGAGGGGCTACATAGAACATATAGTAAAGACTTTTTGGGGGGTTGACTTCCTCTTAAGAGTACACAGCCCCTTGTAGGTCTAAAATGGTGTCCTGCCACAGCGCTCCATAAAAACCTGTTAATGAGTTCTCTTTTTCTTTGCCCTGACTTTTCTTCAGTGGCTGACTTAAGTCGTGTTTCTTTCCAGATCCTAACGTGGGAGCACTACCTACCACGAATCCTCGGAGAGAAGGCCATGTACACGCAGATGCCTCCTTACAAGGCGTACGACCCTGATGTGGATCCCAGTATTGCCAACATCTTTGCCACCGCCGCTTTTCGTTTTGCTCATGTCACCGTGCAGCCAATCGTGGCCAGGCTTGGGCCCGGGTACGCCGCAAACTCCCAGCATCCTTCGCTCCCCCTGCATCATTCTTTGTTCGCCTCGTGGAGGGTTGTCCGGGAGGGTAAGTTGAGGCATGGAAGTTAAGCAGTGTCCTTGATATGTCCTTAACTGCTATCCCCATCAGGCGGTATAGACCCAGTGCTACGTGGCCTCTTGCTGTCTCCTGCCAAGCTGCAGACTCCTGATCAGATGATGGTGGAAGAGCTCACAGAGCGTCTTTTTCAGGCGGAAGGTGGAATGCCTCTGGACCTCGGGGCCCTCAACCTTCAGAGGGGCCGGGACCACGGCCTGCCAGGTACCAGCGTTGACTCGAAAAGCACCTCGGGCACAAGCGTTTGCTGACCTTCCTCACCCGATCCCCAACGCAGGATACAGCTCGTGGCGAAGGTTCTGCGGCCTCTCGGTTCCCAACACAACGTCGACGCTGGCAGACATTCTGGCTAATCCAACTCTAGCTCGCAAATTCCAGCAACTGTACGGTACGCCGCACAACATCGACGTGTGGGTGGGGGCCATCTCTGAACCAGCTCTACCCGGAGGTAGAGTGGGACCTCTGTTGTCCTGCCTGCTGGCCAGACAATTCAGAGCCCTGAGAGACGGTGACAGGTATAGAATAAGTCTGCTCATTCTCTACCAAACACAGTTTTAGACGCGAGAAATCTCCTATCTGAAGGTTTTGGTGGGAGAGAAAGGGAGTGTTCACCAGCGCGCAGAGGACACACCTCCATGCCGTCTCTCTGTCCCGAATCATTTGTGACAACAGCCACATCACACATGTGCCGGAAGACCCCTTCTCACGCACAGAGAACCCCGACGCCATGCTGGCTTGCTCCAGCCCACTCGTTCCCAACCTCGACCTCGCCCCGTGGAAAGAACCGCACTCAGGTGAGAAAGGTGACCATACAGGTAAGGTAGTCCATAATGTTGTGACAATCGTGCGGTAACCTCTCCCCAAGATCCAAAGTGTGGCCCCATACCCAGAATTCAGTCCGGCTACTCCCTGCTCTGCGACTCTGTGGTCATGTACGAGTGTCAACCTGGTCTCGAGCTGCGAGGTTCTTCGTCTATCAGCTGTGATGCACAAAGTCAGCAGTGGAGCTCCCCACCTCCAACATGCCAGGGTATTGAAATCTTACTTTTAATTAATCGGAAGTTGTCAACTATTACCTTGAGCCTTGAATGTCCTACCCACACCAATCACACCCAAATTGTAAATGAAATGTTTCTTTTCAGATATGAATGAATGTGAAGAACAAATTCCGGTTTGCCCCCAAAACATGGAGTGTCTCAACCTGCCAGGTTCCTTTTCTTGCGCAGGTTTTTTTTTTTTTTAGGGAATTTCTTAAACAAAACCCTTACAACATACTGTATCCCAAACCACAAACCTGCACAGTGCGCACTACGTATTGTTTGGCATTTCCTTTCTTGTGACTGTTACGGTTGATGTGCACTGATCCAGAGTTCTCCTCGCCATCCGCCGCGTTGGTCGTGACGGCAGCCATTGTTGTGCTCGGTGGTGTTGCCGGAACGCTGATGATCCTTTGCTGTTGTCGAAGGCGAGTCACCGCAGACGCAAGGGACGATGAAATGTAACTTTTCATTCATTCAGGAACGGTTCAATGTGTGATTAAAAATCTTGAATGTTTTTGTTTTAGGTGTTTGCCAAACAAAGAAGAGTCAGTCTGTGCTGGATGTTGCCAAGAGGAAAGTTAAGCAACCACTTAAAAAAAAAAAAAAGCTTTCATTGTGATGTAAATGTGCAGATTACTGAAGCAGCGTCAACAAATATGAAAGAGTGAGGCTGTGTTTTGTCCTTTGTGCCATGTCACCAAGCACTCCCACTGTACTCAATTATTAACAAATGATTTATTAAGGTCTCCCTCCTGCAAACTGGCCACGGAAGCAAAGCAAAGCAACAAGCTTACAAAAGGTATTTCAAGCCGGAAACCACAGGCTTACAGGAATTTCTGCTCCGAAAGAAAGATTTTCTTTCCATAAAGCCCCTCTGAGTGGGACGTGGCCTCAATGTTTATTCAGTACTCCTGTGTTGAATTCCTGCTTACAAACCTGTGGAACAACTATGGGTGTGTCCCAACAGTGGTTTATGTCGCTGTAAGCGGGTCATTCATGGCGATGACCACAATCCAGTCCTCATTCCCGAACGTTCAACTAATCTACGTGTTACAACGAAGAAACACATGTTAGGAAATGACAAATGGAACAAGTGTGGCATGGTCTGATTTTAATGGACTGTTGGCAGTTGGCAGTACACTGACATTGAAGACCTCAAATCCTTAGAGGCCAAGAAGTGGTTATTGCACTTATCGCACCCGCACGTTTCCTCGTTCTCACCTTCATAATACAGTTGGACTGTTAGAAATAACTATAATAATACATATATACTATGAGGTAAAAAAGCCAATGCAAATTACATAACATGGCTATGGACGACATTTATACATTGTTGTGAATAGCTCATGCAGCATAGTACGTATGTGATGTTGATTTTGGATGTGAAAAACTTAAACTAAACTGTGCCGGGCAATACATTTCTTTTCATACCAACTCAGTTGTGGCTGAGCTGCTGTGCTAATTGTACCTAAAATGTCATGATGCTTGTAAAACTGACACTTAAATGTATGTAATATTGTTTCGCAAGAACATTTTTGCTGTATATTTTACTTAACTAATTCTTTGGGTACAAATGCCTGAACCACACACGCATTTGTATGGACTAACAAAACGGGGAGACTTCATGCACAAGATTAAAAACTAGGCATGGAAACATCATAAGGACCATATATTTCGGACCATAAGGCGCACTTAAAATCTTTTCATTTTGTCAAAAATCAACAGTGCACCTCATAATGAGATGCGCCCTATGTATGGATGAATGTCGGTTTTTCAGTTCATCTTTAATTCAAATGCCTTCCTTTTGTGTTCCTGTTGTCATTCTCATCCGCCTCTAATCGCTACAAGGCGTCTGTTTCTGTCCTACTTCCTGCTTCTGTGTCTAAAAATCATGGCAAATGTAGTCCTATTATCTTTATGCTGCGCGTTTCTGGCTGCGTGTTTCCAATATGCGGTCACAACATTGCGGTCGGTGGGATTGAGAGGTAAACGTAAAGGTAAATTCCTTCCTATTTACTTTCACATTCATGTTTGCGTTCTCATTGTCATCCGCATCTAATCGCTAGCAGGCGTCTGTTTTCATCCTACCAGAACTAGAGCTACTTCCTGCTTTTGAGTCGAAGAATCATGCGAAATGTAGTTCTACTACGCTGGTTAGACACAACGTAAACTGAGTTTTTCTGGCGGCGTATTTCCAATGTTACACTGTGGGACCGGACCAACGCGAGGTAAATGACACAGCCAGCTTCCTTTGCCGCTTGGGAGTTACCCATGTGCATTTGCATGGCAAACAAAAGCAAGCGAGACACACGGCGCTACCCGTTGTTTCCGACCAATCTGAAGCTAGCATAATGGCGCTAAATCTATCAAATAAACATATGGTACATTTTGAATAAACTATTTAACATACAATGCTTCACAAAAATAATGCACCTTAAGACTTTTAGTGTCTTATATATGATTTTTTTTTTTCTTTTTCAATTGATATGCGCCTATGAAATACAGTGCGCCCAATGGTCTGTAAAATACTGCATCTTAAAATCTACTTTGCCTTTCATTGACTTATTGTGGTAGTACAACTGCTTTCTTGGTTGACCTCTTATAAGTTACCGCTTTGTAAGCCTGACGTGTCCTGGTCCTCGTATCACGCTGGTCAATCAGGCCCTCTAACTCTACTCTGTGAGGTAAAAACCCAATTTGGCCACACTCATTTCTCTTCGGAGACGCATCACCTCCCAGAACATCTGCTCCGCTGGACACAGCCGTGCAAAACGACAACAATCTCATTTTAGATTTGGCTAAAGACAAGAACGCAGAAAAATGTCATTTGTGAATGAACTTACCGTTATGCCTGACCAGGCCTTGCTGGATGTAGCGAATATACGTGAAAAAGTTACACGCGGCCGTGATCTGGGGAGGCAAAACGAGGCCATGTGAATCGTAGGAACAGCAGCAGATGGTGACAAAGCACAAACGGACACAGCGACCCTTACCCGTGCTCGGCTGGAGGGGGAAATGTAGTAGTAGTTCCCCTTGTCGCCGAGTTTAATGCGATGTCTGCACAGTCGCGACACGCCGCTTAGGGCGCATTTTCTGCCAGGAAATTGGACTGTTCAAAGAACTGCAGCTTCAATAATGGAAACATGCTGTCGAGTCTTTCCAGCAGAAAATGAACATCAATTGTGCACTTTTAGGTAAAAAGGCACATCCCGGCTGAGAACGAGGCCGAAAGTGCACAATCAGAGGTGAGGTTAGTCAATGGAAGAGCAAAGTGTTGATGTCAAGAGGTCAGACGCATGCATCTGGTGCGTTTGTTGGCCTCTCCGTGCCGTCAGCACAGGAGTCGTCTCATGCTGCAGTAAATGCGGGTTAGTGAAAGAGCGACAAGCTTTCCGAGTGGACTTACGTCTCCACTGCTCCCCTAAAGTAACTGGAAACACAAGATCTGGAAGTGAGACAGTGATTGGAAAAGTGCCCACTGATTGAATTCCCTTGTTAAAGACTTTTAATAATAATAATTGGAATTTGAACTACAACTGGAACCCATGAAGTCAGAAAGTCAGATGCTAAAGATGTCTGTCTCTTAGACAGGTTGGTGATGTTTGCTCCTCTTGTACTTGACATCAATAACAATACGCTTCAACTTGGAACATTGGTTACCATTGGAAACCGAGTCCTCTCTGTATTTTTAGTTGAACCCATTAAGGACGGGAGCGCATAACCGCGTTTCTACCACTAGAGCCGGGAGCGCTGTTGCGTCTTTCTACCTTTAAAGCCGGGAGAGCAGATACGTCTGTCTTTTTTTTTATCCAATTCTCCGTCTCTTAGCCAATTTAATGCATCAGAATATACACGTGACGGTGTCGCGACACTGCGGAGGATGTCGCAGATTTTTTTCGAGACGTAGGCTAATGGCGGACGCCGTCGATCGCCGGGAGCTCTGAAATAAGTAACGGCAGTGATATGTAGACTTTGAACCAGTGGAACCAGTCGAATGTGATATGATATAGTTTGCAGACAATGAGGATATTGACATATTTGTAAAAGAATAGAAGATGGGAATTACCACTCGATTGTTTTTAAATTAAAATAGTCCTTCTCTTGTACTGACACATTTTTACATCTTCGATTGAAACAGAATATTATTATTTACTAGTAAATATAATAAACTCTGCCTGTGTGAAAGCCACATGTCTAAGCGCTCTTAATTCTTTTGGCATTATGTTTCTGTCTGCTACAGGGGCTGAGATATTAATTATTTTGTAAGTGTTGAATTTCTGGGAAAACGTCAGGTTTTCAAGGGTAATTCCAAAAGTGACCTTAGGTTTTGGGGAGCTGTTGAGCCAGGCGCTTTAGGCCTTAAGGGGTTAATTACTACCTGTTGGACAAATGGTTTCAAAGTCGAAACAAATTGACCAGCATCCCACAACATACAATCTTTGACGTCAGAGGTTCCACTTTCGATTTATTATTGGCTGGCCCAAGTTGAGCAGTGACCGGTGAAAGAAAAGACTGTGTGGCTGTTGTTGCACACACAAAGCAACTCACTTAGGTCCTCCGCACTCCACGGCCGAGGCTTTAACCATTTGTAACGCTGACATGGCCACAGGCTCGATAGTCAGAGAGTTGTTTTCCACGGCGCTCTGCACCAGCTGGGACAGCTGTGGACATAAGCGGCTTTACCCATCAGACCTCCGTTATCAGAAAATATATCTCAACTGATTGCGATGAGGAGATTCTGACCTCGGATCGTGTAAAAGAGAGGCAGGGTGCGATGTCTTCTCGGTAGATGCGACTCATGAATGCGGACGAGCGATCTAGGCTCGAATGCTCCTTCCACATGAGGAACTCTGCATACAGAACTGAGTCCATCTGTGGAGACATGACAGTCCCTCAATCATCTTGTCAGCAAAGACACAGTGAAGGGTGTTAAGGTCTTGATAGACCAAACCGACGTAGGAGGTCGTGAAGCGTCGCGGCGTCTGAATGCGCCGTCTGTTTGGTGTAGTGACCACCGTCGTAGAGTCGTAACTCGTCTGTAAGCGTCTTGGGGGCGTTTACGTATGCTGAATCGGCGTCGCCAGACGTGGCATTTGGTCACTGATTGGCTGTTAGCTAGCAAATCAGCGCCAACGGGAAGTGACAAAGGTGGAAAAATAGTGAGCACGCCTCCGTTGCCTTAATCTTCTTACAAGTACAAGAGCAAGGGTTGACAATGTAAGTATTTCACAATACCGTGTCAAGAACGTGATGGTTTACTTCGCGTGGGCGTTCATCGTGAGCGAAGAATATAGCCGAATGCATTGTTTACGTTGTTATAATCAGCCACCGGCCAACAGCTTTCCGGTTGGATTTTTCTAACCATGAGAAATGGTGACTACCGCCGCCGATGGTATGGAAGGGTATTACATCTCACGCATGCGCAGAAGGTACTTTAATGGTCAGCGTCACTGTCTGTCGTTGCGGTGTGTTTTGCCAGCGTGATGTGCCGACAGTCGGCCGGACGCCACAGGGGGTAAACGTCTGTCACTGATGGTGAACGTCTTTTTGGTCTATCTAGGCCTTTAGTGTCAGTCTGAAAGTCAAGGTAACGGAGGCGACGCAAGAGGCTGAGCTCGACAGCGGGGAACCAGTTACTTGTTCACTGTCAGGCCCAAGCCCCACTCCCTGCTTCTGCCATAATACTGAAAGACTGGCCAGAAAGCAGACAGTGCATTAGAGGAGAGCAGGAACAGCAGGCTGAGAGAAGAAAGAGATGTTACAAGAAAGAAAAACAACCTTAAAGATTATGATAAATATTGCATTTGTGGAATAAGAGTTAATCCACCTGTTTTTAGCCATCTCGGGGGGCGGCCATTTTGTCACTTCTGTCGACTGAAAATGACATCACAGTTGCTCAGGTAACGACCAATCACGGCTCACCTGTTTTCTGAAGCTGAGCCGTGATTGATCGTTACCTGAGCCCTGAGGAACTGTGATGTCATTTTCGGGCAACAGAAGTGACAAAATGGCCGCCCCGAGATGGCTAAAAAGGAGTGGATTTTGCTGCTTAATTCGTATTCCACAAATGCAATATTAATCAGAATGCCCCAAAAAAATATGTTTGGGTAGACTTCCGCTTTACGAGACGAAAACCTAAGACTTGAGGGAAGAAAAGAACAATACGGTTGCAAAAGTGATGCCATTTTTTACCTCTCTGTCCTCTTTGATCACGGGCTGAAGTGATGGAGGTTTTGGTTTCCCAGGTGGGGACGGGAAACCGCTGCTCATACTCTTGTTGTGATTATGTCCACCGACCGGGAGCTGCAGCTGGGGATGCCGCTGGCGGTTCGGCGCGGACGGCGTGGACGTCAACACCAGGGACTTGAGCGCCGTCACTTCTACTTGTAGGACGTCGATCTGGCAGTCGGATACAGAAATACGCGGGTGAAAAATGACCTTCAGGCTTTTCCAAGGCATTCCGAACGAAAGTACATTTAGACCAAGCATTTCATGAGTCCTGTAAAATTTGTTGAATTCATTTAGCTGTTTCTATTTTATATTCATTCATCCCATTAAATATTTGGTTAGTTGATGCACTATAACTAAATCAAAATATTAGTAAAATAAACTATCAACTCATTCACTGCCAGAGTTCCTTATATTGCCTGCCGTTATAGCACATTTTGGCCGACGCGTCATGAGCAACAATGACTCACTGTATTGCTCGAGCTAATCAGCGGCTTTTTTACATGGCAGTCATCATTCACTCCATGAACTGCATCCTCTTTTCTAATGATTGCAACACAAAATTTAAAAATCAAATGTGGCCCTTGAGGACAAAAGTTTGCTCAGCCCTCATTTAGACTATTGTTGCTCTTCCGAGACTAATTAGTAATTTGAGCTAGACTACATCACACACCTTCCCCTGAGCCTCCTTCAGTTGTTTCTCTGCTCCTGCTTGTTTGACGTTGGCCTCCCGCACCATCCTGTGAGCCTCCTGTTGTGAATTTGGAAACAATTCCGATTCAGTTCAACCGGCTTTTTCAAAGATACAATTGTTTTTAGCGTACAAATAATTTGAAGGGGTGGGACTTCGACATGCTGACCTCAAATAGACTGGCGGTGAGCTCCTCCAGTTCTTGTTCCAGCTGATTCCTGACCTGCGACAGACGCTCGCATTCCTTATCTTTTAGTTTTAGTTCCTGAAAAGGATGCGAAAGGAGTTCACTTGAGGCACTTCCCCTTTTTCTCCCGGCACTGAGTGTGTGTGTGTGTTAAAGTCATGACAGCACCTTCTTTGCAGCATCTAACTGTTCGCTGAGGATCTCCGAGCCCTTTTCGCGAATTTCTTTTTCATGCATTTCCAACGAGGAGCTGCGCAGGCGGGACTGAACGCCATGGTCTATTTCCATTGTGGGCCCAACCTGGCCTCTTCCCTCCAATCTGGGCTGTGGCTCAGGATCCAGATCTACCAACCTATATGAGATCATAAACATAACCAATCATGTTTATTTTCTACCACATTAGATTTGCCATCATTACAGTTCTCCACTGTATTTGTACACAAACAAACATTAAAATGTTTTTTATAGTTTCAATTGAAATCATTATCGTCATTATAATCCGTAGCATAAACTTAATCTTATGGTTACATTTTGCGTTGCACAACACACAGACAACCGCATCAGATGCATGCAGAGAAGAAGCCCAAATCCTTACAGATGAGCTCCTGCTGCCCCCACAAATATTTTGTCTGCACCCAATATAAATTCATGGGCTTGTCCGGGATTTAAACCCAGGACCTCCGGTCCCCTAAACGAGAAGCATGCCCCTAGAAGACCGAGCCACAATAGTATGTAATCTATCTAGAAATACTGTATGCCACGAGGGCAGCTGTACTCTTTTTTTTTTTTTTTTTTTCCCCCCTTTCTTGGCCTCACTTTATCACTTTGTCATAAAAAAAAGTCACATTATGCGCTGTTGCTTATTTTTGACCACATTTCTGCACCATTGTTTCAATTGTGCCATGTCATCAGAATTATTTTTGGTACATTTTTGCATTGATCTAACAAGTAACAATACTGTAGGCCTGAGGCCCTGGATTGTGACCGACTCAATTCCACGTCATTCATGACATCCATTTTCTCCAGCAACATTGTTAAATGTGGTCAACTGAATCAAGCTCATGTAAGTAAGACATGTACAAGCTATACATAACAGCTGCATCACGTTAACCTCCAACACAAATGGTTCCATCGCCCGGAACTCATCAGACCACATGACCTTTTCCCAATACAACAGAGTTCAATCTTTATGTTCCAGAGCAAATTGGAACCATTCGTCTCACTGATCATTTGTTTTCTTTTGACTCTGCAACTGGTGTTCTCTTATTTCACTGGTATGCTTCTGTGCCCATTATGAAGCCAAATTATGAGTACAAACTTGTTCATCCTCAAAGATGATGGTTTATGTACAAGTACTTTGTTACTGTATTGATTTTTCCAGAATCTATAAATTATTTGAGGGTTGTTTTTTTTTCTGACGGCTTTTTACTTTTACTTTCTACTTTTGAAAACATCTGTACTTTCTATTCCTTACATTATATATTTTATATTAAATATTTTTTATTCGTCTGCCAAAAGTGATGTAAATTGGTCGAACCACAGGCATTTTTTGGGACGCATCTCTGGCCAGGTCCCATATGATATTCCACTGACCAGCCATGATGGCTCATATTTTCCAGCTCTTCCTACAGTGATTTAATGAATTTTACAAACTACAAATGCCACTTAACTGTGCTATGTTTATTCCTTCCTATTTAATTTAACACCTTATGGAGTGTTTGTTCATTCTCGATTTTCTCAATTTGTTTTTATCTATGCATGCTTGAGTGCCAAATTAAACCACACATCACCTGATTGCCATTTTGCAAACTGTTTGGCTGTTGACCATTATTTTGGAAACCATGGGTACCTTGGCCTTCTATAATTAAGCTCATCATTATTATACGTTATCTGTGTCAGTGTTTGGTAAGCTTTCCAATTATACCAGCCTTTTGAAAATAGACTCGAGATTAAGGAACGTTGGAAACGTTGAAACTCAGATTCAACAACAACAAAAAAGTTCACAGCTAAAATCTTAACCTCAGTTGTCTTTGCATTAAAATGTCGGCCAGAAACTGTTGCTTTTTTACCAGTTTTACAGATTCATACATTGCTTAATATTTGTCTCCGATATATATATCACATCACTTGGAATCGTATTTACAAGATCTCTCGTGGGAATGCCGGTCTAATGTAAAGCAATTCATCTTTGAAATTACAAACACCTACAACAAAATGTATTTTTAAATGTTGAACTAAAGGAAATTTCAGAGTCTGTAATGTTTTCATTTAATTTCGTTACAAGAGTTGAATCAGTACTTCTACTTGAGTACAGAGTGTGAGTGGGATCCTCGTTCAAAGTCACGTGACTTCAAACATCTGGTTGTAATAAACAGGACAACGTATGTCAATTTAACTAGCATGGCATGGTTGCAAACGTGAATTACAATAATGAAATGAGCAATTCAAAATAACAAATCAATTTCTATCTATTTTAATATTCCCAACATTATAATGTTAAAGCTACAGCCTGTCTCGCGGTAATGAACAGTCAAAACTTTAAGCTAACCAGGCGACTTACACTTTTGTTAATATTTTACCCTCAAAGAAAGAGTGACACTTTTACCCTGTCAGTGTCCAGAAGAGAAGCTCCAGTCGCCAGTTCAGTTTGACCGCCGCCTGCGTCCTCCGGCTGTCCGTGCTGTTAAATTGTCGAAATGTGACGAACTTGGAGAGTTTGAAATCAGTGCCGCACACACAACGTGAAGGAATGCGGACGCTGACGTCATCAAGCACAGGCGCAGCAGAAGGCAAGCAACACTGGCCACGTTTGGGGGAATGCTTATTTTGCACGTTTGCCAGCCGCAACATTCACCATTTCCATTTCCGCTTCATTTGAGTTTATTCGTGATTTACGAAGTGAGGCAACGGACACTGATCGGTGCCCACTTTCGGCCTGGCTTCCAAGTCACGTGACAGCGCACCCACTCTCTTCGCCAGTGTCCCGGTATGTGTCCACGTGACCGAAACGTCAGACTGGCTACTACAGCGAATGTTTTTTTTTTTAATTTCTTGCTCCTTTTTTCGCTTTATTTACTATTATTATATTAATGTGTTAGGAGTAAACCGGAAATGGTGTGAATAGGTTTCATAATAAGAGTCCTAATAGTAAATGCAGTATTTGCCTTAATCTTGCTGGTTTAACAGCGTGTGACAAATCTGCCTTGTTAAGTGTAAAATGTCTTATCCTATGTTATGTAGACGTAGCTTGTTTATTAGTCCCTTTTTGTAATTTTGCCCAATTTTAACTATATTCTCATACTTGTTAGAATTCTTGTAAGCACATTCAATTGTAAATTAGATTATCGATCAAATACAACATGAACAACGTTGTAAGGAATGGTAAACTATTTTAGATTGATATAGTGTATCAAGGTATATAAGGGTAAAAGTGTATAAGGGTAAAATTGTATATCTTAATTAAAACGTTGTGAATTAAAGTGAAGCGGCACGGTGGTCGACTGGTTAGCACGTGCGCCTCACAGTTCAGAGGTCGTGGGTTTGATCCCGGCTCCGGCCTCCCTGTGTGGAGTTTGCATGTTCTCCCCGTGCCTGCGTGGGTTTTCTCCGGGCACTCCGGTTTCCTCCCACATTCCAAAAACATGCATGGTAAGTTGATTGGATACTCTAAATTGCCCCTAGGTGTGATTGTGAGTGCGGATGTTTGTCTCTGTGTGCCCTGCAATTGGCTGGCAACCAGTTCAGGGTGTCCCCCGCCTACTGCCCAAAGACAGCTGGGATAGGCTCCAGCACGCCCCGCGACCCTTGTGAGGAGAAGCGGTACAGATAATGGATGGATGGATGAATTAAAGTGGGCCAGTCTGAGTCCTGACACTCAAGAGGTGAAAATGAGTCCCAGTCCAGCCCTGGCTATAAGTGTCCCTAAACATTTTTGCTGCTAATTAAAAAAAATGTCTTTAGTTTTTTTTTTTCAAGCACATCAGATTTACCATGTGCTGTCATTTATAATCATGGCACTTTGGGGAAAAAAATCCACCTGCTTGAACCGAATCCTTAATTCATAAATATTACTAAATATATTACTAGATTACATAATATAATATTATTATTGTTATTATTATTATTATTATTATTATTATTATTATGAAAGCTTGATGTGCTAGAGAAAAAACATGGGCAGATTTGGAGTCAGCTCAAAAATGAATAATCTAAATAAGTGTACTTGCATCTCTGATTAAAAACCATTAAAATTAAAACTTGTTGACTAGTGTTATTAACAATAGGGCAACATGTGGTCTCATGCAGCGATTCTCAAAGTGGTACGAAAGAGAATCACTGCTGAAGTGCAATTCAATGTACTGTATTTTGTACTTTGAAGGTTTAATACATTTTAACTGAATGATTATTTAATTACATTTTTCCTATACTGAAGTGCAGTAATCCATTGTTACAGTGGATAACAATAATATTGAATATACATTTTACGAATACAACCGTTGCCTCGTTTTTGATAAACACTCGGGCCTACTATGCTATTTCAATGTTGGTCATGATGGTCGTACTTGGAGCTAAGTAATTTCTCTGGTGGTAGGCCTGCTTGGAGTAGCCGTAGTTCTAATCTCATTTTCCGTATGAACATATATACATATGTTATAATATCGACTCCACTACGATCTCTTTAAAACAATATAAAACAGAACATTTTCACCAATTATTTGCTCTCATGATGATCAGGATGGCGTACCTCCCTACCACGCAGCCCTTTTCCTCAGCCTCGGATGGCGTCCCAAAGAACACTGCAGAGGAATACACTGCTATTCCCGACCTGCCTGCCTTCAGGACTTCGTAGGCCCGACTGGAGGTTGCGGGCGGCGGAGAGGATGAAATCCGAACACTGTGAATTCCCTCAAAAGCATCCATATCGCTCAAAAGAAGCAATTTGGTTCACTTGTGTTCACTCTTGTGGAAACTGCATGAGCAGTCTGGAGCCTGTGGGCGCCCCTTGGAAAAGAGAGAGGGAAGTTACACAATGCTTCATATTATAATAATAATGCTATACACTACTTGTACATAGTGTACTGTATATATATATATAAATGACCTTTATTTTTTTTTTCAAAAGTGCCACCACACCTCACAGCAGCACACAATAATAGCGTACAAGGTGTTCAACACTGGAGTAAAGTGACTGTTCACTGCTAACTGAGGTCACTCCGCTATGACACATGCAAATTATAATAACATCATCAAGTAAGTCATACTCACCAAAGTCGATGGAACCAACTGTCCAGTTGTTTGAAATTCAATTCAAATGTGACAGATCAGTGCAACCAAGGAGTTTGGACGATTGAACTCGGTCCGCACTTCGCCCTTGCCGCTGCTTTTCTGGTTAGACAGCAGGGGTTAATAATCACTAACAGCTAACACCTCCTGGCCCACAAACTACCCGGCTGTGCACATTTCTTCCATCAGAGGGCTCAACATGCTCCCACTATTTCACAATATTAATGAAACAATTGCCATGGAAGCGTGAACTTATAAAAGAGGGATTTTCACTTGGAGAGCACCTGAGTGTTATAAATAGCTTTCATAAAGTGATATATGTATCTAAGGAACCAGTTGTGCGGCTGTGTGTGATTTATCGAGATTAACAGAGCCCGCGGGAGCTCACAATGCAGCTTTGTTGCTCAAAACAGCTTAACACATCAAGTGACCGGAGGTGTCGAAGCTCCACGCTCTCCTTTTTCTGGTCCCATTTCTCTCTCTCCAACATTCTCGCTCCACGGAGGCCGACCATACGCCTCCTCCACTCCGCAATCGCAGCCATGGCCAAACATTTGCGTTTTCAGTGGTGAGTAGCAGCCGTGACCTCTCGTGGTCTTGGAAAACGCCACATCAGATTTGGCTTTTGTTATTGTTATTTCAAATGTTCGCCGTACGGATTCATGCAGACAGCAGACCAAGCCGGCCGATCGCTGATTCTGCGATCTGACGAGGCAACAGAGGTGTCCTTCATGTCAGGCCAATGCGGGAGGAGGAAGTCGGCCTTTAAGAAGAAGCGGCAGCGGCAATGACAGTGACCTACTCCCGCAGGGTGGCAGACGCAGGCCTCGGCACTTTCTTCCACCTGCTCCTGCGCTGGAAGGGCAGCATCTACAAGCTCCTCTATAGGGAGCTCATCATCTTCACCCTGCTCTACTACTTCTTCAGCGTTGTTTATAGGTACCACTATAATGAGCTTTCTTCTCTAAATTGGTATAATCATTCTTATACATTAGTGCAGGGGACACCAGCTTTTTTAAGAGCTGCTTCTCAGGAAATGGATTGGAGCTGGGGGCAACGCTTTCTAAGTATAAATCTCTGCCGGTGTTCACGTTTTGAAATGATCACTTCTAAAACATTACGAGGAAATCCCAATGTCACATCACTGGTGATCTATTTTTAGGACAGACCCACAGTCTACTCGTGTGGACATTGGGGTCTAGTACCTTGTGCCCAGGGGCACCGTGTTGGTGACCCCCGCATTAGTGGATTTTCACATCATAAAGGGATATTTAATAATTCTCTGAATTAACAAATAATTGCACGTCTAATGCTTATACGTAGATTACTCATAAGTATACTTGTACGATGTAATGCAATCCAATCCAAAAATTCTGTCTTTGCTTTTTTTTCTACATTTTTGCTTGCCAAGCTATTTAAACCATCACAAACTTTTGTTTTGCTTTATGAGCGGATTTGTAAATGTGTTAACCAATAAGGTCTTTTCCACACTAGGTTTGTGCTAAATGTCGAGCAGAAGAGACTGTTTGAGAAGCTGTCCATGTACTGTAACCGCTATGCAGAGCTCATCCCAGTGTCCTTTGTTCTCGGTGAGTCACGCTGATTTATTTTAAATACAGAATGCCTTCTGCGTTGAATCCAGTGATGCATTATTCCAAAATGTGCAGGTTTTCCAGTAACACATGACTTTCACTAGTCAAGCAACAATAAGACTTCAGTTACTCTTCAAATATCACAAAACGTTAATATGTAGCATATATTTACGTCTTCTTGAAGGTGAAGCCAGTATTCACCAGCAAAGGCAGTTGCAGTTCATCACCCTCAGCAGTGAGAAAGAATTGACAAGACCTAAACACACAGCCATATTTCTCGCCACCGTGCCTCCCTCTCACACACACATGCGCACACGCACAAGCACGTATTGTGCATTCAAGTATGTTCATGAATAATAAAATGCAGAAGGACACCTGATTCCTAATAATTGTACATTATGGAAGAAAGGGGAACTCTGGTATTTACAGCTTGAACATAGTGAGGCATTGTGGGAGACTTCAATTTCATATTCCCATTTTAGGGAATGACATCATGTATGCATCGTGTCACATTTCAGCGCGTTGAGGACTCACCTTTCCCTACTATTGTATAGCACATACGTTTGTGTCAGCTGAAAACAATTATTAAGGTTTATTATTAAGGTTTGTTGCACACTGTCAAAGTGTTTTCTAACTTCAATAACCCCCCCCCCCAAAAAAAACAAAAAAACGTGGATTGCATTCAAACTTGCATTCAAACTTAAAGAGAAAGTCCCGTCAGATTGTGTGACTACAGGAGGTTACCAAATGTATGCCTTTATTTCAGATTTTTTTTTTTTTTTTTTTTTTAAATGTATGGTAAGTGAAAATTTGTCAGTTAAAAAAACAAAATAATTATGGTCAGTAAAAAAGGTTGTCTTTATTTTATTTGTAATAAAAACACGTTATTCTTAAATGTCACTGTTAAAAAATGCACTTCCAATTTAAGTGGCAAAACCGTGTGTCATTTTTACATTGAGCATTGTTGTCGGTATCTGCTGAATGTAACTATTAAAGTAACTTGTAATCTAATTAAGTTACTTTTACAATCAAGTAATCAGTAAAGTAACTTTTTTTTTTTAAAGAAACTAGTCAATGTTGTTGTTATCCTTTCGGCTTTTCCCCTCAGAAGTCGCCACAGCAAATCAAGTGCACGCATGATTCGCATCATTGATTTGGCAAAGCGTTTTTATGCCGGATGTCCTTCCTGACACAACCCTATTAGCAGTGCACACACACACACACACACACACCATCACTGAACGGGAACCGATCCCACGCTGTCCGCACACAACTCGAGCGCGCGTACCACTACGCTATCAGTGACTCTTAAAGCAACTAATCAATAACGTAACTAAGTTACTTTTTCAAAGTAACTGTAGCAACGCTGATTAAATCTTACTAGGCTGTGTATGAATCTAATAATTTGGAAGTCTGCAACACCCAGCATTGTTGCCGTCTAGCCGGCAAGCGTGCTAATGTACTGTTGAGTGTATTGAGTTTGAATCACCCTTAACTTTAACCTTCCTGTCATTTTTACCTACAGTAAGGGCTAATCCGTTCAAGCTAACTCAATCTATGATAAAAAAAAAAAAAATCGAAAATAATATCTGATGGGAAATTGTAACGTTTGCAGCAGCAAATAACGTGGTTTTATTAATGTAAGGCTTGATGTGGACTAAGTATTTTACCGGAATACTTTTACTGGACCGTTGGCAATGTACTAGGACCATTTTTGGTTGATTTTGACATGTTGGAAATTTCGGAGGCTGAAATGGTGAGTTCCGTATTTTTTGTGTGTTTGCGAAACTTAAGTGCTCGCTGAACCTGCAGATATGATAGTATCTTAAAATGTTGGGCATTACTCAAATCTCCAGGAACTCCATTTTTTAATGGCGTATCCATCAGTTTCCAAATGGTGACGTAACTGTCCCGCATGCGGGACATTGGAACGTGAACGGTTTTAAAGTAAACGATCCTAAACTTCAATATTGCTTTCCAGGTTTCTATGTGACCTTGGTGGTGTCCCGCTGGTGGGGTCAGTTTGAAAATGTCCCCTGGCCCGACCGCCTGGCGTCACTAGTGGGAGGTCATGTGCGTGGAGCCGACGAGGCCGCCAGGTTGACCCGACGCACTCTGATGCGGTACGCCAACCTCTCCGGCGTACTCATCTACCGTTCTGTCAGCACAGCCGTCTACAAGAGGTTCCCCACCATGGAGCACCTGGTGCAGGCAGGTACGCTGTCGAAAGGATCCACTGAACCTTAGCTTGAGTACTATGCCCGGTAGGTGGCGGTGATTGCTGCACTAACATATCGATCAACCAATAGGCAAATAGCTCGACCCAAGACACACTTAGAACCACCCTCTACTTTGAATAATATTTCTTTCTGCATTGCAGGACCCAAACTGCCGAAATAAAAAATCAATAAATAAAAAATATAATTGAAAAAATAAATTGAAAAAATATGGAAATGGCAACAAGTGGAATTTTCATTTTTCTGAACATCAAAGCTATAAAGTGCAATGCATGGTAATAATCGTATAGCGTAAGCACTCAAAGGTCAAACTAAAAAACAAAAAAGGAAAAATCTCAAAATCCTGATGTGCTACAAAAAAAGAAAAGGCATTTTTACATCAGTGTCAAAAAATCTTAACCAGTGTTCTTTATCCTCTACGAAGAACAACTGATATTACACAGGCTTAGTGAGAACTAACCTCCCCCTGTGACTTTAAGGGAGAGGGGGTGTCCACCGTGGATAAGCTTCCAGCCAATCACAGTATGATTGACAGTGAGTCTATTGTCTTGATGCGATTTTGTTAGATCTGGCCTTTTATTTGAGAATATAATGATATTAAATGATAACGTTTGCTCAGGTGTATTCTTTTTTGTTTTGTTGGGTCCAAGCTCGCTACAGTGTTTTCTCCTCATCTTCAGTCTTCATGCATTTTGTGTGCCCATCAGGTTTGATGACAACTGAAGAACTGAGGCATCTGGATGACTTGCCCTCCCCTCATAACAAGTTCTGGGTTCCCTGCATGTGGTTTGTCAGTCTGGCTTTACGGGCCCGGACGGAGGGTCGCATCAACAACGACGTGGCGCTCACCGCCATTCTCACTGTATGTCCTGTGTGTTCGTCCAGACTGCGGGCAGGAACATCTAAGAAAGCATTTCTGATCCATGTTTTTTGTTCTTCAAAATGTAGGAGTTGAACAGTTTACGTGCAAAGTGCATGAAGCTGTATGGATATGACTGGATCAGCCTGCCTCTCGTGTATACTCAGGTGCTGATTCTTTTTGAAAATATTCAACAGCGCTCATGAGGTCCGAATGCAAAAAAGTAAATTCCTGTCCCTACTTGACTGGTGTGCGGTGCGTAGGTAGCGACAGTGGCGGTCTACAGCTTCTTCCTGGCTTGTCTGATCGGTCGTCAGTTCTTGGATCCGGCCCAAGGCTACCCTGGTCACGACCTGGACTTCTACCTGCCCGTCTTTACGCTGCTGCAGTTTTTCTTCTACGTTGGCTGGCTGAAGGTCCGACGCCACAGATTACGTCACCCCGTCTGTTTGACGGCGAGTCTGCATCTGATCTGGTCCTGCTTTCAGGTGGCTGAGCAGCTTATCAATCCTTTTGGTGAAGACGATGACGACTTTGAGACCAACTGGCTCGTCGATCGCAATTTACAGGTTTTGATTCTATCCGTGTTATGTGCTGGGGAAACTAACCGGGTTTCACTTCATGATTGGTTCAATGTAATGTCAAATATCCACCTTGGTTGAAAAACAGTTTGGAATCACTGCTTTAAGTACGAACAGATGATGCCTGTCACTGTCAGTACTAGCTGTGTTCCGTTGTGTTTCAGGTATCTTTGTTGTCTGTGGATGAGATGTACGACAGCCTCCCTCTGGTTGAGAAGGACATGTACTGGAATGAGTCCGAGCCTCGCCCTCCTTACACTGCTGCCAGCGCTGATCACTGCAAACCCTCATTCATGGGTTCTGCTCTGGATATCAGGTATGCTTAATGTGGAAGTCAAGTCAAAAATGTCTTTTCAATAATGTGCCCCCACTAGTCTAAAAACAGCATTCTGATTAATATTGCGTTTGTGGAGTAAGATTTAAGCGGACTAATCGACCCGTTTTCAGCCATCCAAGGAAGCTGACGTTGTATGTCACAACGCCCCCTACTGTCGACTGAAATCGACGTCAAAGTGGCCACAGGTTTACATTGCAAACGTCATGGCTCACTAGTTTTCGGGGTTTGGTCATGTGATGTTTGAACCCTGGTATTGTACTGCTCCCCGGTGGGCAAGGCGGGCACCCCAGAAGGAGCAGCACAATGAATTGGATTGCAGCGTTAAATCATGATGCACAAACAGTTTGATTGTTTACATTCTATTTAATTATATGACTCTATGATTTTATAAAGTACACGATTACGGAGTACTATTTTTATTTATTAAAAATCACAAACATTTTTTGTGTTTTGGGGGGAGGTTTGAACCTATTTCTATTCATTTCAGTGGAGAAAGACGTTTTGAGATACGGTCACATGCAGAGGTGTGCATTCTTTCCCTGGCGACGGAACGGTCTGTATGTCCGTCCCGGGAACTCTTTTAAAAAAGACAGACTAAGTAAAGACGGAAGCGCTTTAAAAGGACAAGGACGGACGGGGTCGGAGGACGATCATTTTTATGAATAAGGACGGAGGGTTGAAGACAGAATGGTCCCCAGGTCGCGGACGGGGGACGGACCAGCAAAAAAGGGTAAAGAGCCCAGCTCTGGTCACATGGTCAAGGAACAAATTAGACTTGTATCTCAAGGCACCATGATTACATGTGAGTGGATGTGGAGTCATTCTGAATGCAGATTAATTGCTATTGTGACATTGTTTTACTCTATAGTGTCCCTAAAGAGGAGATGGAATTTCAGTCCAATTTGGAGCAGATTAAAGAAAACGAGGAAGCCAACTACTCCACCCCGCTGTTGGGAGGTCTGGGTCGCTTCCTGGGTGTCCAGTCCCCCAGTTTTCCTCGCTCTTCTCGGGTGTCTCTCCTGCGCCGCCGTCCCGGAGCACCTCTGAGTCGCTTCCCCCTTTACTTACACCCAGAGACGCCATCGCTCACTAACCAAAGCCGCCACCCGTTAAACGCAGAGCGAGATCAGGATTACGCCTTCTCCGGCCTGCCCTTGTATGAGAGAGCAGGCTTCTACAGTTGCCCCCAGACGCCCATCCACTGCGTTCCCCCGGCGGTGGCCCGACCTCGACCTGCCCGACGGCCTCAGAACGAATGGGATCGCAGCTGCAGCTCCCTCGCTCCTCCGACGGTTGGCTCACAGCTTCTGCCCCCCGACACCCCCAATCACATCCCGCCGCCGTCTTCGGCTTTCCCCTGGCTGAGCGAGGACGGCGACGCTCCCGCCGCCCAGGCCTTCTCCTTCCCCGACCCTCCTCCCGAGCTTTGTCCCATATCGAAACTCAGGCGCGGGCACGGCTTGCTGTCTCGCCGGCCTCCGCTTCCGTGCCTGGCGCTGGACACCTTGCCCTCCGCCGATAGCCAGACAGGACCCCCGAGCGCTAGAACGACAGGGAGCGGGGGGGAAAGGGCGTTCTCGTTCACCCCTCCCTCTCGTCACGGAGCAGCAAATCCAAATAATCCCACCAGTAGCTCGAGCAGCATTAATGTGACAAGCAGCAATGGCGCTGGCACAACAGGAAATCTTTTGAACACCACCAATCTTAGTAGCTTCAGTAACTTCGCCGCCAATGTTAAGGCGAGCAACGGCGGGCTCAATACACTGACCGCTCCCAGCTCCACACCTTCGCAGCAAGAAGCCAATCAACAAAATTCCCCCAATGATTCCGGAATCTCATTGGCTGAAGGTGACCTGCTGAGCGTGCTAGTTGATGGCGGCGGGAACAAAGCAGCTACGAACAGGAAGCAGGACTGAGAAAATGCTGATTTGTATGTCACATTCCACTCTACACACAGAACTATTTTAGGTGTTTGAGTGTTAAACTCAACTGGAGCCTTATTAACAACAGGTATAACAAGTAATCTCCACTTCCTGGTGAGTGCTTGCAGAACAATTAACCTACTTGTGGGGCACAAAGCACCTTAAAAGATTTCAATGGGGAAGAAATAAACACGAAGACTAAATGTGGATTTTTAAAACTTCCAGGCCTTAAGATTGTTGCTTCCATGCCTTTTTGCATCATCTTGAAGAGCGCGTTGTTTTTTTCAATAAAAACATTAAACGGGAAATTGCGTTTGGTTGCTTTATTCTCTTCATACAAGGAAACACTATGTACATTCTGATTTAGTGCAGAGATGATCTTACTGCCGCCGCCCAACATAGTGTGATGTGACCATTCTTCTCAAGGAGGTTGACAATAAATATTAACCCAGTTTATCATAACAGCAAAAACATTTTCCAGCCAACATACAACCAGAAAATCAAGCAGTTTTTAAAATCATATTCGGGTGAGCTGATATGATCGTACTGAATGAGACTGATTTCAGATCGATAACAGTGATCAGTTGTGCGCATGTTAACTCGACTTGGGGGAAAAGATTTATCTCAGTCTGTCTATGTTTATTTTGTTTTGTCTCTAAAACACAAAATGTACCGTTAAGTTCACCGACACAACACTGCTGTTCCACAGAATGTATGTAGCTCTTCGATTTTAGGATGCGTGGCCCTCCTTTGGAGCCACTCGAAAGTCAGTGAACGCTGTCCTCTGCTGGTCGGAGTTGGACCCTGCGCCCCCCATCATTGTTTTCATTTTATAGTTTTCTACATTTGTCAACGTTGAATCGATTTGTTTTAATATTCTTTCATGCTCTTACTTTTCATGTACGTTATTTACAGTACTTTTCACGTGAATTAAAAGTTGAAGTACTGACTAATTAGTTTTCAGTACAGACGCTTTAAAACTGAGTTTGAAAATATAAACATTAATAGAGATTGGACAAAAACATTAGGTTTATCTTTTCCGGCCACCATCATAAGAAGACCTGAAAGCCGTGGTCGTTCAACACATTAAATTCAACGGGGTCGTTTATCATCATTTCTGTGCGAAGCTACTTTACTTTTCAATTGTAGTTGCTAAAACTACATTTAGCTCATAGTTATTTTAATTATCACTGCAGCAGCATTCAGCGCGTTAGCTTGTTTAGGAGTGACAACACACACGCATTTATTTACGAGTAAACAAACATACAGATACAACAGAATAACATTTACAATACCTCGTTTCAGTGAACTCCCCCACGGCAGCCACTGCGACAAGTGAAGGACGTTGCCCGCTTGTTATTACCATAACGTAATAAAGTGGGTTGAGAGACGTTCTATCTACTGAATAAGACGTAAATCATCTGTACCATGACGGGCTCTTACTATATTGACCACTTGATGTTTATCGTGTACAACTCTTAAAGTATTTTTTACTATATACCTAGACACTATTACTTATACATACACGCTTAGGATAGGGTTGTATAACTTGATCAGTTTTATTTATTGTGAATACGCAAGTAACCTATATTATAGGAATTGACAGACAAGGGATGACGATCCACTTGTTGGAACCACTGTTAAGCATGCATGCAGTAAACACAAACACTATATCCCAATGTCCAAAGACGACCTCATTCAATGCTATATGCCTAAATACTGTACTGTACAACGGTGGTAAAAACAAAACAAAAAAAAGTAAGTGTTAAGTCAATTTTTAATATCCCAAACATTTCCTGCGTAGACATTCAACACATATCTTCGTAAAAACAGACAAGAACATCTTTATTGGAAAGAACTTCAAAGAGAAAAATGTACAGCACGGTATCATTACATCAGTGTTTGTTTGCATTGGGGGGTGAGTACCACACAGCAGAGCTGGTGCGTTTAAAGTAGCGCGGTTTGCTCTTGTAAAACAGGTTCTCCAGTTTTGGTGGCTCGACCCTTCCAAAGAAGCAGTCCAAGTCAGGAGGGTTGAAGTACTGCTTCATAATTATCTGCTGTAGGTTATGACCTGGGAAGAAGAAGATCAGACATTGACAGTGTGCAATAAATGTTATAAATATGGGTCATTGTCATATAAATTTGGTGACTAAGTCAATAACTGGAAAGACAAGTTAGCGCAACATCCGATTAACAAAAGTAGAGCATTCACAACACTGTTCAATATTGGGAATCATATCATTCATTACCTTTCAAATGTACACATATTGAACAAATATTGCTTTCGCATAATTAGAATACTGAGCAACATTTTGTTTTTTGATGAACTTATTCACTGCCATTGGCAAATTTATCTCAACACAAGACGATTCCCTTTGATTGTTGATACAATGCCAGGATGTCGCCATTTTAAAATGTAACGATTCAATTCGATTAAGCGGTATTACGATTCCATTTGATTTGGTATGGATGTAGCTTTCGTCATGTTTATTAATATCTATCAACACGTAAAAGCTCTCCAAAGCCCAAACTCTCCAAAGTAAAATCTATTCAAAGAAACAACAGATCATCAGCAACGTCAAAACGACTTACATGTATCTGGTGTACATCTACCATAAGACAATTTGATACCTATCACGATACATGGAGTGCGATACGATTCAAGAATGCAATGATTATAAAATGTAACTATTTGATTTGTCAAATCAAAACCGATTTTCCAATTCATGTCGTTGTTTTGTTACACCCAACTTTAGTCTTAAATCATTTAAATGATACTTTAAATGCATACCTTCTGCCCAAGATGGAATGGGCTTTCTTGGCGCTGACTCATCATCAGTAGAATCATCACTGTTTTGGTCCATTCCATAGTTTTCTGGATTTTTGGACAAAGTCAGAGTTTTGTTGCCACCCTTTGGAGTGATGGAGTACGACTGTGGTGATTTCTGCCCAGGAGGAAAGACACTTTGTGAGAGTGTATAGAAAGTATCTCAATGTAGTGTACATTGAAAAGAAACATGAGCACTTTGTGTGCCTCGGATGCATAACTCTCCCCATTTACCTCAACATCCATAGTGACGTTGAGGCCGCTGCCTTTTGCTGCAGGTGTTTTCACCACAGAATGCTGCAAAATGAAAATGAGGCAAAAAACATGTCCATCACTGCTGTTTAACAAAGAACGTGAAACACATGAAGAGGAGATAAAAAAAAAAAAAATTCTTCCTATTAACCCATTAAGGCCGGGAGCACATAACCGCGTTTCTACCATTATAGGAGCACCAGGAGCACTGTTGCGTCGTTCTACCTTTACAGCCGGGAAAACGTTAACGGCATTTTCTTTTTTTTTTTTTTAACCAATTCTTAGCCAATGAAATGCATCATAATATACACGTGACAGTGTCGTGAGCACTCGGGAGATGTCCGGAATTTTTTCAAGCCGTAATGGTGGATTTAGACGATCGCAGGAGCTCCGAAATAATTGACGGCAGTGAAAACGACGACGCACTTGTGGACCTTGAACAGTCGACCGCTTTATATGGTAAGATGTATGTTTGTAGACAATGATGATAGTCGGCTTTGTAACAGAATAGAAGATGGTAATTACCACTCAATCTTTATTTTTTTAAATTAAAAATATTACTTCTGACACTTTATTTTTACTTTTTGGATTGAAACCGTAAATAGACTCAGGCCTGTGTGAAAGACATGTCAAAGCACTCAAATTCGTTAGGAATGATGTTTCTATCTGCTACAGCGGCTGAGATTAATTATTTTGCAGATGTTGAATTTCTGGGAAAACTTCAGATTTTAGAGGGTGATTCCAAAGTCGACCTTAGGCTTTAGTGAGATGTTTAGCCAGGCGCCTTAGGCCTTAATGGTTTAAGGCAATCCCTTAATATGCGAGGAAGCGCAATTGGTGAGAATACCGCAATATCATGTAGCAAATCCACCAAGAAGAGCAACAAAATAACGCACATAACAAAAATGACTGTTTTGGTTAAAGTCAGAACAGATTCACGGTACCTCGATGTCCATAGTCACATTGAGGGCAACAGCAGTCTATAAACAAAAAGTGATGGGAGGGGGGAAATAAAGAGAGATTAGCAATAGACTGATTGATGTCCAGAATTATACACGTCTATAGGCCGGTCCGCCTCTAAGTTAAAAAAACCCCAAAACAATTCTTACGGTCGTGTAAATTGATTTGTATTCACCTTTGCATTGACAACTTGTTCAGCAGCAGGCTCTTTGTCTTTCGCAGCCTTCTTTGCTGCTAACCTCTGCTGCTCCTCCTGCTGGAACAAATCACACAATAACATTAAAGGTGATGAACCAGAGTTTTTTATTGAATGTTAACTGAAAAGGTCATTTTTACTGAAACAAATACTACTACACGATTCTCGAAAAATCTTCACCTGTTTTCTTTTCTCCTCCAATTCTCGTTGCTCCTTCTCTCGAGCTGCTCTCTCCACTTCCCGTTGCAGAGCGATAGCCTTCTCTCTTTCAACCCGCTCCCTGGAGAAACAACAGCATAATAATTAATATACAGGTATATATATTGTATATGAGTAATATTGAGAATGGTTCCACATGAACATACATATACTGTATATATACACACATACAGTCGGAACGGAACGTATTCAGACCCCTTGATATGTTTCACTTTCTGTCATGGCAGCCATTTGCCAAAATCAAAAAAGTTATTTTTATTTCTCATTAATATACACTCAGCACCACGTCTTGACAGAAAAAAAACCCCAATGTAGAAATTTCTGCAAATTTAAGAAAAAAGAAAAACTGAAATATCATATGGTCATAAGTATTCAGACCCATTTTGCCAATTTATTGATCAGTCTACACGTGGGTGTTATTTTTACAAATTACTGACCAATTTTAAGTGTTGAAAATGACTTGCTCTCTGATGATGCAATGTTATATGTAATGTTGAGCAAGCATGCCATTTTTGGTGGCTCCTGCAAAGTGATGATTTTGAAGGTACAAGGATTCCGCTCAATGCCAGCAATACGTGACATTTGTTAATGAAATTATCAGAGCTGGTCATTCCGCCTATATGATGGACCGGTCCACCTATGACGGACGGCCATTTTGTAGGTGATAAACGATGGATGGGAAACTTGACAAAATAAAAAATAAATAGTCGGACTAAGCATAGTTGCAAGCCCATTTTTCCCCATCTATTTGTCTATTTTCACGGCTCCCCCCATACGTGGTATCAATGCCATGTCAGAATCTGTTGAAATTACATTGTTAGCACAAACGGTTCATGAGTTACGGTGATATGAAAAACATTTTGCACTATAATGCATGGGTTCCCCCGCCCCCTCACAGGAAAAAAAATGTCAGCTACCGTAATGTATGTGGGATCGATAAAGCTCAAATTCTCTGCTTTCAGAATTCTTTGGAATTACATTGGTATCTTAAACAGTTCATGAGTTATGGCGATTTGAAAGATGTGTCATCTCTGGAAGGTGCAAAAAGGAGACGCATTTAGTCCCCGGTGAGGCTGGGAGTCTTTCGTTTCAAATATCGCCCTGCGATTAAAATGTTAATTTTCATCAGAATCCTGCAGTGCATTTTAGCCAAAGGTACAATCCTAGTGGACAAATTCACTTTTAAACCCTCTTTTTTTTTTTTTTTTTTTTGAAGACGATGAAGCCGTCACTGGAAGTAATCATGGCAAGCAAACTTTGGATTTCAACATCAACAAGTACCTTTGGCTAAAATGAAACAAGGGATTCTAGTTAAGGTAAGCTGTTTTAAGACAAACTTGAACAAACACTAACATTTTATTTGCCGATGTTTTGTCGTCCTTCCGCTGAATGCCTCGTGCTTGTCAGGCGGATCTCGCGCCGGGACGCGTTTTTTTTCTTTTTCATTGAAGTTGGTTGTCGGAAACGCTAACGGAAGCGCGTTTAAAATGATAGTCGGACCGGCCTATAGACGATTACTATTTGGTCCGGCCGGACAAAATCGCGGATAAATGGACCGCAAATTTTTAGGAAAATGCCCAGCTCTGTAAATGATATGTTTGACCATTTAATGTTTAAATATACAATGCTTAATTCGCCCGTTTTATGTGCCAGTATTACACAAAATGTCAACTGTGTGTTTTAATAAGTTTCAATGCATTTAAAACACTTGTGGTATTCCTATATTGCATATTTTCATTTTTTGCTGGTGAGTTTGGACATTTCCCTGCATTAAAAAGGGTGTTGACTGTAAAACGTATTTCAAAGATGACCTTTCAGCAGTAGCTAGGCATTCTCTCTCCCGCTCCTGCTCTTTTTTCAGCTCCAAGGCTTTGCGAGCTTCTGCCAGCTTTTTAGCTTTCAATTCTTCCTCCTTGGCCTTTTTAGCCAGCAACTCCTGTTGGCGCTTCTCCTCCTCCTAAATTTGAGAAACACAAAGACATAGTTCAGCCCCAAACAGATGGACATCTTTCCTAATATTGTTAAAAGGAAACAGCGGGGGCAGGGTTGCTATGATGTTCTACAATTTTTGTTACAGTGACACAAAAAAGCAGGTTTAGATATGAACTGACAAAGAAATAAATAAAAGTCTTACTGCTTGTTGAATCTTCTTCCTTCTAGTTTCTTCCTCCAGCTTCCGTTTCTGCTCAAGTTCTTCCTGACGTTTAATGGCAGTTCTTTTTTTGGCCATCTCTGCCGCTTGACGCTGTGTTCATGCACCAACATTGACCCATTTTGACATGGCACAACCAACCCAAGTAATTGTGCTAATCATTTAAATGATATGCTCACCTTGTCATTTTTCTCATCAATGTTGGCCATTTTTTGCTCAATCTTCTTCTTTTTTTCTTCTTCCTTCAGCTCTTCTTTCACTTTGGCCTCATACACCTTTCTTAGCCTCTCATCCCTCTTCCTATCAGGCAAAAATAAATGTCATTTGGCCAATGACATCACACAAAGGCAGCCTTTTTAACCGGACCAGACCTTTTGAATTCCTCTTGTTTCTTCTTCTTCTCCTCCTCCATTTTCCTCATTCGCTCCTCTTCCAGTTCCTGCTTCTTTTTAAGTGCTTCCAGCTTTTGCCGCTCTTTTGCCTGTAGAATTTGTGCAATCAGAAAAACATTGAATCACAGTGGCACAAGTTAATAAAAAAAAAAAATATATATATATATATATAAAATATATATATAAATAAATATATAAATATATATATATAAATATACATTATATATATATATACATTATATATATATATACACATTATATATATATATATAAAATATGAATATAAATAAAATATATATATATATATATACATAATAATAAAAAAATGAATATATATAAAAATATATATGTATATATAAAAATATATATATATAAAAAAAAGGCACACAGAGCCCGAGACATGGAAAAGAAAAAATACACTGTGGCCACAATGAAGCTGTCTCTGTAACACAGGGGTCTTCCATCCTGTTCCCCCGAGGGCCGGTGTCCTACCTGTTTTCCATCTGTCCCTGCTGCAACACACACCTGATTCAAATAATCAGTATCGTTATCCAGCTTCTGCAGACCTTTGGTTTATATCTGTAGCAGGGAGGAACGGAAAACTGGCAGGACACCGGCCCTCGAGGAACAGGATTGAAGACACCTGCTGTAACATCTTGAACTCGTTTTGTTTACAAAAAGGGTGAGGTTGTCAAATTTTTCAAGGTGAATTGCTGCTGCATTATGTTGCCAATAAAAGTTAACAAGTGTTACAATTCCAGAAGATGATAACAAGTAGAGATAGACCGATATTGTTTTTTCAGGGCCGTTACTGATTATTAGTAGTCAAGGAGGCCGATAACTGATATTTGGAGCCCATATTCATTTTCAGTAAAAAGGAAAATATTGGCATCAAAATCTCAAACAAATTAATAACTTTGTTGCAACGTCTTTAACCATATGTTTATTGAACAATTTTTTGATTCTTAAAAAATTATTATTACTATTTTCAGTTTTTGACAATATACATCTTTGTTATACAATTCTAACAAAAATGTCAGGGAGCACCCAGGGTCATCAGCACATCTTGAAAGGGTCAATAAAAACCTAAACAATAGTTCCATATAGTTTTCAACAGTAAATGAAGCCCTCCAAAATTTAAAAATGACAAATGTTAAACTTCCACATCTTTGTTTTGATTTCAACACAGTTTTAAATTAATCCGTTATCGGCCATCAGATTTTTGAAAAAGGCAGATGCCGATATTTGTCAAAACGCTGAATATCGGCCCGGCCAATAATCGGTCTATCCCTACTGACAAGTACAGTTGGGTTGGGGCATTTTTGAAACTGGAAAGTCCTCACACAAGTGGCCGCAACAATGGCACTTCACTCACAGATCTCATTTCAAGACAAATGGAAGGGTGTACACAGGTTAGCAGGTGTAGGAACGGGGCTTCAGTTTAGTAGTGAATGAGTGGATACTATCACCAAATGACCAACACATAGTGCTCAAGCACTTACCACTATATTCATGCTCATCTAGGGAGGGGAGATAAAAATAAATAAATAAAAGCAATGCAATGATTCACTGCTCAGCTACTTTTTTTTTTTTGGTAACATGACAAGATGCACACGCACGTATATTGAAAAGGACATTTGGTAACGGCATTACTTTGGACTCAATTTGCATTTTTAACATTACTGTCAATAAAATGACTTTTATGAATCAGTACTTAAACTAAACATGCTCAAATATACTCAAACATTGCTTGTATAGTTAAAGGATTTGTAATGCTGACAGCTTGACTGGGAACAGATTTACACTAAAACAGCTTTATAATTTCAACAAAATTGTGTACAACGCCCCTGTTTGTTAATATAAAAGAGTACAAAGGATGACTATAGTAGTCCTCTGTGCATGCAAGCTTATCAAGTCGCTGTTTCTGTTGTTGTATTTTTTTGGGGGGGGGGGGGGGGGGGTGTTTGGGGGGTGTTAACACTGACCTTAGGATCAATCTTCAGAGGAGTGGTGTGTTTAATGAAGGACTTGACAACACTATTACGGGTGAAAGAATTTGGAGTCATCATCAGCATCTGATTTTTCTGCACAGTGTGAAGAAATGATTTCATGTTTGGTCTGAGAGCCTGTAAGAGGGGAGAGATACACTTATAAAACTGGCATTTTACACCATAACTTTTTAAAGAGCATTCAATTGTGCATTTTTATTTCTGTGACTTATTTGGGCATATTACACTCTGACTCTTCTTGGGGGGAGAGAACCTCTTCGTAGGGCTTTCTGCCGTAGTATAAGGTGATTTGCGCTTGATGCTTTTAGTTGACCTATAGGAACGGGAACAGATAAAAAAAAAAAAACCACACAAAAAAAACAGTGAAATAACTCCTGTAGGAAGAATCAGTATCGTTAATAGCTACAAATGTGTGGTGGTTGATGTGCATGTATGTGATATCAGGCATTGACAAGCTGCATTTACATTTCTATGGTTCACGTGACAAATGTGGTATGTGTAATGGCAGAGTAAACAGAAGAAAAATGCAAAGAATTGGATATATCAGATCAGAATTAGGCCTCTTTCAAATGGGGTTAAAACTTCATAAATGTGTACATATAAGAACGGGGGGCTACACAATAATATACTAATTTTAATATATACATTTAAAAAAATTATTTTATTTCTGTGTTGTCACTGTCTGGTGTTGTCGCTTGCGGAGTTACATACAATTTCGGTGAACGTATACAGACATAGTGGATATGTGTCAAATGCTCATGCAAATACACATTACCAAAAATTAATACAGTATAATCATTCAATTGAAACTGCATTGTACATCCAGCCATATGTGGGTCACCAAGGACAAAAGCATTTAAGTATGAAACTCACCTTTGCCTAGCCCGTGGAGTCTGTTTGTCTACTGGAACAAAGGGAAAACGATTTAATAACCTTTAAGAGCCAACCATTATTTTAAAAAAATAAAATCAAAAATTTGAAATCAAAAAGCATAAGCAAATACCTGTTGTCTTTTGTAAATTGTTCCTTTCAGGGGTAAACAGTGAAGGTGGGGCCAGTTTAGGCGAATTTGCTGCCACAGAACGAGTGACACGTGCCAAGCATGGCTGCTCACTCATTGTTGTCTGCATACATATAATTGTATGCCACAAGTTTGAAAAAAAAAAAAAAAACAGCAGGAGGGTACTGCATATGTCACTGTCTGGTTCATGTATTATCATAACTTACCAGAGGAGGATCATCTGAACGATCAGTCGCAGCAGGTTCTGGATCTGCAGCCACAAGTTCCGATTCTCTGTGGTGGTCATTAATTATGATAACACTATTCATAATTTTATTATTCACTCAATAAAACACTTGCACACTTAAAACACTATTTACACTTCAAATAAAAATCTAATATACAACTTGTCTCATAGGGAACGAATAATACGTAACGTTTCCACTACATTGCAGATTTTTAAGCGATTATTTGATTTTTGGCAAAATTACACCTGCCTTTAACGATGTCAGGTCCCCAGAATATAAGGACAAGCAAAAACAGGACAAGGTGATGAAAGTCTCTCTCAAGGTACGTAAACCGGTCGCCATCTTGAATGGTCATATGAGCCAAAACACGTGAAACGCAACTTTAAGCAGCTATACCAACGGCGCCTAGTGCGTGGAGCACAGCGTCAATCGGCTATTGGGAGTCATCTGCGCCCGGAGCCGAAGGCGCAATGCCAATGGCGCCTCTTGTCCGCTGGGCTTTAGATAGCAAACCTTTGTTAGATTAACATTACATGACTTGGTTTAAATAGCGCATCTGAGAGTGAAATCTTTAAATGCGTCTAAAGGCGTGCGTGAGGGCCAAATTTATATTTAAATACATTTTCCCTAGGGCTGAAAGATTTATCGTTTTTGGGTCCAAAACGCGATTCTAGACAACGCGAACACCAAAGCTATGTTTTTTTTGTCCATATTATATCCAACAGAGGTCTGAAAAAAAAATATAGCCACTTTCCCCTTATGCTCTGAGAAGACTAATAGTCTTTTCATTTCTACCTGTAGAACTACTTCATATGCAGTTAAAACAACCTGTTTGTTTCCCAGGCATTGTTCAACGTTTTACAATAAAACAAGATTGGAACATCACATATTTATATATGTATGACAGCAAGCAGTAGTTCTTGCTTTATTGAACTACTTTAAAAAAATTAAAGGATTGCCTCCCTCACACAGCCTCTTTAGTGTAGTGTAGTGTGGTTGTTTTGCTATTAGGATGTAATTTTCATGTCACATTTGTAAATGTAAAAAAATAACTCAAAATAATTGTGAATCAATTCGAAATTGCAATATCTGCCTGAAAAAATGCAATTAAATAGTTTTCCTGAAATGATTCAGCCCTAATTGTCTTGCTGTCTGTGTGATAAACAGATGTTGCAGCAGGTGTACCAGCAATTAAAAATAAAATTAAACATTTTTTTAGTACTCACATTTCGTCTGTCTCTTCCACGGACTCACACGAAGAAGTGGCTACAAAAAGAAAAAAATCATAATGATACAGAAACATACCCAGACAATCGGAAGAAAATTTGCTCATGTTTTGGTTCTCACCGTCAGTGTTGCTGCTCTGTGATGAGTTGGTCTTGCGAGCCGCCGCCTTCTTCAGCATGGATCGCCGCGAGGTACGGCGCAGAGACTCCTGAATCATGCTCCGGCGCAAAGTGCCAAGGGAGTGACGCACCTTCAGCGAGCACCTCACAGAGCTGCGCCGCGAGCTTCTGCCATTGCCGGCTATCGCAATTTTGGCAGCGGTGCGTCCAGGAGAGGGTTTGGGCTGGGCTGCTTGCTCAGCAGACAAACGCTCTGATGCCGGGATGCTGACGACAACGCCAGGTGACTGTACCTTAACTGGAGAATGGCTCGCGTCACATGGCTCCTCCGGCTGGACGTCTGCGTTTCCCACTTCGCTCTTTTCAGCCTCGCCGTCATCTTCAACCAGCTCTGTTTTTTTATTACATTCATCTATAGTGTCAGAGCTTATATCAGTAAGCGGGTTAGCGTCCTCCGCAATCACCGATTTTGTTTGTTTGTTTTTGCGAGTGGTGCGTTTTGGCCGAGTGTAGGTGCTAGTTTCAGCTGCAGAAGCGCCTGCGGTGGCTTCTTCAGAAATTAAGTCCAGTGGCTTGACAGAGGAGCCGCGAAGATTACTACGTCGACTCTTCGAGAACCTGCATCACAAAAGGCAAATTAAGTCACACTGGACCAGGCTTCAATAGATACTGAAAATTGAGACTGTGTCAAACTACAACAAACCTTCGCCTGACTTGAGCTTCTTCCTGCCGGCCAACAGAAACGCGCCTCCTACGACTATTCTTCTTTTGTGATGGTGTTTTGGGCATCAACTCTGGTTCAGAATTAAAATCCCTACAATTCAAAGAAAGGACAAGTTAAGAAGTATCACACCAATGTTTATGCTACTGTACATGTTTAAAAAAAATAAAATAAAATACAAATCTGGTTCCAATTCAGGTCAACTAAAATTAATGTCTAACTTCATCAAGCAAAACCTTCATTCTTCGCCCATGTTGACATCTGAATTACTAGCAGGCTTGGGGAGGAACGGAATACATATAACAGCGATACGCATTCAAGATATATTTCTTTAAAAACTATTTAGTTACAGTTACAGGAAAAAAATGTAATCACATTACAGGAATATTTATCAAAAATGTGGATTCTTTTGCAGGATTACATTTATAGGGGAGAGAGTGCGCAGTCGAGTCCTGGATCGCCCGCTTTTAATTTGTTGGCCAAACAAGCTTTCCTGGAGTTAATGGGGATAATTCACGATATTGCTCAATACTGGTCCAACATATAGGTTTTTGTTGACCAACGTTTAAATGAGACAGGTCACTGGCTGAATAGTACGTGTTGGTTTTAGCGCAGTCATTTTGGAAAGTGACTCAAATAGAATGGATGGTGACTGTTTTTGCAGGAGAATTTATTCATTTATTTTAAATAACACAAAGAAACGTGTGAGCTGCCATTCTCATCCAGACTACTTGTTAGTATGGCGGAGCTAGCAGACATAATTCCCATCCTGAATCACCCACAGCTTTACTATTTAAATGCCATTGGCTGGCAACCAGTTCAGGGTGTACCCCACCTACTGCCCAAAGACCGCTGGGATAGGCTCCTACATGCCCGCGACCCTTGTGAGGATAAGTGGTTTGGATAACGGATGGATTAACAATATCATCTGCTAAATTTGTCACCGGGAATAAAAAAAAAACACAAATATTTTTTTTTACTGTTGACGTCACATATCGTATGAAAATTAAGCATGCAAATGTGTGTATGAGATAAATTGTTGTTTCAAATGGAATCTATCCGTCTCCATCTATCTGTGAGGCATTAACTTCAGGGGCTGTTCCAAAACTGCAATTGTTTCACATGGCCTTCAATCAATCCATCCATGTCTGCAGCATGGCGCACAAGTGGTCAGCATATCTGCCTACAACAAGCACAATGCCACGGTCGGGTTTGCTTTCTGATTTTTTTATCGAAGGCATTTTCTATTGATATCGATCACGTGTCAATCGCGATTCATAGTGATGTAGAATTATCGCCCAGCCCTATATTATATTGGTTTTTTTTTTCATAACATATTTGGAGTAATCCAAAAGTGATTAAAATCAGTCAAGTTACAATACTTTAATATTATGATTACTAGGGATGTGCGCGACTAGTCGTTTAACATTTATTAAACGTTTAGTATTTTATTAGTCCGTTAAACACTGCATTACGCATCTTGTTCCTCACGTCTCTGCCTCTATAAAGCTGAGCACCAAGAGAGAGAATTGCTCCACCCCCACGTAGTGGGGGGCGGGGACTCTAAGTTTGGGGAATAATATTTAGAAAAGTAAATTCTGAAGATGTCGAAGCTACCACGAAAAAAACCCAGCACCGCTTGGCACATCGAGGTGTTTCCTTTGGATGTGGTTTCTCATCGCTCCGGTAGAGTAGTTGTAAGCGAGTTTATGCTGAACATACATGTCGATGATGGCGGAGCCGGGCCCAGCGGGGATGGCGGCGGGGCCAGGCAGACGAGCATGAGAGTTCCAGGCGCTGTGATGCTCACCGCACAGCAAAGATTACCCAACTAATTTGTGAAATGACTGCCCACGATGTGCTGCCGCTTTCTTTTGTTGAGGGCAAAGGGTTCGAAAAATTAATGCTGTATATCGAGCCTGAGTGCACGGTGCCAAGTCACAAAACAATCACGCCCAAACTCGAGAGTAACCATAACCAAATAAAAGAGAAGATGCTACGAGCGTTTGAGCGGGTCAACTATGTGGCCATAACTACAGACGGATTGAGACTGAGATTGAGACTAGTCGGCGGGCAAATTAGTCGAAATTCCCATCCCTAATGATTACTTGGTTTACGTTACTAAATACCAGTACATTTTTAACAGGTAACTAGTAAATGTATTGAATACATTTTTAAGTAACCCTCCCAAGTTCCCAACCCTAATTACTAAACAAGTACAGGTAACTAACACAAACATTTGCAGACAATAAATACAAAGTTGTGACTGAATGTCCAGGTTCCCCTGATATATTCAACGTCGACAATAACAATCACTGAAACATATCCACTTTCATGACATGACTTCTACACCCACCTTGAGAACATGAGGTTGGCCTCTTGTTTGATCTCCTCAAGCCAAACCATGTGGACATTATCAATGTCATTCAAAAAATCTTGTGTTTTAACCGCAAACATCGTCCTCAGAGACTGCAAAGACGATTTTACAGAGCTCATGATGGCAGCTGGGGGATTCTCTCTCTGAAACAGATAAAATTTGGGTGAAATATTTCTCTAAAAGGAACAAAGTTGGGGTTGAAAGCCGCATTAACAAGCTATACTGTGCATTTTACTATTAACTAGCATTACTAACTGCAGTGACTTTTTTCCAGATATGTAGCGATTACACATTAAAGTGGTTTAATAGTAATAATTTACATAGAACGAACTTTCAATGCTTAATGTTTTACCATTAAAAAAGCCAGACCTGAGGAAAACCCTAAATAGAATATGGACCGTGATGAGTTTGACAGGGGCAGGATATGCATTTGTTACCAGGGCCTTCAGTGGGGACTTACCCGACAGAAGCTACCTCTTAATTACAACATAATCACATGGTACGACTTTTACGTTTACATGCAGCCAATATTCAGGTTAAAGTCAAAACTCCCACTTTTGAGTCATTCTGAATAACACGTTTACATGGCTTGCGCGGAGAAAGTTTCCCCCACATTTAAACAACCCGATTGAAACGGCGACGCACGGACGGCATGACGCACTTTACGTCATCTCCGCTTGTTACTTGCTTCCGTCAATAAAACACATTCTATTCATGTCACTCACTGCATGAATGAAGCAGACGGTTTCCTCCAATCTTTAAAAGTGTGATCTCGTACTTACTCTAGCTTTTGCCATGTTTTGTTTATTATTAAACGTGTATTTCCGGTGGGTTGCGCGCCAAACAGCGCGCATACAAGCCCTTCCTGTACTGTAGCAAGATTTCTTACGGTTGAGCATGCGCAGAGTGTCCCGTGCGTTTGGCATATTCCGATTGCAGTTTACATGCACGCATATTCGGGGTGTAAAGGAAGTAACCCAGGGACGATATTCATAATTTTAAAAACCCGAATAAGGGCATATTCGTGTCACTGCGCGCGTTTGCATGGCTTCTAAAACCCGAATGCTACCAATATTCGAGGCCCACCATTGAATTTGACACCCCTGGTGGCTAAATAATTAAGGCGAAATATTTTTCAAACAAAACACCAGGAACGCCGCGTTACCTATGAAAAGGTTACTACTGGTTTTAGGGACACGATTTTGGCGTTCAGTTTGCTCAGAAACAGCATACAGAAAGTCCCTTCATAGATGTTTCAAATGTTGACCAGACCACAAACAATCGAAAAAACAGCACAGACGTCGGAATTGAAACAAAAAAAAAAATCAGACATTTGAACACGCGCTGGCCTAGGCCTCACACATAAAGCAAATAAAAAACACTATTTTGAGAGCTATTTTGTCACTTGAAAAAAAGAATTACACCACATATCACAATATTGAGCAGCGAACCTAACATTTTTCTGTCCTTTTTGTGCTGGCGGCAAAGGTTTTCCCCAGCAGCTAACTTTGTCGCCAGCTATTGCAAATAAAGTCACATTATTTACCTTTATAACACGAGGAAACGTCAACACAGTCCAACGCTCGCTCCTTCGTGAACCAAGAAATCGAATATTATATTATGAAAAAGCCATACAATATGATTAACGTCAAGCAAACTACACCGACCATTGACATCCAGCTCAACCTCCACACTGCCGAACCAGAAACTGTTTAAAATTTCAAACTGCATCGGCCAATCGGAAGGTAGGGTATGGCAACGTCATTTTCAAAAGCCAATGTTCGTTTTGTTCACCACGTACTCTAAAACGGGCGGGTAGCTCGGCAAAAAACATCAAACGAGCCAAGCAAACCATCGAATCGTGAAATCGAACAAACCCCAAAGGAAAATACAAAGGCGGGTTCTGCCCAGATTTAAATCCACAAAACACGCACAGACCGATAAACCTTACTCCGCCCCTTCTTATTCTTATCTTAAACCAGGAACGTTTTGCAGTCACCGAGCCTTATACTCTTTTAACAGAAGTAGCTAAAATACTCTCACTCTGCACTTAAGTATACGTACAGATACACTACTTGTGTGATAAATACATACATGAATAAATACACGCATACATACATACATAAACCGAAGATGGTAAAATTATAAGTGATACATTCTTCCCGTGTAAAATTCACGTGATGAAATCACAAAATTGATACATCTTAAACAAGTCTGCAAATAGTTATATTTATACTAGGTTTCAATTGGGACTTATATTTAGGCAGTAATTCACAAGCAAAAAAAAAGACCAAGCACAAATTTGTTTTATTTTGATTGAAGAGAATTTCAGGTAAATTTGACACAACACAAGAGGAATAGCCTGACAGATTTGAATGAAAAAATGTAAAAAGACATAAAAATTAGGCTAAAAAAATATCATGAAAAATACATCACCTGCCGCAGTGGCACCCAACCACCGGGCCACTTTGGACCGGGTTGCACAGATGAATGAAATAAACTTACAGTACTTTTGATTTATTTATTATCTGAGGCTGAAAAATCTTTATTTTTCAAAAGTGACCGGATTCTCTCCTTTATATCCGTCTATGACTGACTCTTGACGCATGTCAAATTGTCTCGGTCACGCAACGCTATACTGTATTAAATTCACAAGATAGCAAAGTGAGTAAAATAAACAGATTAATCTGGAAAGTTTCTTTGCAATGGGGAAAAGGCCTAGTGAACATTCAGCAAAGCCAATGCCCAAGAAGAAAAATATAGGTGAATTTCACAGACAATACCAAAAGACCTACTTGAAATATGGATTTACAGTGACAGGTGATTACCACGCACGAACGAACGAAGCCCGCTCTGCACAATATGCGGCGAGTGCCTCTCCAATGAGGCCTTCAAAACTGATTCATCAACAAATGTGCCTTGAGCGCGTCATACTTGGTGGAAAACCCCATTGCTAAGGCTAAAAAGTCATTCAATATTGGTGAAAAATAAAACAGTGAATTTGCCTTTATTGTTGTAGCACTGCACACCTTCAAGCCATTACCGCTAACCGAGGCAGCAAAACGACAAAATTTGTTTTGCTGCCGGTTGCTGAGCTGCAAGTATTGTGGAGAGGTTCCCGGCTTGAGTTTGAGGTATTCAACACAAATTATTGTCAAATTATTCAGAAAGGCCAACAGTTAGATGACAGTTCAAGTCTGCAAACACATCCAGGCTCTCGTGGAAATGTTACTGGTGCTCCTAAAAAGACACAACATATCAATGAATAATCGGTGAAGAATCAAAACCTTAATAATAATTAATAATCACTTAATAAACTAAGCGGCTGCAATCAACATTAGAGCCTTTTGGTACGTTGTGAGTCAAAAGATAGTGAGAGTACTTTTTTTGTAAAAAAGCGTAAAATAACTGGCAACAAAATAAAAAAACATACAGAAAACGAAGCCGCCACGATTCATGTGACCTATTCCTCTCATTGGCACACATGACCTCAATGATGCCCTGTTCACCATTACATTTTATGTATTACCTGGAGTTAAAGGGATTTGAGTGCCAGTTGCCTTGAGGACCACCTGCAGATCGCACATCTTAGCGCTGGCAGCACCGCCTTCTTGTTCCCTCAGCATGACGCACACCTCATCTCTCCAAAACAGCCAGTCCAGCTGATGGCCCAAGTAACTGACACCACGGATGGAGAGCTCACTCAGGTCATCGGGAAGAAGTGGAGAAAAGGCCAAGGATTCCTTCTGAACTCTAGCAATAATAAAACGATTTTTATATCGATTGATTTGATTCAACAAGCTAGGTGGGATGACCGACGACTGACCTGAAGCCACTGTAACCGAACACAACCGCTTGCAAGAATCCTCCCATTCCCGTAAGAAAGTTGACAGCGCCCGTACCGTCTGATGACTCGCTCCACACCTGCAAGGCCATAACACATGACCTGAGTAAGCCATAAGGAAGTTTGTGTAGCCTAGAGCGATACCTGGAACGGTCCTTGGATGTTTCTGAAGCACTTTTCAAGCAAACGTTGAGCTTTCTCTGCATCCCCAAGTTCCAGCCAACCAATCGCGAACATGCCCTGAACGATGAAGAGAGCACAGTTTGCGCATGTCGAAGAGCAAACGGGCTCTGTATTTCCACAGAAAAACCTCGGTTCACAAACTCGGCGCAAATTCAGTTTGCGAGTGTGAAGCACTTTGAGTACCAAAGGTAGAAAAGCACTTCACATATTTAAATTTTAAGAGCATTCGGTTATATTTATTGCGATAAGATTTAGTGAGCATTTCATAGATTTAAGTATATTTAGGTTACTTTTAGGGAGTATTTTAGTAAGAGTATGTACAGGTAACATTTACAGAATATTTTTAAGATTTACGAATATTTGGGTAATTTAAGCAGTATTTCAGGTAAATTTGGAAGTATTTGGATTACTTTTAAGGAGCCTTTGAGTACATCTAGGTTTATTTATTTAATTTTTAGGAAGTATTTGAGTACATCCCGGAGTTTAGGTCCCATTGTACATGAAAACTTGGGCATACTACGCAGGTGTTATTTTACATTATCGTGGTACTTGAAGATACAAATATTTTTTGATGTGGTACTTAGTGTGAAAAGTTTGAGAACCACTGCTGCGTTCAGGATGCTTTCAAAATGTCGGGAACTTGCAATAACAGTAATTGCACTGCCCTATCCTGGACACAACTGAACGGGCTGTGGGTGCCATGTTTACCCCAATGTGATCTTTAGATTGTCAAAACATCTGCCACGGCAGTCACAGTGCTGATGAGAAACATAGTCGGCCGTAGTAAAACGGGGTGAATGTGTGAAATTTAGCCCACTTATCCATACGTGTGTGATTCGTTTTTCAAGCAGATTTGGGAGGAACAATCCTTCGGCCATTTTGTTACCCTAAAACCTGGACAATAAAATAGAATGAATTATTATTGTGGACTAAACTGTGGAACTGTGCCTCACCCAAGTCATGGCTGGTCCATGAGGATCAGTAACTATTTCATAAGCTTCAAGGTCATTTCTTCTGATCTCAGGTGACATGGGCAGGCCAAGAGGATAGCTCAGCATCACAGTGTCGGCCTGTTTCACTGGATAACCTGCAAGCAAGACAGAGTAGAGCATATATATGTCATTTCAATGTGTGTTGTCGTGAGCAAGGTAAAAAGTTGAAAAAAAAAAAAACCCAACCTTTAGAATAGCCTTCAAACTCAGGATGGTAAAGAGATTGTTGATCAAATTGTATATGGAGGTTGTCTGCCACATCTTGCCATTCCTTTGGTGCAGGATGTTTGAGAAGAGCAGCTAATTCCACAGCAAACTGCAGACTGAAACACAAGACCTTTATTGTGTCAAGTGGTGCGATTACAAAATAAAATGCATGAATGGAAGAAATAGGCAAATGCAAGTACCTTAATTTGGCCACTGTGTTCGTGTAGACAGAGTTGTTGACATTGTGGTAATACTCATCTGGTGGCATGACACCTAAAACGAACAATAATTAACTATTCACCATTTATTCACCATGTATAAGTACTTATATGCTTTAGCCTTGTGAATAAAGTATGACGTGCTCCAAGTGCCATGTTGCAGCTGTTATGCTGCAAACCAAATTTGCTCCATATAAACACATCTATTTTCTGTGTTTAAACTCGCTTAAACACTGCGATGCACTTTATTGTCCATTGATTTGATTCTTTCTCTCCATTTTATATATTTATTATTATATATGTTATATATATTATATATTATTATACATGTCTGATATAGCACTTATTTGTGTTCGGAGAAGTGTCCATCCACATACACACAGCATATCGCGTGAACTGCTTCCATGAGTAGAAATACTTTTATAGTAAACCCCTGCCAATTCACCTAACAGAAACATACAGTAGTGGCATGATTAAATATAATGTAAGGAGCTAGACTTTTTTCCATCATTTTTTACTTTACTTCTATGAACATTGTGCTGCTCCTTCTGATGTGTTTGTTTTGGCCACATGGGGGCTATATAATAAATATAGAATACAAAGAGACACATGAAGAATAGTTTAAGAACGGACTGGTTTAAAATTGTAAATAAAAAAATAAAAAGTTACAAAATCCGCAAATAGGTGGATCCGCAAGTATGTGGGGGGGTCCGCTATATAGTATGAGATGATAAGTTTGTTCGTTTGGAAAAAAACGTTATTTGATTACTGTAAACACCGAGGGATTGATACACTCTTTGTACAATATTTTTGTCTCATCCATTTCTATTCATCTCTCTCAATCTCTCAGTCATTTGTCAGTTTTTGTTGATTATGGCAGCGCCATGTGGACAAAAGCGGCAGTGTTTTGACAAAAATCAACCACATTTCCCATGCGTGCCAGCGCGTAGCGTCGTCAAATCCTGAGCCGTCCTTAGAGCGAAAGGAGGAAGCGAGTATGCCGTAAAGCAATTCAGAACATTTGTATTTTTTTGTGTGCCAGGGTTGATCCCATCCTCCTCAAAGTTGCTTTTTGCCAGTAAAAACGATACAGACCCCCTCAGGGCATGAAGCCCCATTCACTACTGTACTTGTAAGTCAATGTTCAAAAGAGTAGTGAAAATTTTTTATTAAGGTCGATTTTTTGCCCAGTGCTGCTTTAAAGATCTTATGCCCGGAATGCTATAAAAATGTATCACGGATTTTACTTACATTGGAATGTACCCCTGTTAATGTAGGCCTAGAATTGGCAGATTATTGGTCAGATAACCTAAAACATTAGGTATACTAACTATCATGTGGCCTTTACCTAAGAGATGATACTTCCGGTCGTCGGGGCTCCAGGTAACCCTGGAAACCCAGTAATCAGCAATGCCCCATATCAGCTGACTGCCCTGTCCATCTGTGAACATTGTCACATCCTGCAACAAAGAGCCGAGTCACTGTGAGTTTATTTGAGAAGACGCGAGATGACGTGGTGGAGCTGAGCAGCAAACCTCAGTAAGGTAGTAGTAATTCTGGAAGGCCAGTGCGACATCTCCATTGATGTGAATCTCTTGCTGTCCGTAAATGTCCTCAGGGCACATCTCCCTCCCTGACACGGCACTCTGCCATGCCAACTTCAGCCCCTGTGCACAGAGAACAGCTGGATGCCTTACAATTAAGGATGTAACGATTCACTCAAGCCCCGATTCGATTCTATTTTCAGATCCCGATTTTTGATTCGATTCTTTAATTAATTAATTAATTGCTACCATGCTTGTCTCTATGCACTAGTGTGGTTCTGCAGTCATCCACAAACGCAATATGCAACGATGTTTGGCGCAAAAGCATAATTTGACAAACAAATTCAAAATGTGCTATGCATCTGGAATGAAAAAACGTTTCAAGACATCATTTTCTATATGAATTTAATCAATTAGATTTTTCGATTAATCGAACCGATTAATCGGACGTATCGGTTTTAAATCGATTTGCGATTGATTGTTATATTCCTACTCACAATACATTCTGAACACAGTATTTTCCCACATACACTTAGAATGGAGTACTGTGAATAAACATTTATATATATTAATATTTGTATCCATCCAACCCAGCACACAACAGTAGCTCCTGTGTGAGTGTTCTTGTTGTGAGTGTGTCTTGTAACTTTGTATATCTGACTCCTATGTCAGTATCTCACCAGCCATGAACCAAACTGTTATTGTCATGTCACTGCAGTAAGTTCTATTTGTGGTTTTATTCATTTCATTTGTCCAATAAGAAGTCACACAAGTCACCCTATGACAAGCAAGTATGCTTCACCTTACCTTGTATCCTTGCTTTTGAGCATTGTATTTTGCTCCGTCAACAGTCCGCGACCGGTATTCCAGTGCTGCACGGGCCATCTTGGGGCACAATAAAGCTACAGTGGGAAAAATCCAGATCTCCTGTTGGGTTGGACATCGCTGTTAGAGGACATACCAGAGTGAAAAGGTGCAGTAGACATTTGCGGTATTATTCCAACCTGGTCCCAGAAGACATGACCCCAATAATCCTGAGCCTCCGAGCCATTTGACAGTCCACCCGGACTGACGCCGCCAAAAAAGCCGGCTGTGTCGTGGATGGAAGGAAAGGCACTGAGGAGGTAGAACATGCAGCCGATCACAGCTTTCAAAAGGCGCTCGGACCCCACGACCTCCACCTTGCTCTTCATCCACAGCTCCTTCCACGCTGCCTCGTGAGAGCGACGCAGGCCGCCCGTTGCCAACAGCTCCAGGCCCTCGTCAAAACTGGCCTCTGCGACGTCCAAAGAGTCAGCCACTGCCGCAATGAAGCTCCAGCGGTAATGGCTTTGCTCAGGTGGCAGCGTCAGGCTGGAGGGAATGGGGGTCCAGATGAGGTGAACCGAAGAACAGGGGCCTCCTGGGAACTCTGCAGTGTGTGTTTGACCTTGAATGTGGCTAGAACACAGAAGCATGTTAACCTGCGCCGAAACAGGATTTGATTTTTGGGGGAGAAACTCACCTCCCACCTCTGTAGGAAGCAGAAGCCTGAAAATCAATGTCTTTGCTCTGAGGGGAGAAGGAAGTGGCTAGCTTCACTGTGAACGCCACCTCTGAAGTCACATGGCGCGCCAACAGAATCTCCATCACCATCAAGTTGGAGTGGTGGCGGTGAGAGTAGAAAGACTGGGAGACCGTTACGCTGGGTGAGGTCAGTGTGTGTGTGAAAACACCTGTTTGAGAATCAACAGGGAATCGCTCACAGTTTTTGTTATGCAGTCCTCATATAGTACTACGGTAAACTGCTACCATTTAAGGGGAATAGGGACAGAGCCCTGCTGCGAATCATGAACAAACACAAGTTATCAAACGGATGGATGAATGGATGATTAAAAAGGAGCTATTCAAGAGACAACCTGTGTGGGCATCCAAGCTGTAGGAGTCTTGACCAACTTCCTCTGTCTCAACCGTCACAGATAGAGGACAAGGAATATCTGCACGGTGGCATTCCCCCCGTTCTCCGTTGAACACACCGCCCATGTGCATGATGCTGTTGTACACCCGCCATCCCAAAAGGCCGTTGGCAAGCGGAGGCAGGAAGCGGCGGTCGGTGGGGAGAGACTCGCTGACGAAGGTGTAAGGGTCACCCGACATGTGGAGCTGGGTGATCGTCTTTAGGGGAGGCTGAGCTGTCACATATGGATTATCAGTGAACATTTTAGTGTTATTTTATTATAAAACCACAGCTGAAAGCATGAAAATCAATTTCGAGAAAATTATAGAGTAAACATTGTGAACAGTGAACACTTTTTGTACGTTTTTTTGGCTATGCATACGGCTTTCAAATATACCGGACTCCTGGGTTTCCGTTAGGCCCAATGGTGTAAGAATACGTTATGCGATATAAGAATGCATACGTTACTCAGGTAATTTTTTTTCATTGGATTGTTTTAAATTCATGGCCTAGAAGTGTTTTTTATCCAAATATTTTTTGTAATTATTACTTTACTAGTAGTGCGTTAGTAGGGTCCTTGGTTTAAGACGGTCCCAAGACACCCAACGCTGCGCTTGCTTTTTCATTGGATTTTTAAAAATATATATTTATGGCCTATAAATGTTTTTCAAACAAATACTTATTTGCTGTAACTATCAAGGTTATGACAAGTGCGCAATTAACTAGTTTGCGTACGGATGGTCACGTGGCACAAGATAACACGCTGTTACCTTCTTACTGTTTTTCATTTGACAGTTATAGCCTATTTATGACTTAAATGTGTTTTTCGTTCAAATATTTGCTGTACTACAGTACAGTGGACGCCCACTATTGTGAGGTGGTATAGTGGGACCTGGCCGTCCAGCTGACTTTCCTGCACTAGCGAATTTTGTTAGAGTTGAATGTAAGAATACATCGTCATGCACTGCAAAGGCACGTTCAATTACCACCGTTAATTCCTAATCGATTGTTTTATGTTAATACCTACATGTTGTTAATTTCATTGTTGAAATCAAGACTCTACTACTATTGCGTGAGCCTATAGAGATAAATCATATTTACCGTATACGGTACGTACAAATTAGGTAGTTCGCCGCCGTAGACCCACTGTAACGTAACATGAAACACAGCAAAACAAAGAGCACATTGACTGTACGGTAGATAGGCGCTGCACATTGCCTTCTTCTATCAAAAAACACACACACACTGTCAATTCTCAGCCTAGTCCAGAGTGCATTGTTGCATTTAACAGTGAACAACAAACGGTAACTTGATCCGTTTCCCTTATAGCGACACTGTTTCTCTCTCACGAACTGGAAAGTTGGGCAATGATGGTTAAAGTTGGAGTAAAAGTTTACAAGAAGCTTAAATTTGCAGCTCGGTCTGTAAAACGCAGAGTTTTGATGGCTGGAAATATTCACATCAAACCGTAAACTACCAAAAGTGGAGCGATCCAAAGTTGAGGTCAGTGGGGGAAAACTGGAGGTGTGCTCGCAGCTCACAAAATCTGGAGTTGAATGTAGGACAGTCACAAAACGTGGCGTGGAGTGGAGATATGATTACTAATTTACGGTCACGAGTTCAACATAGGCCTACATACTGTATGTTTCATCCAAATAGTTACTGTTGCCACAACTTTAGAGGACAGAGGACACCCTGTAATAGAGGATTTGTTTACCATTATTAACCTCATTTGTTACTTTGGCCATGCAATTACATTCCACCTTTGTATGAATGAAAACTGTGTTACTATTTTTCCTCGTCACCATCAAAATGCACAGTAGTTGTACACTAGTAGTTTTGGTTTGACATTTGCGACACCTATGTACGGATTTCCTCCCCGTTTTTCACAGAAAACTCACCTATCTGCTTTTAACCGCCTACAATTCTAAATTTGCTTTTTGTGTTGAAAAAAAATCCATCTACATAAAGCAGCTATAGGGACCACTGTACATGAATGACAAAGCTATCTATTCCATCATCTTTGAAGAGATTCATGCCTATGGAGCATTTAAACTTCAAAAGCTCATTTAAAATGATCAATCATTTTACACGCCTGACATGTTGCATCAAATTAAAATAGGTTTGGGTTAAGATCAGAGAGCTCCTTTTAATCATTTGCCCAACGACCCATCCTGAGTTTTACCAATGATATTTGCTGAACCTGGAGCCTGTGAAGTGCACTGGACGAAATGTGCAGAATTCCACTTTATCAGTGACCATGAGGCTTGCGGAGATTAAATGCACCAAGTTCGAAAAATGTTTTTGCCAAGATCAAGCTGTGAATAACTATTCATACACAACTCCCTCGGGCAATAACGACCATTTTAATCACCTTAGAAAGCACACACACCTGTTATCACCGGAAGGCAGAAGGCCCAGTTAAAGCAAAGCTCAGCATTTGGTGCACCACTTGATGGCGTTAGGGAGCTGCTTGTGCAGCATCTGGCATCAAATCGAAGAGGGGTCGACGGCACAAACCCTGGGAAAAGCAGTGCTTTGTCCATATAAGGACGCGATCCATCCGCTTCCCTTTTCCTCCCTGTTCCCCTGCCTTTCTCAGACCTTCGGGATATTTACAGAGAGCTCCTTCCTTATTAGGAGCTCTGCTTGTCTAGCCTGCAGGACAGTGGTCCGTTACTTTGCTCTCATGAAATCAAAACTGATGGATCTTCAAACAATGAAGATCGTAAGACACCGACCCTCGTGTTGTCCACCCCTTGCAAACAACACGTCATTGTTACTAAACTAAATGCAGGTTTCTTATCAGAACTTCAGATCCAATGTGACCAAATGCCAGTCTACTAAAAAACGAGCAATGCACAGAGCAAGTGCAAGACAGTACTAAACCAAGCAATCACAAATTACAAGTGCGCATCATCATGCTGACGTTCTCTCCATGTATTTGAAACCAGGCACTACATTTCTTTTGGGGTGCAAACATCCATTTTAATATATTAGAAAGCCAACATGTGAAGGAAGGCTACATGACGGTTTACTTCAAAAAGGGTATTATAAGACTAATATTTATACACATGTAATATACAAAACCATGCACTCTTGGAAGAGAGAAATTTACAATGAAAAACTATGACATTTATATTTTATCAATGATAAAAAAAACATTCATAGCTTAACAGGCTTCAACTGAACAGCAATTATTTGTTTTTATTGCTTTGCAGAGAGTAAAGTGCCGTGACCTGGTTCTGTGGTCTTTTCATTTAAGAGCATGGAGTGTGTGTGGTCCAAAAAAATAAAATAAAAACAAAAACATAGGAGTAAGGGGGGTGCATAGGTGGGAGAGGTAGGTGGGTTCAAACACTTTCATGTAGTGAGAAGACCGCTGTTGGCTGAATCTTGTAGAAACCAAACCTTTCCTGCTTGTTACCACGAGCTCAGGGCGGCCAGCAAGACAAACTTGTGAATGTGTGATGCAAATGTGTTCACAAAAATTAAATACCAAGTGGGAGATTTAAGACCGATCGGCCTTGTGCGGCATCAGACGTACAGGATGCGCACATAGGAGTGTGCACGCCCCCTCCAATGTGGACATTTTGGCATCTGTGGGACCGGTCAATCACGCCAAAATGCTTCTTCCTGTGACAAACAGACAACAAGGCACACAAAAGCCACTCCAGCTGTTTGAAAGGCATTACAAGCCAAGTTGACATTCAGCTGCCCCCTCCTCTTGCTCTTTGGCTTTGGGAGGAATGTGTGTGGAGGGATTGAAGAAAGGAGAGGAGGAGGGTCCCTGCTTTTTGTGGCTCATGCCATCTCTGTCTATTTGGAGAGTTTGCTGATGACGCGGATCAGTGCTCCATTCTCATCTTTCAGCCGCTGGTTATCTGCTCTCAGGTCAACCAGAACCTGGTGGTAAAAAGCCACATTCACTATAGTGAGATGTACACTACTCCAAAAAACAGTCAGAGATATTCAGCTTTTGGGTGAAACTTCATGATGGAGCTAAAATGCACAATGTTTCCAGGTGAACTTAATTTCAACTTGAATGCACATCCACCCGTTAGTATTCCAGACAGTACTTTTCACACAACTTGGTGTAGTCCACTTCTATGCTTTTGTGACTCTTCCAGTCTTTGTGCCAAGCTGCTGATGACTGGGTGACGCTACGCTTAGTGACCCCTTCCTCACACATTCTTTTCTTTTAGTTTGTCAGTGTTTTAACTAGTGCAGTTGAGTCCCAGCAGTCTCAGATTGTTCCCTTTATGACCAATTACGACAAACGGCAGATTTTATGTTTTATAAGAGTATACTGTGGTCTGACTGAGGTGTGTTAAGAGTAAATTGTTGACGCCGACAATATTAAATATTAAACGTGTTCAATATTTACAACCAAAAATGACTGCATTTTTATGTGGAACAGAATGCAGCCAATCAAGAAGAGACCTGACTGATGTAAATGAAAAATTACGCCCTACCATAAATAGTCTGGTGCGAAATGAAGAACCAGTTCATAGAGCTTAACTTGTTTGGACATGTATTAAACAAACATTAACACACTTGTAATATGTTACATAATTCATATATCTGAAACAGTGTCAAGTCAATTTTATATTGGGCTTCAATGCACCACAATGTGAACCGATATATAGCGGGAGATCATCTTCGAATGAAATAATTTCTGAATCAGATCTTGTATTGTAAGAGCAATGTGACAAGACTTTCCCCAACAATTTGCCAAAATGCTGCCTCTGGCTGGAATCGCCAATTCAACCAAAGTACAAGGCACCAAGAATTTTGAAAATGAATGATGGGATGGTGTGAGATATTGCTTGTAGAAAATTTGGTCCAAAAAATCCTGTCAAATTAGAGTAAAGCAGTATCACTTGATTGTTTCTCAACATCTCATTGATGAACCCATTCTCCAAATGGCTGGCAAGTTTCAGGAAAAAATATCCACCAATAAACTTGGTATAGGCTGAAGTCAATGTGTCAAATTTACAGCAGCATTTCAAATTGTTTCAAACTTGCCCTAAAAACTCAACTTAAATGGCACAAATGCAACATTTGTGGAAAAGAGCAGTGTGGACACTCACAAGAATAATTTATGTACTTTGGTTATCATTTTTTTTTTGTGAATATATTTTATGAAGGATTTTAGAGACATTTCAAATGCCCAATCCATGTTTAAAACAACAACAACAAAAAAAAAAAACAAAGATGGCAGCCATTTGTCACATCCCAGATTGTACCTCAAAAGTGAACCAAATTCATTGCGGAAAATCATGCCCACGAGGCTGTTGAATGGCACACGCGAAAGCAAAGCTAACCAAATGGCAGCATGCAAAAGCACACGTGAGTGCTCACCTTCAACTCCTCCTCCAGATCTGCCATCCGCCGCTCCAGCATCCTGCGGTCCTACAGTGTCAGGGGAACATGGAAGGAGGAGTGGAAGTGATGAGGGACCGTGAAAGTTGAGTGAGTGATGACAAGTGGTTTTGGGAGAGATGGCGTGTCAACAGTGAGAGTGGGGAAGTGGCAGTAGTGAGGCAGAAGAAGGCCACAAAAACGCAAGAAAAAAAAAGGTGAGAACAGTGAGGATGCTTTACCTTTCTTTCGCGGTCCAACAGGGCTGAACAGTCAGTGAGGCGCTCTTGTCTCTGGAATGCAACAAAGACAGAGTGGAAACAACGATAACTTTAAGATGATCAGACTAAGTGAGGGAATTAAATGCACATGCTTATATTTTTCAAGTTGAAAGGAATCTTGGATCAAGAAGAAGCCTATTCACAAAGAAATCGATTTAAGGTTTTCAAACAAATGTGGCTTTGGTTTACCAAGACTGGAGAGTCTTGGCATTCTCGCTGAATGTTTGTGCTTTAACAGTGTAAACAATTTGCTGCATGCATTATTTGCTATAAAAGAGCCTCAGTATGGAACCAAAGGGAGAAAAAATTGAAAACTGCAAATGATAGCGCTGATGGAAATGCTTCTATTGAAAAAAAAAAAAAAAAAAGGAAATATCTATAGAAAAGAATGGAAGCACTGACTAAATTATCTATGGCAGCAATTCGCTTCCATAAAAACCTTAACTTCAGTACTGAACTTTTTTTTTTCAATTATTTATTAAAACAGAACCCAAAAAAACCCACTGCAAACAACTTGGTTCTTGTACATGAACGTCCCGGGACCCCTTCCAATTCACCAAAAAAAAAAAAATGCTTCGGTTAACTAACAGTCTCGGAATTCTCGGTTTTGCATCTGAAATGACTGAATGAATGCTTACTGTCGTTTAAAAGGAAGTTGCGTTATTGTGGTACTTGCCATCATTCATAATCTACAATGAGAAACTTAATAGAAAAAAGACCAATAGCTCAAATACTTCAGCATTTCTGTTGAAACAACATTGGTAATTCATGTAGCCATCTAGCACTGTGACAAACGGGTAGGAACGCAAGTGGACTCAACTCCACACAGTATGCTGGCCCTGATTTGAGAGACAGCTAGTGTTTGAACCTCATCTAATGTGTGGGTGTGCGTTTTGTGATATGGCACCTGCGTGGCCTTTTCGAGATCCAGCCTGGTCTGACTGACAATCCTCTGCGTGTCCTGCAGCTGAGACTGCAGCTGGCTGTTTTCCCTGGTCACCTCCTCAAAAAGCTGAGTCCAAGAGCAAAAAGGACATACTTATAACCATAATTAAAAAGGGATAGAGGGGAGGGAAAAAAGAAACTTGTCTGCTGACCTTTTTGAAATCCTTGCTCTCGCCACCCTCATTACAGTGCACACTGGACCTGAGTGGAAGTGAGACGCATCTATTGTAGTGCTGACAGGAGGAGGAAACATGTCAAAAGTATGAGTCATACCTGGAACCCAAAAGCTGGTCTGACTGTAAACAGAGGAGACACGCCGACAATTTATGAGTGGTGTCTTTGGTTACGGGTCCGTTGAGACCACAAATAAAGCACACGCACCTGCGGATCCTGCCGGCTGCCCGAGAATTCTTCCTCCCCGCTGGGATCATTGTCATCAAGCTTGAGATGACACAGTATTTTTCAATAAAAACTTCCCAGGTGCTGTTTTCTTTTCTATTCTATCAAGATCTAAATATACCTCCCCACTCCTCTGAGCCTTCCTCCTGGCTCGAGCTTGTCTCCTCTCCCTGTGCTCCAGGGCCCATCGCTCAGTCTCGCTCTCCCCGGCGCTGGCCTCAGTCGCTGGAATAAAGCCAGTTGTTTAAAGCAAAGTGCAGTACTTCACTGAGTTGAACAATTAATCAAATTCAAAATCTACATTGTAATGTAGTAGAATGCAATTTTCAAATTGCAAAGCCTGCAACTTTGTGGTGGGAGACCCTCGTGACAAAATGGCCGATCCAGAGATGGCTAAAAACCGGTGGATTCAGTCTTATTCCACAAACTCAATATTAAATCAGAATGCCTCGTTTCAACTAGCGGGCTTGCATAGAACATATTGTTGAAAATATCTTTGGGTTGACATCCCCTTTAAATGACAATACTGAAGTGGGGTGGTGGGTAAAGGCAAATTGATTATAATGTATTTCCAACTCCGTCAGCCCTAGCACTTCAAGACCAAGTTGAGTAGTTTGGAAAGACAAGTGGAGACATCTACCTCTCCCATCGGTGGTCTGAGGCCGTGGGGTGCCGGCGGGCTGCGTGAGACCCAGCAGGTCGGACTTCTGAAGGCTTGCTATTCGAGACCGCCAGCTCACCTCCTGGAGAACCAAGTTTTTGAGGTCACATGACACGAATAAGCAGCTTTAAAAGACAGAACTACAACAAGACCAGCTCACCCCTTCCTCTCCCTTCTTAGACTTTGCTTCTCTCTCTTTTTCCTTCTCATCTTCCTCCTTTTCTCTCACTTTGTTGTCCTGCTTCATGGTCTTCTCTGCTTCCTGCAGATCTGTCAGCGTCACCCCCTTTCAATCAAAGAGTGACATTTGCGTAAGATTCCACAGCGAGAGGTGCGGTCACGCATCCTGTAGCCTTTTGAGCTGCGAGTGCACCTGGGTGGAGCGACGAGACTGCCGTGCGTGTCGCGAGCGAGCCTTCCTCTGTGCCTCTGCCTCCTCATCCCGAACTGGTGTCAAGTAGGACCTAATGGCGGCAAAATCAGGTTCATCGCCAAGATAGCACCAAGAACATTGTTCCACAGATTGTATTGACTCACTTGCGCCGCTGCTTGGTTTCTGCTTCGGGGCCGGTTGTGTTCTGAGGGTTGGAGCTGGTGTCCAACGTTGACTGATCCCTCTTAGTCTGTTCCTGAGGAAGTCTAAAGAAAAAAAAAATATCACACTGAGGTGGAAGGTATTTCATCTTAATCCAATTGTGATTTTATACAGGCATAACAAGACCATCAAGTAAGAAGAAGAAACAGGTGGTGCTGTAACTCATTGAAGGTCATTTAAGCTATTATAGCAGGGTACACACAAATGTATTTTTTAGCACCTTAACCGATTTCTAAATATGCCAATCCAACAGGAGGAGGGGAAGAAAAAAAAAAAAAAATCACCATGCTTACTGCTCCAACTGTGTCGTACTCAAGATGACTAGCACAGGACACAACACACATACGAGGTCAGTCGTAATACCCAGACTGACCTTTGAGAGGCAGCATGATGCCACAATGCACTGGAAGATTCCAACCACCCCCCCAAAACCTCTCGTCACAAAAGCTAATTGGCTAACTGTTGTTTAGCTTGTCGAATAACTACTGTACAACGCGGTTGAAAAATTGTCATTTTTATTCGGGTGAATGACTTGGGAGTCATTCTACAAACATACACCACTACCATCTGACACCACTGACTATTCTGTTTCACGTCATAATCGCAGAGGCTGTGACCGATGAAATTGGTGTTGAACAAACAGATTTAATACTTAGGATCATCGGCCCAACTATTTCTGAGCAGCTCAGGAGGGAAAAATATATCGGTCTGACTGAGCACATCTCACAACAAAGACTCTCTCTCAATCTTTTCGACATCCAAGAATTGGGCCGTTGCTCAAAAGGGAAGACAATTCTCAAATATGGTTGTTGGTATTCGTGCGCCCTACTTTGGAAGCATTTGACTAAACTTCTACACAGTCAGTGTTTTAAGGCAATTACTCCTCATAATCACACTTGCGAGTTCAAATCATTTTACATATTGCAACATTACACGACAACATCAAATACTACTTTTCTAGCCGAGACTTAAATGTTTTAGGAAAGTCTTCATTCTGGTCAAAAAGGCAGTTTTTAGTTGAAAGTGAGTTTGCATGTTGAAAATAAAGACTGAAAGATGCATAGCTTTGTGTGAATTTCAGTGTTTAAGTGGCTAAAGAAGGAGTGAATACACACCTCTGTGCCAAAGCACTGTTCAGGCGACTGAGTCCAGATGTGCCTGTTCCTGTGCTACCTGAGTTCACACTGGCTTCATCTAGTCTCCTTCCATAAGAAGAGCTGAAAATAAAAGAATAACAAAAATCTGCACTGAAGCACACACACAAGATGTGATATGGTGCAACACCTCCAAAATAAGCACAAACAATGCAGACAAACACAGGCCGGGCGTCCATGACCAACCTGCGAGGCAAACAGGGGTTGGAGCTAGTGAGATCATTCCCTGATTGGCTGTGAAGGCGGCGGGTGTAGGACGAGCTACGACTCAGCCAGCTGGCAGCGATGAGGTGAACGAGGGAACGAATGCGGTGAGAAAAAGCATGCTGTCACAAGTGCAGAAAAGCCTGAGAGCAGAAACTCACCTGTTGGAGTTGTCAGAGCTACTGTCTGGAATACTAAAGAGTCTCCTTGTTGGAATAGGAGGAACCCGGGCGAGTCTTGGCTCCTGTGAAGAACAGATGATGCATTTAGAAAATAAGAACAGCGTTCATAGATGGCCAAAGACTGCGTTTCGTACCTTGGGCTCAGTCTCAGAGCTGAGACGGGGACTGGAGGCCGAGCGGGTCATCCCCAGGCCTGACTCTGGATGCTTGTTCTGGTCTGGGATGGAGTCAGACAGTCCAACTGAGCCCAGAGTCACCGAGCTGCCTGCTTTCCTCAGGGATGTTCTCCATGAACCCGGGGCTTCAGAGGCTGCGGCTTTGCCTGGCTCCTGTTAATCAGGAGAAAGGACGGCTTTAGGCATGTTTGTGCTGCAGCTAAAATAATAGTGTTACATTTATGATATTAAGTGCTACACCGAATACAATATTGTTTCTGCATGTAACAAAAAACATTTTCAACTCATGGGGAGAGACAACGCTTGGTTACTTTAAAATAAGTCGATGCCTATTTGTGTCCTCATATTCATGAAATTGAAGGCAAGCTGAGATTGCGGCCACCAAAGATGCCCACTATAAATGCTATAAAAAGGACCATTTCAATTAACCCTGTAAAATACACAGTACATTTTCAAAATAGCCAATTACAATATGCATCTTATCTGGTTAGTGTAATTTTTCAAATTCTGAATATTTAAAAAACAAATAAAATAAAAAACCTAATGCCAATTAAACTCATTTATTTTCCAAAGTCACAGAGAGGCCAAAAAAGCCACAAGTTGTAGACATTGACCCCCCATCCTAATATAAACGCATAGTGTACCTTTTTGACCTGGTTTGCAGTGGTGCCTGCTGGCATGGAGGTAGGAAGGAGGCTGCTGGTGTTGCGTTTGTTGTTCAAGTTGTTGATTATCTCTCGGTTTTTTGCTTTCTCTGCAGCCAGGAAGAAGTCCGGAATTATATTGGGCTCATGTAAGGCAGTTCAATTCATAGGTGGGAAACCTCTCTCACCAGACTCTGTGTCACTCTCTGATTCGCTCTCCTCCTCCGAGCTGGAGCTGCTGGAGGCTTTGGGCTGACTCTGCGACTGGCCCCGTGCGGCCTGGCCTTCATCCTCCTCGTCCTCAGCGGGGCTGCTTTGCAGGGCTGGTGGTGGGTGCTTCTCCCGCTCATGGAGGCAGATTTTTTCCTTGCTGCTCATGCGCGAGATTGAAGTCCTAGGGAGTGGAGACACAGGTGGCATACCGACAGCTAATCAGTCCCATGTGCAGCCAATTACAAGGAGCAACCACCAATCAACACATGCGAGACTTAAGATGGTTCACCACAGTGGGATTTCACTCTCTTCACACTTCATTTAAGTACACCTGGCCGGACAGTATAAGCAATTCTGCCTTTAAAAATGAAAATGCTTACTTTTGATTGACACTTTGTATTAACTTTTTAAAAACGAGCAATGGTTTAGTGTAGGCAGCACTAATAACTAATTGCTCGACTATCTGTCAACAGTCAAGCGGTCCTTGAGATATGTCGCATCTCATTCGTGCTTTATTTCTCAACATGGAACAAAATCTCAATATTTATGACTTTACTTGTCAAAAGGTTGATGATACTAATAGCACATTATAACTGTGCAATCGGAATCCAAGGCAAAATTCAGAAGAAGTCGAGTGAAATACATTGTACTTTATATTTGTAACTATACTCGTTCATTCACAGACAATTTAATACAGCTTTTTCATTTGTTGACACTGGATAGAGATGCACCTAAAAAAACAAACAAAAAAAGTTATGGTGAGTGATTCATTTATGTAAGGTTCTTTGGATGTAAGGTCACTGTGGTGATTTTTATAAATGAGCAGGACTGTTTCAGCCAGAGGTGCCCAAGTCCGGCTCTCAGGATCCCCCATCGAGGCTGTTTTAGGTGTCTCCCTCTTCCAACACACCTGATTCAAAAGGTCAGGATCATGATCTGGCTTCTCAGCGCTTGACCTTATATAGACAGGTGTGTCTTTCCAAATCATGTCCAATGAACTCAATTTACCACCGGTGGACTCCACATCTCAAGGATGATTAGTGGAACCATGCTGCACTTGAGATCAATTTGGAGCTTCACGGCAAAGGCTATGAATACTTATGTACATGTGATTTCTTAGTTTTTTATTTTTAATAAATTTGGAAACATTTTAAATAAATATTTTTCACATTATGGGGTTTTGTGTGTTGTGAGTATGAATTTTGAGGAGTTCTTTTTTTATTCCATTTTGGAATGAGGTTGTAACAAAATGTGGAAAAAGTGAAACGCTGCAAATACTTTCCCGATGTACTGTATGCAAGACGTAAATTCTGTGACTTCTAGAGGCCCGCGCAACAAAGCAAGTTCAACTTGTTCATAAGATCTTAGCTGACTCAACCAAACACCTTCATGGTACAGCACCGTCACAACTGTGGTTAGATCACCCAATCCAGGTTTGTGTGCATGTTCACATGACATATGATATGATAAATAGGGGAAGATCAGGTGGCACAAACGTCACCTAGTGTGGACAAATCATATTGTTTATCAAATTTGAAGCAATTACACAGGCAAACCTGCAGTAGTCTTATCATGTAGGAAACTGTGTTTACGAACCATTAGTTTGGACTGAACAAGTGGTTAAATGTCTAACAAATCTCTACATAGCTTACATTTTCCACAGTATTTTGATAGTGGGTAAAGCCGCCCCCCACACACACACACACACACACACACACACACACACACACACTTGACTTGGCATGAAACACCAGCCAGAGTTCTGATACAATTTGTGGGACTAAAAAGTCTCTAAAAATCTGAGTGAAACGAACGTAAACACCATCTTCATCATTTGTTTATTAAATATGCTAAAACCAATCTAATGTAGGTCAACCTTTTGTATTTCTTTTCTATGTGGCCCTAATCCTCTTTTGTCATGGTCTGATGTGGGTCATGTTTAATTTTGTTTTCACAATATGCCGCAGGCCAATAAAAAAGAAAAAAAAAAAATGTAATTAAAAACAAGACCTTTGCACTGTGAACGACCCCCAGGCTGGACTTTTCAGACCGCAGGGTTACAGTGGAACCTCAGTTTCCGAACCAAATTTTTGAGGAAAAATGACCTCAGTTCTGAGTGCACTATTCACAGTTCACCATTAGTCTTTGCATGGCCGTGGAAGTCACAGTTGTGCTTTCTTGTGCTGTGTGCATCACACATGGATTTGTTCCCTCTAAATTAGCTCTCAGTATTTGACTTATTGTTTACACAAAGAAAGACACAAAAAAACAAAAACAACAACAAAAAAATCTAGCCTTAGTACAGACATGTCCAGCTCTGGTTCTCACGGGCCAGCCTTCCAGCCTGTTTTCCATCTGTACCTGCTGCAGCACACCTGATTCAAAAGATCATGATTGTTATCAAGCTTCTCCAGAGCTTGCTGATGAGGTGATCATTTGAATATGGTGTGTTGCACACAGGGACAGATGGAAAATAGGCAGGAAAACAGCCCTTGAGGATCAAGTTTGGACACCCCTGCATGAGTAGATGCAGCGGCAGCAAAGCACTTAATCTGTGGACGCCGGCAACATCAAGCTAGCACGCCCATGCTAGGTGACAACCAGCGAGTGTGAGCCCAGGTTCCACCTTCGACCACGAGACCGGAGAGCACGCTGGTAATAGTGTTGCTTTTATGTTGTCCTGTAAATTCCCTTCCATCTCTTGCATTTAAAATCCAGTCGTTCACGCATGTGACTAAACAGCCAAACTGCAATGTGAAAGCCATGTTGCATTGTGGCATGTGGTGGCCATTCTGGGCAAACTCTACCCACAGTGATCGGAAACAGTATTGCATGCAAAAAGGTTAAAATGTTGCAGTTATTTGCTGGTGAACACGCTGCTATTTACTCATAATTTAGTGTATTTTAACTTATTTCCGTAGTGTACAGTATTCATTTTAACCTAAACACTGATAAAAATACAGCAAACATAACTTTGTTGTGCGGCTGGAATGGATTAATTCCATTCTCATTACTTTCAATGAGAAACGTTACCTTGGTTTGTAATAATATGGTTCGCAAACAGTAGTCGTGGAACGATTACATTGGCAAGCAGAGCGCTCTCAAAGATTTTCACAATATTAATGATTGTGGTTGTAATTTGCTGCAGTGTTGAACTCCACTGCATCATAATGAAATGTGCTTCTCATATTTTGGTTGCCATATTTATCTATGAAAGAGGCAAGATAGACAATACTGCAACTACAACCACAATAATGAACAAATATTGTTGAATCAATACCTCTTTAAAATGGAAGTCAACCCAAACCTTTTTTTTTTTTCAATAGTATGTTCTATGCAAGCCCACTAGTTGAAACAGGGCATTCTGATTAATATTGCATTTGTGAAATAAGAGTTAATCCACTTGTTTTTAGCCATCTCTGGGAGCGGCCATTTTGTCACTTGTGCCGACTGAAAATAACATCACGCACCCTCAGGGCTCAGGTAACGTCTAATCACGAATGACCTGTTTTCTGAAGCTGAGCCGTGATTGGTCGTTACCTGAGCCCTGAGCAGTTGTGATGTCATTTTCAGTCGACAAAAGTGACAAAAAGACCGCCCCCTGAGAGGGCCAAAAAGGGGTGGATTTTGCTGCTTAACTCATATTCCACAAACGCAATATCCGTCAGAATGCCGTGTTTCAACCAGTGGGCCTGCTGGGAACAAATTCTTGATAAAAATATGTTTGGGTTGATTTCGCCTTTAACAGTGTCAATCAAAACAGATTATCCATTGGTCAAGGCATTATTTTTGATGCAGTTCTTGTATTGGATCTCATTATTCGTGCATGTCGACCTACTCTCGTGGTCGGTGAGTGGCGTTACTCAGGTTCATTTTAGGTAGTCAACAGACAATTGGCACTGACCTGCGTGTGCGTACTGGTACAGTGGAGATTTGCAGGCTGGTCTCGATGACAGGCGTCTGTTTCTCTTTCTCGGTGCGTAGCTGAAGAGGAATATAAACACACATAAACACAGAGGACATTCAGAGCTCTTGCATTATCAGTCATATCAGTTTCATCTGACAGAATAAGAGTTGTGTCGCCTGCGCGCGGGCACACTCACAGCGTTCTGTTTCTTCTGCAGCTCCTCCAGTGTGTCCACTAGGTTCTCATCAGCAACATCTAAAGGTGTTTGGCCCTACAAGGACATTCACAGCGCAGGGTGGGTCCTAAGCAAAGGCTTCCCACGTCACGCGGCTAAAGGCGAGGACAGATTGCTTGTAAACTGCTCACCACGTTGTTGACGGCACTCATGTCGCACATGTGGTCCGCAAGCAGTGTGCACACTTCTTCCTGCCCCCAGTGAGCCGCTGCATGCAGGGGCGACCAACCATCGACATCCTGGCTGTCGACATCCACCCCACATTGTAACAGCACCCTGGTCCACGTGAGACAAGGCAGAGAAGACCACGTTAAAAACTCGGGAGGGCCAGAAAACAGGTTTTGACCCGCACGATCCCAATCTCACTTTAAAACTTCAATGTATCCTTTGGCCGCCGCAACATGCAGAGCTGTTGCCTTCGTGTTTGGGTGAGGGGTCAGAGTGCCGCCACCTTCTCGCATCGCCTTGGCATCCTGAAGCATGATCCTCTCCTCCTCTTTTCGGGCCTGGTCCACATCAATTCCTGTAACGTGAACATAAGCACACAATTAATTTCATGCAATGACTAAATGCATCCATCTCAGGTCTGTCAATAGAGACATACCTCTATACCATAACTGACTTTCAATTAATCAAAAAAAAAAAGAATTGATATTAAAGTTGGTGAGGTCATCTCATACTGTAACTGTCCATCTGTCTTCACATCGTTATAACCATATGGTGTCAAGTCAGCAGATCACCTTGCTTTTTTATTTCTGCTTTCAGCAGTCTCTCCATCGGGTCCTCCGTGGCCACGTCAAGAGGAAGTTCCCCTTCGCTGTTCACCGCTCCGACGTGGGAACCGTGTTCTATCAAGTACCTTTGAAAAGACACACAAACAAGTCACCGATTTGTGAAGCTCAAAGTAGACAGACAACTGCCTGCAAAAGTCCTCTAGCTCAACGCGGATAGACTAAAGTGGGTCCAAGACTCACTTGGCAATCTGGATGAAGCCACAAGACGCCGCAGCGTGAAGGGGGGTCCAGCCCTCGTTGTCGCCCGTGTTGACGTTGCTGCCGCTCTCCACCAGAAACTGAACCATCTCTGCGTTCTCATCGATACAAGCCTGCCCGAGGACAAACAAACACGCAATGCTTTGTTTGGAATGTTTAGAAGTGGGGGTTGGTAAAGAGGACATTTTGGTTTGTTGTTAGAAGACAAAAAAGACATCTACAGCATAAAACTCATCTTCAAACACAAAAACAATGAATGCTCTGTGTATTTGTTGTGTCTACTTCAAGCAAAGTGGGCTGCAAAAAGGTCTCGAGTACTTTGCAAAACAGCATGTCTTATGAGTGAATGAGCTGTTTTTCCAGGGAACAACAGGATGGAGAACTTCATAGTCCATACATGACATTGTGAACTGGTGTGTTCATTGTCTACTGGTACTCTACACCAGTGTTTTTCAAACTTCTTTGGAAATAAAGGCGCATCTATTTCATTGAAAAAATCCCGCGGCACACCAGCAGCTGAAATTGTGAAGAGAAAAAAAAAAAAGAGCTTATTTTGAACAAGTGTTATATTGTTTATAAAAGCATTTGTTAACATTGAAGACATTATATTATAACATCTTGAATAGGAACTAAATAAACACAAAGAAAAAAGAATTTTATAATGTTTCATACTGTTACTGACTCAGTGTGAAACATGGGCTTGTTTGGATAGACATGCGTCACTAATTCGCTTGTCTCTAAACAAAGACAATTGGCTACCTGCTGCTGCTGCCACCTGCTGGTATGGAAGAGTACTACAATGTAGTAAATACATGATTACGCTGCCAGGCACTAGACCGCAAAGGCACACAAATTAGATAATTTCTCACGGCACACCTGATAATATCTCGGCATAAATAAACGGCACACAGTTTGAAAAACACTGCTCTACACAATGAGAATGCAGATACATTTAATCTACTGTAACAATTACATGTGAATGTGGAGACACATTATCAATTAAGCGTTGACAAATTGTTGTAACATTTGAGACCTTCCCATTTGCTGCTGCAGAACACATTCAAGCTCATTCTGCACTGCAACTTTTAAACTCTGTATCTGTTCTTTATTTTGTTTAACTTTAAATTTCCGTTTTGAATGTTTGTTAGAAGTTCAGACATTTAATTCCTGTTTTGTTTTAAATGCCCTATTTTGCTTTTACATTCTGTCTGATGTTTTTTTTTTTAATAGTCTTGTGTCTGAAATGTGCTTTACAAATTAAAATGCCTTGAACCAAAAATCGTCTGGAAACAGTTTTGCACGTTTTGCCTGCCCAAAAGGTCAATAACACAGGAAGTGCCGTCACTGAGTTGCAACGCCATTGATTAGAATAAAGTGTCTCAACATCTGTTGAATGAGTTTGATGAGATTCTTTTTTTTTTTTTGCCACGTAACATTCTGTCAGCATTTCACAAATCTGAGTCATGTAACAATGGCGACAATCCCCGCAGTCTGGCCTCAGTGGTTGGCAGACTTGAGTTTTAGTTGACTCCATGTGTTGTCAGGCCTCAAAAGAATGAGGCTACAGCCCAATGTGTCTAAAAGCAGTGATTCTAAAGCCGCGTTGTCTTCCTGGGACCCACATTTTCCTGTTGTCACTAAGTTGCGAACAGAGGCGTGCAGTAATGAGCTCCTAACTACTCAAGTAACTTTTCGGATACATTTCACTTGTAATTTAAATAAGATATAATTTTTTCTTGAACTTGAATATTTTTGTTAACAAGAAATGCACATTAGACTCCTCCCCACTCCCTATATTTATGTCTACAACTCCACATGTATTTATGATTGCTTGCACAATATAATTTGTTTTGTCAGAGAAACATCGGTCACATGACTGTTTCGCCAATCCAGCCAAGGCTAGATTTTTTTTTCTTTGCGGAGCAGTTTTGCGAATCAATGACTTCATTTGAGGAGCTACGTTATAATTTTGAGGAGCAATTTGTTGCAGGTTTATCCCGTTACCTGAAGCAAAGGTTTTATCAAAATACCAAAAATATGACATTAGATTCAATGAACAATTGTTTTCTTTTTTTCATATATAATAAACTGTTATTATTTTTTTTCATTCACATTGTGTATAGCAGGAAACTGTATTTTCTGGTCAAGAAACATTTTCAGGGCAATTTTAAACAAACAGAAATTCCAGTTTGAACTTAGTACACGGTAACCCAAAAAAACGGGAATTTTTGAACGTGTTCGTACAGGAGAATGCCATCTACAGAGCGTACCGTAATTTAAAAAAAATGTCACAATTGTTTCTGAAAACGGAAGTCAACCTAAACTTATTTTTTTAAGAATATGTTCTATGCAGGCCCACGAGTTGAAACACAGCATTCGGATTAATATTGTGTTTGTGGAATATGAGTTACGCAACAAAATCCACCCGCTTTTAGCCATCTCTGGGGGCGGCCATTTCGTCACTTCTGTCGACTGAAAATGACATCACACACCCTCAGGGCTCAAATAACGACCAATCATAGCTCAGCTTCAGAAAACAGGTGAGCCCTTTAAAGGGGAACAACCCAAACATGTTTTTTTCTAGAATATCTTCTATGCAGGCCCACTAGTCTAAACTAAAATATTGCGTTTGTGGAATATTAGAAATCCACCCGTTTTTAGCTAGCTCATGGGGCGTCCAGATGTCTGTAGCGAGGCTTAGCTAATAAGTGACAAGAGGGCGGAACAATCAGATGCTGCATATTGCACTTTCAAGTATTAAAATACAGGTTACGCTAAATCAGATTAAGTTACTCTTGAAATACTTTTTTAAATGTTTTAATATAGGAGAAGTTATAGGCATTTGTTACAGCAAGTGCTGCCATTGGCACTCTTTGAAATTTGTGTTGACACACTATTGTAAACCAAGTTGCCTTGCCACTTTAATAAAAGTCAGTGTGAAATGTAAATCCCTGCTCTTCCCTGAGTTCCGCAATTGTTTAAAAAAAAAAAAAAAAAAAAAGGTACCAGTGTTTTACATCGACTATAAAATGTAAGCCAGTGCAGTGATGCACCGCAATCGAAACGAAGACCTCTGAATCGTAATAGAATTGAATCGTGAGGTACCGATAGAGTCCCGCCCCTAGAGTGTATTATCTCAGTATTGTAAATCGTGACATACAGAGGTTAGGATTACACTTCAGTGATTTTTTTTCCTGATAGGCTTTGCTTTAATTTCATTGTTGATGGTTCTGACAACACGTTGCACACGAATCGTTCGAGTCGCACGCGCAGATATACCTTATAAGAGAACAATTGTACTTGCATTTGTACGGACGAAATGTACCATGCAGTGCTTCTCGCAGACCTGTTGGTACAACACTCTGGTATTTTTTCCATAGAGACAGAAAATAATGTGAAAACGCTATAGGGAAATCAATGTATTCAAGTTAGGCAAGCTTAGCAAGTGGCAATGTAGGATGGCCACCGGTGGCTTCACTTCTCGCGACGGCTGGGATGTATGAACGGAGATTCGGTAACTGAGAATGATGAAATATTTCCAGTCCAGCAAATGAGTAGCCTACATTGTGTTCCATTTGTAACCTCAAAACATCTTATGTCAGTGCCTTCATAAGCTGAGGAGCTCATGTAATTATTTGCAACCTGTCCGCGACCCACTTTTGGGCCCTGACCAACCAGTTGGGAATAACTGGACATGAGCACTGTTGTGCTTTAGCAGCTTCTCACTGCAGCCCCGCTGAATCTTGTCCATCAGGCCGTCTTAAGCCACCAAAGAGGCTTTGCTTTTGGGCTAAATCTCAAAGCTGTTGCAAGCCTCCCTTCCTCATTTATACTTCCAATCAAGCCTGCCAGTTTGGTGTATTGAATAAAAGACCTCCAGATGGGCAGCAGTGTGAGTAATCAGCCTGAATGAATGAACAGAGGGTACTTGTGGCACCCTTGTATGTTACGAGGGGGGCAACGCGCAGCCTCCCAGCAGACTCCTTCCCCTCGCTCATCAAGTGACTCATTGTGGAACGCGCCTTGGACAGCAGCAGCTTCTGCTGTTGAAGAAAAGTTTTCCATTTCCTCATCTTGAACTCCCAAAAGTCCCCTCTATGGGGAATTGGTGAGCGGGGGAGAAGAAGGCGGAGGAGGGGGTGGCAGAGGGAAGAGAAATGGTGGAGAAGACATAAAGGCTTTGGATGGAGGGGACGGAAAGTTTGGAGTGTGCGCGACTATATTTAATTCTGGTCGCTCGGCAACTGATGAGCAACACTTGGAGAAAGGGATGGAGCACAGCGGAGGGACCACACTGGGTGACGCGTGTGACTCAACCAAAAGAGGGCACGTTTGTGGAATATTGTTGGCACACACAAACTGCACCATACAAGTCAATCAGGAGGCAGGAACACCGCGTTGAACCCCGGTGACATCACCGGAGTGCACACGGGCCAGAACAATCTTTTGGAGTGTGCAGACATTTAAATAGCAATTTTACGGCTAACTTACAGTTGATTAACTTGGACGGACATAGATAGATAGAGATTGATATTAGGAGTGGTAAAAAAGATCGTATCACAATGTACTGTATCGTGATACTTTTTATGCCGATACCAGTATCGATACGTTGATGAGTACAGTATGAGTACAGAAGTACAGTATTGCGATACTTTCGTTGTGATGTTATGCACGTTATAGAACATACTTTTGGAACATTTGAGGTCCTTAAAGTTGAGCTTTGAGAATGGACTTTTATCCATAACACTCTTGTGTATCAGGGACAGTTACTGGAACAATTTATGCACTTTTCAATCGTGACACTTGAATAAATGTCAAATGACACTTCAGTTAAAAATTTGGAAACACATGCCTCAGTTTTTTTTAAATATATATTTTTATAATATTCAAGTATCGCAATACGTATCGGATCGCAACCCTAGTATCGGATCGGTATCGTCCCAGCCCTTGTATTTATATGTATGTATGTATGTATGTATGTATGTATGTATGTATATGTATGTTAGGGCTGTGCAATCAATTGAAATTCAATTACTACACTCCACGATTACAAAATTGGCATTATCATGAAAAACGATTATTAATATGCATTTATATCCAACGCACTCGCGTTGATCGTATTTCTGCCCGACCCACGTGGTCCCAGTCCGTCCCTCGTCGGCGTCGAGAACATAATTTCCTAAAGCACAGACGAATGCCCATCTCTGTGGGTTTACATTGTTTCACAGTTATTGTTCAATGATTGGAACATAGAAAGTGTATGCTGTTGGTTATGGGAAAAAAAATAAATTGGGATTGGTTAAAAAAAAAAAAAAGAATCAGCAGGTTTGGCTTTTTAAAGATCGGCGGGAAAATCGTGGTCAGTGCACTCCTAGTTGGTTATATATTTAGGCATTGTTGAGGGTTTTGGGATTGGTTGGGTTGTTGTTATTTGTCTTAAAGGGGAAGTAAACCCCAATAGCGAATAAAAAGACTATGACAACAGTTAAAAAAAACAAAAATAAATAATTTATAGCTAAATCCATGCTTGTGTGGGGACTTTATAAGGCAAATGCCGGTGTGTTTATGACATGATGCATGGCAGTAAAAGGGGAAACTGTGCATCACTGAAGGCTTGTGTGACAGTGAGGATTTGTAGAGGGACTCAAGAACAGAATAACATAGCAATCAACATGTGTTTTTTTACGCTTAATGATTCTTATTTGTTTTTTTAAAGCGGTGTTAGTGTATTGCTGTTTTGGATGATCAAACTGTGATAATTGTGCAGTGATTCCAAACCAAAGATGGATATAATCCGATTTCACTTTAAGGGTCTTAAATTTGCTACCAAAAAAATGATCTCTTTGTTCGTCTATGCGCCAGTGATGTATAATGACAGGCAGAACAATTAAATGCCCTGCCAACTTACAAATATCTTCAGGGCTGTCGTGTATAGATTTCGGATTGTTATTCTCTGTTTAAACGCTGTGAGACTTTTCTCATGCCTTGTCTCAAAAACCGTGGCGAACAGTGTGAGAAGAGATTTTTAGTCGTCTTATGAAACAGGCCACTGAATCCAATCAGCCAACACACTCCATTAGGAATTTGACATGTCCAAAAAGTGCAACTCAGCCTCTTGCTTGCTACAAATGTGACGTTGAAGGCGTCACCGCGAGACAAAGTGTTCAAGCGAGACACATATGGCGCTGCTAATGAGGAGAATTGTATTTTTTTTTAAACAATCCAAACAGAACAAAGTGATGTACTGAAGTTTAAGCGCCACTAGCGGCTAACGGAAATGTGTCGATTAACCCCTCAGTACACTTTTTCCCCCCGACGCACTTTTAACGTCGTTTCCCCACTTTACAAATGTTCTGTTCAAAGTTTCCAGAGTGACTCGACCGACCTGGTGGAGCGCCGTCAGCCCGTCTACGTTGGCGTGGTTGATGTCAGCTCCCTGGCGGAGAAGCGCCGCCACCTCCTCCCGGTCCCCGGCGGAGCAGGCGGCCATAAACACGGCTCCCTGAGCGAAGCGGACCCTCGCCCGCCGAGTGCCCGAGCTGCTCGCGGTATCGCGAGCTTCCAAGTCCGTCTGGTCCGTCTCCGAGCCCAGCCATCGCTGAAGCTGATCCTGCCGTCGCTGTTTGGCAGCTTCGGACCGGGACTGGTCAGTGGCCGCCATCTTCCCTCGTCTGTCCCGGACCAAATCAGCTCATGGTGCGGGAGAAGTTGCTTGGATGGGATTGGATTGGGAGCCTCTCCTGGGGGTGCGCCCCCTGGTGGAGAGACGCCCCCAAGTTACGCTGCTGAACTTGACGACAAACTTTTGACTGAGTGGCAGTCAGGTGTTGCATTCATGGCACCTCGGAAATCAATAAATTCTAATAAAGGGTGTTTCTACTTTCCTACCTGAGTGCCGCTGTATTAGATCATGATGAATGAATGGATAATGTCCTCAATAGGGTTGGCAAAAACACTCAAGTAGAAGTGCATACACATCTGCTAAAAAAAGACTTCATTTTAGTAGTTAAAATTAAAAAAAAAAAAAAAAAATCCAAAAAGTGTGACAAACACTACGAGACAATATTTTAAGCAAATTATCCTCCCACATTCAGATGCTCCTCTCCATAGTGGTGAAAGAATTACAATGAGTATAAAAAGTTGATACACCCTCGTTCAAATGCCATTGTAAAAAACAGACCAAGATAAATGTTTCAAAATGTTTTTCCAATATTTACAGTGCCCCCCCCCACCCTCCCCAATTGTTGGTACCCTTGGTTAAGATGTGCTAAAAGTCTCAAAAGAAGTTCAATTTTTATTTCCAAAGCATATTCTCATACTGAAAATTGTAGATATGGTTCACCAGACACAGAAACAAGCTCCTTCCATGGCCATTTCAGTCCCCAGACCTCAACCCCAATTGAAAATCTGTGGAATGAGCTACAGAGGAGGGCGAAGAGGAGAGGACCCCAGTCGCTGCATGATTTGGAGAGATTGTGCAAAGAGGAATGGTCGAAGATCCCGCTCTCCGTATTCTCCCATCTTTTGAAACCGCACTCGAAATTGCAAGGGAAGATGAGGTGCTGCTTTGTTGGCAAAAGGGGGTTGTAAAAAGTATTAACATCAGGGTGCTAATGATTGTGGCATGCATGATTTGATGTAAAAGAATTATTTCTTAATATGGGATATTTTTCCCTTCACTGTATAAAGGCACTTGAATTAAAGGTTGGATTGTCCTTTTTAAAATTTTGGTCTTATATTTTAAAAAAAAGTGCATTTATTTGAAGCTCAAGAACACATCAACAAGGGGTGCCAATAATCATGGAGGGGCAGTGTATGTGTATGTACAGTATTAGACGTACTAGTACTAGTAACGTAGCCTAATCAGTATCGGTGAGTTCTCAAGCATGAATACTCATACTGGTATCGGTCTGAAAAAAAGTTATCGAATATCCCTAATGGGGATTATATCATTAATCAAAGAATTTTTTTCTCCCTTCAAAACAACAATGGAGACAATGTTATGTGCACACCCTCTAATAACTGGTAATGGTGCTGTGCTCAGAATTAACCAATCCCATTCAAACTCACTCACGTTAAATGGGAGTCAGCGCACACCGGCCACCATTTCATGTGCACCCAACCCCCATATATCTTTCTGTTGTTCTAGTGGGCTTTCCATGACATTATTTTCACCTTTTAGCTGAAATCTGAAGGTTTTGTGCTAACACGGACAACTATTTCAAACTGTTCATTATTCCTTCCACTTGTCTCAGCCCCCAGTTCCAGCTGAAGATAAAAATAACAAAGTATAATGCTGCCATCACCATGCTGCACTGTAGGCGTGGTGTTCTTTTGGTGATGAGCAATGCTTACGTCAAACATTTTATGAGCTCATGCAGGTGTACCTAATTTTGTGAGCAGTTGAGTGTATGTCCAACATTTTAAAGATGTCACCCACTTCCCAGAAGGCATTATCAAATGAACTGTGGCTACCCCTGGAGTGTGTTGTACCAAGAATTGTGGCAGCATCAGCATGTTTACAACCATGATTCCCTCATCTTATCAGTGACTCATTGTTTAACCGCTTATGCAAGAAAGCACAACAAGATAAGGGTGTGATGACAATTATGTAATGATTTGTGAGAGCGATAAATCACTTTGTGGAAGTAGCTCGAATGTTGGCATTGATCTATGGCTGTTCAATGAAACAAACCTAATAAATACAAGACCAATCATGCTGAGAGATTTGTTTCCAAGTTGTCAACAACAACAAAAAACCTACACTCCATGTCACAGCTTTTCTGGATAATATCAACACAACAGTCACAGCAGCTGTCTATGGTAAACAACGCCAGTTTATTTGTTGGTCACAAAATGTTTCCTCTCTCCGTTTAATTAGATATTAAACGCAGTTGAACGGATTTTGAGGCTCAGTAAGACAGTTTCTCACAGTACAAGTACAAGTCCAAGACAACGTACGGTAGGTAGATTAACTATCACAAAATAAATTTAGTGATAAAGTCCTGTTCATAATAAGATGATTCTTTGGTTAAACAATTTAAATCAGGTAAAAATCAGGTCACATAGAATAACCTGAGGTAAACAGACCTTTAGAATACAACTAAAAGTACATGTATTACATCATGTTTCTAAAAGCTGTAAGTGGTTGTCATGTACTTGTAAGATTATGGATAATAAAAACACAGCAGGTTTATATAATATACAGGTGCATCGATTATCATTCAATCATATACATTACATACACATCTGAACCACAACACTGTGTATTGAATTCATATTGCTGCATTGACAGTTGCTTAAAATGTATGGAGTAACTTCCTGCAAAAGGCTTCGAGTGGTGGCTTCACCATTTCCTTCCTACAGTCTCAAAAGAACACCAAACAATAGAGCAAGGGCCCGATGCTACACGTTGCATGCGTAAGGCCAAACTCCAACTCTAACCTGTGCTTACTTACAAGTCAAACCACATTCCAGGAAAACATAAACACTCACCTCCATCAACCATGTCACTTCAAAAGAGTGCATATTTGTTTACAGTAAATGGCTGTTCAAGTTTGCATCTGACTATACATAAACATGCCTTGGACCTTCAGAAGTACATCAGCAAGGAGCGACTGTGAGCAGATTGCAGCTAAGGGCTTATTTGAATTGTATACAGTACACAAATGTGTGCATGGTAACCTTTTTACCATTTAGAATCACCCCCAAAGGGCAAAATAACATAATATCTGCTTTTGCAAACAGATATTTAAAACTGATAGTAATTTGTTTGATGTGCACCTGGATTTATAAGTGGCAAGTCTGAATCAAAGTGCCGCGTGGCATCTTTGGAGTCATTAAGACCACCTGTGTGCGTTGGGAAGCCTTCTGCGGGGAGGAAGGAAGCAGAGCTTTTGTCCACTGACATCGACCCCGTTTGGAAGGATCCTTCCAGATCCATATTGACGCAAAATGTTCCGGACAGCAGCTGTCTCTTGTATTGATCTAGACGCGTAAAGATGTCCTGGACTGAAAGAGTGCTGCTACCCACCCAGGTGGCATACAGGCTGGTGGAGCGGATTTGAGATGGGAGAGACTGGTAGTGGTGCAGCTCCAGCTGACAAGAGAATCTAAAGTACATATCAGAATAAGTAGAGTAGCAGTTAACTGTTAAACAGGGTTTTATTCCACTGTTTTGGAACATGACTCAGCATCATTCAGTAACTAACACCTGCTTGTTACCAATTAAATTGCTTGCCTAAGTACATTTCAGGGGAGCATTATCAACTTCAACCCTATCATTCAATTAATTTACTGTGCCAAGAGATCGATCGTAGGTTGTCACGATTACGCAAAAAAAAAAAAAAAAAAAAAAAAAAAAAAAACAGTTTATGAAACCTTGTGAAATGGTTGCTGATGTGCTGAGCAAAAACCAATTAAATGTTGGCCGAAAAACCAAGGCCGTTCATTGCCATCTACTGCCTTGTTCTTGTAAGTGTGCACTCTGCTGATCACAGAACTTGCTGCGCACCTCCGTGAGAAGGGAATGCTGGGTTTACGTAAATAAACATTCGGCTCTTACTTGATTAATTAATTAAAATGTTGAATATCAACCAAATTACATACAATCACAATCACACCTACCGGGCAGAAAAATGCTGCGTAATGCTTTTGGAGGCCTGGCGCAGAACATGCTGGAGGACTTTCACCAGCTGCTCTTGAATCCAGCCGACATCCTCCTGCACATCTGGCAACCACTCTAAAAGTCTAAATATGACATCAAAATCAAATTATAGCAACACAAAAAGATGGAAATAAATGCACAAAAAGGACAAAACAGATACATCTTTAATATGCGATTATTTCAGATAATGAGTTCAAATGTGATGAAATCTACCAGTACCTCAGAGTCAAAGACAAAGCGGACTCAAGAGGGAGAGTGTAGGGGAGCATCATAGCAGATGCCATCCTGAAAGGAAGCAGGTTGCTAAGCGACTGCACCAGGCTCCTTCTCTCTGTGCAGGCCTCAATTAAAGCTGCAGAGGGAGGCAAACAAGCACACATTGCTAACAATCAATCACTACACTGTATATAAAAAAAAGCCCACAGAAGCTGCTATTAAGCAGTTTTCACAGCAATTGATTTAATTGGCCACAATTTTCCACGATTATGTATTGATTTAGTGCTTGTATAGTATAATTTGATGTTACCTTTGTGCAGAGTAGGCGGAAGGCGTACAATGATGTGCTCTTCTATTGAGGGATGAACAGTTAATGTTCCATCGACCATATGCATCTTTTCCTCCTCACCAACACCTTTGGCATCAGCATGAACATAGTCAACTTGATCTTCATGCTCTTCTCTGTTAGCCAGCAGGGCTCTGTCTATGTGAGGGTCGCTGAAATTGAGCAATCCTGAATAGGAATCAAAAAAATATGTAGGTTAGCATAGTAGCATGCCAACCGGGATAACCCAGTGGCGTATGACATAATGGGAATAAAAATACATTATGAACTCTTAAGTTGTTTGAAAAACAAAAATCCAAAACACATCGTGCTGATTCGTACCATTCTTCTTCAGGAAGTGCAGTGCGTCATTATATCCCTGTTTACACATGGCTTTCATAACCTAGACACAGCGAGAATCAATAAGTTCACTGTAGTTCATGGAACGTGTATACAGATAGAGGAAGACGCCTTCCGTGACCTTACCATTGGATCAGGTGGGAAAAGTGCCCGGGAAATTCTGTAAAGGTTGGTGAGGGTGAACTGGATGCTGGTGTTGGTGAAGCGGAGCTCGTGTATGTTGGTGGAGGTGTCTCGCGGACAGATATCGCTCTCACCAGAGAACGGGGACACAGTGATTGTGTTTTTCAGCTCATAATGAGGCAAGTTGTCAGAGATTCCCCCATCAACGTATCGCTGCATAAAAGAAATAGACATTTTAGAATACAGTAAATAGTGGACCAATTGCTAGACTATTATAATACAACATGTTATACAAGTGATGTAGTGGTGTGATGATTCACCAAAAGACTACTTGTGAACACTTTGTTATTCTTCAACATTATCCACACAACCGTTTTTATCTGATGCAATTTCTCACAAGCAACTAACAGGGTAGGGCACCAGCTTTGTGGTCCCAGCTGGAGCCTATTCCAGGTGACTTTGGCCAAGAGGCGGCGTACACCCTGGATTTGACACCAGCCAATCAAAGGACACAAATGGACACACAACCATTCACACAGTAACATTAGAGTTTTCAATTAAACTAAGAATCATGTAGGAAGTCCGAATAACTGGAGAAAACCTATAAGCACAGGGAAACTTAATGTACAAAATCCACACTGGAAGGCTGAAGCCAATATTCAAATCCCGATCCTTAGAACTGTGAGAAAGACATGCTAATCACTAGTCCACTCAGCTGTACTTTTTAACAACATTTTTTTTTTTTACGATTGAATTGGCTTGTTTTCCCGCTGAAGGGATGAGATGACAATGAATTCAATTGATTTCCTCAATCGTTAAGAGATTATTTCTCAAGAAATCTATCAGATGCCAGACATCTCTCTCATCTCTTAATTTTCAACCAGACTACTTCAATGTTCTGGGATATATTGTTCTGCAAGGAAAAGCTATCTATTTACTTTGAATGATATGCTAAGAAGGCTGAGGTAGTTGGGTTCAAAAGGACATATCGAAGTAGTATTTTTTTTCTCCCCATCAGCAGCTGCTGTAACGTCCAAGTAACTTTCCTTGATTCTATCTGCAAATTTCCTTACCAAACTGAAATTAATACATTTTGTTGTTTTATGCTACTCTGTTGCTGCAGACAGGTTGGCATTGCAAAAGAGAATGTGTTCTCAACGTCCTTACTGGGATAAATAAATGTGAAATAAAATAAATGTCTTTACACTTAGTTTGACAGATACTCTGAATTTAAATGCTTAAAAAACTGTTAGGCATACACATTTGTTTATTTTTTTGAAAAACTAATTTGGTTTAATGCAGTCCCTTCTAACAATTCATGTTTTTGCTTGAGGATGTTGATCATCAAAACTGGCACTAATTGTCAGCTGATGTGATCGGAGTGACGTCAATCTCTGCTCCACAGAGGCTCGGAGAGGACAAAACGACCCGAAAAGTCAGAGGTAAGCCAATCACAACTGGCACTCTCAAATGTTGGTCACAACCCCAGTGTACAGACAAGCATGTGTGATCTTGCCAAAATCCATCACAAAGGCCACAGAGGGTAGGGTTCTGCATGGCTGACCATTGCGCAATAACATTTCGTAGAAGACCTCGGTGCTGCTAAGTGATGGAGACAGTGTTCAGAGAATGTCAGAAGTTCAAATGTGCCCATTAACTCATTCACTGCCATTGACAAATTTACTTGTCTTTTCATAGTCCAGCCATTCAATCCCAGGAATTTATTTATATATTTTTTTACATTTTTTTTTCAAACATTAGGGTAAAAGAGGGTCTGAAAATGTCTGGAAGTGAATGAGTTAATGAGAAACTAAATCCTGAAATTTAGTTTCAGCACATTTATAACCACTTACAAAAACACTGTTCCAAAGTAATGGATGGTTTTTATATGATACTCACAAATAGTCAATGTAATACTCCAACCAAAAATCTCAAGATCTCTAGAAATGCCATTAATCCATTCGAGCCTCCCGCCCCCAATTTTTTTTTTTTTTTAAATAGCACTCCACGATATTGTACTTTATAAAAACAGAGTAATTACAATTAAATAGAATGTAGAGAATTCAACAGTTGATGCAACATTTTTTTGCTTCAATTCAATGTATATTCTGCCGCTCCTTCTGATGTTGATATGATATTAGGGGTGGGCAATAATTATCGTCATCAACAGTTGATGCAACATTTTTTTGCTTCAATTCAATGTATATTCTGCCGCTCCTTCTGATGTTGATATGATATTAGGGGTGGGCAATAATTATCGTCATCAACAGTTGATGCAACATTTTTTTGCTTCAATTCAATGTATATTCTGCCGCTCCTTCTGATGTTGATATGATATTAGGGGTGGGCAATAATTATCGTCATCAATATGATCGTCAATCTTGCTTTCACAATGTGTAATTTTACATTATTGAGTATATATACTGCCTCGAAAAGGAGAACGAGTCCGTTGATGAATGCAAAGTAGGAGGAAATGATGAAATCCTCACTCTGCAAATCAGTGTGCATAGACTACAAAGGAGGAGTAAGTGATAAGCGTTTATCGAACCAGCGGGCAGGACCCAGTCACGTGAGTCTGTTAGCGGCCGACCAAACGCGTTTGAAATACGGCGGAGTCTGACGCCATCTAAGCGGGTGGATTTTCATGGCAATGCAAATGTCCACGTCCCTAGTCTGTAAATAGTTTGGGGGTGACAAGACTGACGTCTTTGGGAATAACATTGTTAGATGAGCCAAAATGGTCACCGTGAAGAGCAATTCCGTTCCACGACGAGCCATATGGATTAAGAGGAAAACTTTGCGACCGCCCAAGCATGCTAAACAAAAGCTAAGTAAATACACACAATCAGAAAACCCTCGCCGAGTTGAGAAAACAAACACAAACACTGACTGTACTTAGGCGAGCAAGTTAAACATGCATGACAGCCAGGATGTTCAATACTCACTTAACATTCAGTTTTCATACTTGTAGTCCGCATCATAACTACATTTGCAACTTTTATCACGTGTAGGACAATTTCAGAAACTGTCTTGTCAAAAGACCACGGCTGAATCCATTGTCATTACAACTGTATATAGTGCTAGACGCTGTATTTCTCCTACAATCTGTGTTGAGGATAGTCCACAAATTACATGCCTGTATTCCGTGACGCATGTGGTACAAATCTACGATGTCGTATTAGTGTCACCCAGCGAGAAAAAAGGACAAGACGAGATTTAAAGTCATTATGAAACTGAACATGAACTGACTTTAAATCGCAGCATGACGAGATTTAAAGTCATCATCACGCTAGTTGGCGAGGCCTGAAGTAGGTCACGTCCATGGCAGCATATAGTCAACCAGTCACATAGCTCGGTTGTGACCCGAGGATACATCCTAACATGAAGTCACAAGTCTACATATCACAGTGACAAATGAGTGGGAAAATTCACTTTTCAGTAAATTGCAGTTTTGTTATTCAACTTTATTCTGAACACGGTGGCCACTGTATGAGAATGGGTGTTGTCATGACGACTTCAATAGACATCATGATGACGTCTCTTTTTCTCACTGGGTGACACTTTTACACTGTCACACAAATCTCCTTATATTAAATAAGATTTTTTTCCCCATTCTAATTGATGTAGTAAACACCTGTTTTTTTGTTTTTCCTTGTCATCCTGGGGTTTAAGATGAGGGAATGTCATTAATATTTTATCCGTTATGAATATGTGAAGCGCTTTGAGACTTTGTGATTGAGGGCTATATAAATTAATTTGACTTGACTTGGCATACATTTATTTTAAATTGTTAAATATTTCCGTAGAATATTGTTATGTTTTGCAGAAGCTTTATTAAGCAATTTAAAATATAAACAAGAGCTATAGTGCACAAACGCTGTCCATCCATAATTGTTCCGTGAAGAAAGTGCAGATTAAAAAATGTTTTTTAAGAATATCGTAAATATATAAAATATATATATACATATATGGCAGATCATGTCATCCATACCAATATGATATTATAATTTGAGTGGCAACTGTAAGCTCATTTTAATAGTGCCATCGATTGCTATTGCCCCTTGTCATGCATACTGTAAATAATTGTGCCACTCACCACTCCTTGAAGTGTGGGAGGAATAATGCCACAATACACTGGGATGTAGGCACTACAAACACATGCCTGGAGGAAACAAAACAAGACATTTACTACATGGCTATGAATAATTGCAAATCTGAATAACTATTACATTGTCATCCATTAAATATAAATAAACCTTGTTAACAGTCACACCTGCACAATCTCCTCCTTGTTGTTGAAATGAGATACAAGCACATTTTCTCCATCTGTGACTCTGGTCAGAGAGATTCCCAGCCGCCCGTTGGCAATCTGGTGAGAGTCAGCGGGCAAAGTGCGCTGCAACATGAACCGCACAATCTTCACCAGGTTAAAGGAAGGATGCATGGGACCGAGGAAACGCTTTCTGGCTTCCTTGGCAACCTCGATGATACTGGCACCAGCCTCTCCTGTGTATGCAACATAATAAAGATTGAGACTGAAAAAAAGACAATAGTACTGTTCAGGTGACTACCTAAAAATGTACAGTGAAAACTAACTGTCCCGAGGTCGTACAATTGTACAGTGAAAACTAACTGTCCCGAGGTCGTACAATTTGGAATTCTGGAATAAAATGCCTCTCAAGTAACAGATAACTACAGTTTGAACAGCCATCATATATGGTGTCACATAACCTGCGTATATCTTGTGAGGATTTACCATGTCAGTGAAAATTCAAAAGCTAAATTTGTTTTGCTTTCTCTTGACTTTCTGTGATACCTCAGAATGATACTAGAAAAGGCAAAAAGTGAACATGCGATTAAAACCATACAACAGTAAACTTTACTTTCTGCAACATGGGAAAATAATGCACACATATCCGTTATGGCTCGAAATAACTTAGTCCATAATAACATATAAAAGAAAAATGTGGATGGCGTTGTTTTATCACTTTCTTGGGACTTGCCCAATGCATCACTCCTTCTCTCTTTCTACAATGAGGCCATTTGAGAGCGAGCAGTTATGGCGTTTATTCTACAGTGTTGGACATGCGCTGTATTAGTGCTGTATTAGTGATGTTTATGCAGAATTTTCTTTGCTCATATTACACAATGCATTTAAATGCGGAATGTTGCTACTTCTCGACGCACCGCTACTGCAAAGTGATTACTGTATCTGTTTACCAGAGAAGTCTTATGCACATTTGTTGTATTACGCCACCTCATTCGCTATTGCTTTGTGATAACAGGTAGTTAAATTGTTGCTGACTTGTTAATTTAACTTTTATTATGAGTAACGTTTTTTTCCGACTGTAGAAAAGAGAGACCGGACCACGGATTCAAACATCCACCCTTCGAACTGTGACGTGGATGTGCTAACCACTAGGACCAGGTCACCCTGCCGCCTTAAATAAAAACAAACTAAAATAAATAGAAACCTGCCGCCTTAAATAAAAACAAACTAAAATAAATAGAAAAATATCAAAATACTAACCACCCCCTCTGAAAAAACTACTTTTACTTTACCGACTTGATAGTCGGACCCCTTTACATTTACTCATGTAAATGAGCAACAAAGCTCAAGCAACATTCTCCAAGGTGACCATCAGTTATTTTTTGTTAAGATACTTGTACTTTTACTTGATGATCACTTTCAGTTTCCTTATACAAGACTGCCCCGAGACGAGACAAGCTGAAGGTCACAACAAATGTTGCAACAAATCCAAGTAGTAGGTACTTGGACACACACTTATACGTTCATGTGTACTTAGAGAACCGAGCATAAGTATTTTGCCAACTCTAACGGGCATTAACCCAAACAAAGAACAAGTAGCACCCCAATAGTGTCCAGTATGCTGTAGTCACGCAATTCAGGCTTAGATTTCGCCCTCACTTGCGAAAGATTAGCCGTCGTGTACTGTACTCTAGTCCTGGTTCCAGAGGCCACGCAGCATACATACAATGTGAGGCTGATTAGCTCCAACAATTGACATACCAAGGCACACGCCGGTGACCAGCGCAGTGGCGGTGAGCGCTCCGGCTGAAGCCCCATAAATGTGCTTGGCGTTGTGCACCAAGAAAGGCGCCTGCTCCAACAGGCAGCTGGCGACTCCGACATGGTAGATGCCCAGGAATCCGCAACCTGCGAAAGAAATGTTCCATGACGAGTCCAAAGGGAACATTGCGCGCGTTGACAGGCGGGTCGAAGAACGTCGACCGGGGCCCAGGCGACAACACAACGTTCCCTCCCCGATTTGGGGACTAAATAATGTTTTGTAAAACGGTCCGCTGTTGTTCGCTCGGAGTGCCGTCCGTGGTTCTGATAGTGTCTGTTTACATGCTGTGGTGACTCTGGCAGCGAACAGCGTTAAGTTCTCTGACTAGCCCGTAAGGTAAACTTTGACCCAAATAAAACCGCCAAACTCACATGTTTAAAAAAAAAAGTAAAACTATGTGCCGAAAATAAGCTTTAACACTGTGAATATGACCCCGATGAAATAATTCCGACACGGTGGTTTACCCTAGTTTGCTGCGGAATACAGTTATGCTTTTATGCACAAAGAGGCGGGCAATGAGTAACTTCAGTGCCCACTCACAATTGAGAACACAAAGAATGTTAACCAATAAAATTTGACGAGTTAACCGTGTGACCAATTACAAGCCGCGGTGTTGTCATCTTGGGAGCACGATCACAGATAGGACGACTTGCACCACAAACAAACGTCACGTGGAGAGCTAATATGTTATTTGGTTGTTTCTTCTAGTTAAATTTGCCGTTGTATTTTCATAATTCACCTTTTCACTCAATTCTTGACGGATGTGGCTGGATATATTAACAATTTATTTATTTCCCAACCTATATGCATTACATCAGTGCTTTCCAACGTACGTAGTCAAGGCACCCATTTTACGTTAGAAAAATCTCACTGCACCCGACTAAACAAAACGTCACAAACTTAAATAATGACGATCTTGACTTAGTGTGAACTCTGGGTCTGCTTAATTGAAGACAAAGCTGATGTAATCACAGGAAAGCCAGAGGCTACTCATATAAGTAACATTGTCAACAGATTTATTGTGCCCTCTCCCATTTAGCGGAAACAATTGTTTTACCTGTCACTATACGTCACCGGCATAGATAGATCAACAATGAATAAATAATTTTCGAACAAATTAAGTCAAGTTAATAACCACGGCACTCCTGATAATCTCCCATCCTTGATTGCAATCACTGCATTACATTTATGAATATTCATCTGGTGGCTGTATTTTCATCTGTCTGCGAGTATATTTGTTTTTGCTGTGTTGTCAAGGCAACGATGGTACACTGTGCTAGAAAACACATATTGTAGGAACAGCACAATGTACAAATGGGGCCACTTGACAAGTGAACTGGTCGCAAAGTCACAGGGAAAGCCTGTTACACAACAAGTAGTGTTGAAATTTCGAATCCCATGCATTCTTAGAGAATGTCATCTTAGTATTAATGATTGTTTTGTATGCTGTTTTTCCGAAATGTTCCTTTCAAAATGTTGTTGTGCGGCGATCCAAGTGCCAATATGAGTCCCCAGAGAGGATATTCTGTTGTGCAATAGTTGAAAAAGTGTGTGTATTGATTGTTGACAGTCAAAACAAGATTAGATTTGACTAAAACAAAAACATCCATTCATTTTCCAAATCGCTTATCCTCACAAGGGTCGCGGCCGTGCTGGAGCCTATCCCAGCTGTCTTGGGGCAGTAGGTGGGGCACACCCTGAATCGATTGCCAGCCAATCACAGGGCACACAACGACAAACAAAAACATTCGGACTCACACTTATTCAAAAGGGGCAATTTAGAGCGTCCATGTTTTTGAAATGTGGGAAGAAACCAAACTGGAGTACCCGGAGAAAGCCCACACAGGCACGGGGAGAACATTCAAACTCCACAAGGCCGGGGCCGAATTCGAACCCACGACCTCTGCACTGTGAGGCGGACGTGCTAACCCAATCGACTAAACATATACACCATTTGATTAACATTGTGACCATTGTTATTATTCCTGTATTACATTAAGTTTTAAGACTGTTTTTTTTGTAAGATGTTTGAACATTTTGTCACTAGAAAGACTCTTGGAAGTGTGCTGTTTGTCAATTTGATAATTGCACAATAATATTTAAGGTGGGAGTCATAAGGACCTCAGAGAGCAAATCAGCCAACCAGTAAAGTTTACCCTGGCCATTGCTAATATGATAATTGCATTGGTTTGTTATTTCATCTATAAAAGAGACAAAGAGAGGGGTTGAATAAACAATTTACCAATATTATTACGTATTCACACCATATTGTTCTTTATAATACTGGACCCTTTAAAAGAAACCAAATTACAACATTTTCAGAAAATTTATCTACTTTACTTTTTGCAAGAAGAGAGGACATTTGGCAAGGAAGTCACTCAAGAGGCATGGAATTTTTTCCCCCTACGCTGATATAATCATCATCACTGATAACATGAGGTAAGTAGGTTAAAATGAACCTACCATATTTATCTTCAAATGTTTAGCTGGGTTGTTATGATAGCAAGCAAAGACTTGTCCACATGACTGATAATTTATACCAGAGGTCACCATTCAACATTGTGCCCGTGGGAACAATTTAGCCCCCAAGGATCACATGAGTAGCCTGCGGGCCTGTTGCAAAATTAGCTCACCAGAACTGGGACATTGTCATTTTCGAAGAATTGTATTGTTAGGGATTATTTGAAAATGTAAACACTGGCAGCGATTGATAGAACGTGTTGCATATTGACATTCACTTTTCCTGATTATTGTGAGAAATCATTAACATGATCAGTGTCTTCATAATATACAAAATCCACATTACTAAAGCTAACTTGATCAAATTTGTTATTTCAGAAGTGAGTATCAAACCGGTAGCCCTGTGCACTAATCAGTACCCAAGCAACAGGCTAGCTCTCTGTTTAAAAGACTGGTGACCCTAACTACTAAAATTTATCAGGTATACTGTATTTAATAAAATTTCATGACTATGTGCACAATAATCAATCTGCACATCAAATTACAGATGATGAAGATTTACAGGCAGCATTTAATTGGAAGTTTAATGAATGTATGGTGTAAAGTCGGACTGTTCAGAGCATATTGCAGTTCACTAAATATGGCTCGCTTTCGCAAATACCTCAGGGAGTAGGTAGTATTTTAGCGTGGGTGCATGTTAGGATATGCGTATAAATGTTATTGATAATATTTCATGAAATATTGATATAATTGACAGATGCTTGGAATAAACTAAATTCGAAGGAAAACCACAGTTTCTGTAAAAACAAGTGTCCACAAGAAGATATCATTGCCATATACAGACCAGATTTAAGACCAGTTGAAAAATAGTTAGAATTGACTCTCGAGTCCATCCATCCATCCATCCACCTATCCATCTATCTATCTATCTATCTATCTATCTATCTATCTATCTATCTATCTATCTATCTATCTATCTATCTATCTATCTATCTATCTATCTATCTATCTATCTATCTATCTATCTATGTGTCTATCTGTCTTTCCGAGAGAACAGTTCATGGCTCACAATATGCAGACGGCTGGCCAATAGAAACACACCCAGGGGCTTACTCCCATCTTTGAGGTGCACACACTAGTCAGCCATTAAGTTGTACCGTCATGTGCGTAGTCCCGCCTTCAATTGAAACTTTCGCGGCATCCACCAAGAGACGTTCGTTTTTGTGTCATCAAGAGAGCCAGAGGGGCGGAAATGTCGCTTATCAACTGAAATTCGTGGTTGAAACATTTTCCGCCACTCGGCTGTGAACAAAACGAGCAAACATTGAAGTGACTTCTGGCGTTTCATTTTTTGACCCAGTTGTATTTCAGGAAGTACCGAGTCAGGGTCTCTGCGAAATAGGAAAACTTTTTGTTACACAATAATAAGATAACAGCACAGTACATTTTAGAACCGTGATATTTAAGTCAATCGTTAGATAGAACTTATAGACTCAAGGTTAAATTTCGCGTTTACAGATATGGTGAGTACTGGCTGACTATCGTTCAATGCTTAACCTACAGAAAGGTTATCATATCTTTTTCTCAGTATTTTATCTCGTGTTCGCATTTTTACGGACACTAAACATGTCAGGACGTGTTCTACGTACACATACATGAAGCAGACAAGAAAAAGCGGCCACATCACTCGACTAAAGTGTACAGTAGTAAAGTGTTTTAAATGGAGAAAAGCAGCGAGGAAGAAAAAACTAACAATGACGATTTAAATGAACTTGCTGGTTGTACATTGGAAGAGGATCATGTAGCAGTGACACATACGTCCAGATGCGGAGAAGCAGACTCATCTGAGATTTTAAGGAAGGACTGGAATCGTGTGTACAATGAGCAGCTGGAATCAGAGAGGTCAGCCGGCGTGCAGAGACATAATGATGAGAGAGATGCTGTCTCGGGGTCAGCCTCTTGCCTCATGGACACCTGCAATCCTTCCATATCCAGCCTATCGTCGTCCTCCTCCTCTGTGTTGTGTCTCACACCGCCCTTACCTCCCAATGTGGAGCTTACAGCTGTGTTGACTGATACCCGGCTGACCCTGGATGTCTACCCGGGGGGAGCATCTGCACTGCCGCTGTTATGGGGTTCCATTCCAGGGAACCTCAGGGGGCTCCGTAACCTGAGACTTGGTTCTGAGGATAAACGTGCACTGGATGGTGCCTTGGGTATCCTCCCACATTTGACAGAACTACGCTTACTCGCCATACGAGGTACTTGATGTATATTATTAATTTACTAGATCGTTATACAGCTGTCCCTCGCCGTATCACAGATCATTTCTTGCGATTTCTCTGTATTATGAATTTTTAAATCATACATATGGGATTTTATATTGCATTTTTTTTTCTCTATCCCAGGCTAAGGTTGCTTCGGACTCATGTAGCGATAAGTTTGAGCCAGGAGGGAAGAGTGTGTAAATGATGTCCAAAGTTTGGGGTCATTTCACTCTTAACATTTTTTCTAAATTTTATAATTAAAAAAATGAAGTGAAATGTATCCACTGCAAAGCCGAGCTGGGTTTCAGAACAGCACGTCTATGAGCCAAAATGGCCGTCCCCTGAGATCGATAAAAACATTCTATTCTACAAAAACGCAATATTAATCAGAATGCCGTGTTTAGACAGACAAGTAGTGGTGCACATAACATATTTTTGTAAAGTCAATTTCTGACTTCTCTTCTTCTTTATGTACCAGTGGCTGGTATCAGCATCCTTAATGAGGACTCGGTACCGTGAAATGAGGCTGGCGTCAGCCTGATACCGATACTGGTATAGGGACTTGCCCATCCCTATAGCTTACCCCTGCTAGTTAGAACATTTTATAATACGCCCGCAAATGCTAACAAAATAAATGCACAAGCACATTCATACACGAGCTGCCAATGGCCACAATTCATACCGAGTAACTCTGCACGCAGACTGGCTAACCTGAGCTAACAAGAGCCACCTATGCTGTTACTTGCTCAATGGTACGTCACTCCGTAGGTCACACACATTCAAGGCCACAGATACTACAGTGTAGAATGTGAGAATGGTGACTCCAAGTGGGCAAAAATAATAACTGCTCCTTACATGCATATTTTGTGTTATTACTGTATGCGTAAAGCTTTACAACAGATATACTGTTAAAATGTAAATATTACAGTAAATATACGGCCACTACTTTCCAGATTTTCGTGGGACTACTATAGTCGAGCACAAAGTTGTTTCATGACACTGGTTTACTTCCGAATTAAAATTTCAAAACCTTTTACCTTGAGGAAATAATGTAAAAATAAGTGAATTATTTGTTTAATCGTCAAACCTCTGCCATTATTCATTATGTTGTAACTTTACAGGCACCATTTGAAGTAACATTCCCGATTGTCATACAAATATTAAGAGAACCACTGTATAATGAAACCAAATAAAAGTAAAACAAAATAAAACCATGGGCAGCAGTCTCTTTAGTGCCTCCTTTTGTAGTTACAGTATCATCTCACTTATCATTTAGCCAGACAAACTGGATAAGAAAGGCGACTCGACGCCCAATTTGTTCTGTCCATTGAAGCATCAATCGAATGTTATCATGACACTTTTCCTCTTTACCATCGCCAGTAATCTGTAATGGAATCGTAAAAAAAGACACAGCAAAATACACCAAGCTGAGTCTCTCAAGATGATCTGATGTCTTGCGTGATGAAATTTCATGATGGGTTGGACTCCCTTTTTTACCTTTTGACACATGTTTTTCCCCCAAATGCTTGTTGTACTACACATTGCACAACATTTGGGGCATTCTGTACTTTAGATAGTTAGGCAAAAATCATTTTTACCTCAATGAATGAATATTTCCTTGTGTTGCTCAAGTTTACCTATTAAAATGTCTGTTGAGTTTCCCTGTGTTTTTCAAACTGATTTTCTCTAATTTAAGGGCACTGTTTTTATGACGCACAAGGAAACCCCTTACCAGGACTCCTCACCACTTTGCCTACATCCCTCGACTCTCTCTGTCTTCTGGTGCACGTGGATCTCTCCTTCAACCAGCTCTCCGTCTTTCCACCGTGTCTCCTCCGCTTACCTGCGTTGTCCGCCTTGCTCCTGTGTCACAACTGCTTCTCGGAGCTGTCCCCTGACATAGGCCAGCTGTCCAGCCTCACCTATCTCTCGCTCATTGGAAATAAGCTGGTTTCCTTGCCTGCGAGTTTAGGCCAGCTGCAAAAACTACAGACACTGGATGTCTCAGATAACCTCCTTGAAGAACTACCAAATGAAATCGGTTCTCTGGGAGAGCTTGTTAAGCTCGAACTGTCCCACAACAAGCTGAAGAGGCTACCAGAGACCATGGGTATGAGTGTAATGAATTGGTGTGTTCATAATTTGTGTGAGGCAGATGATAATCAACCAGACTACCAATAAATCACATGTCCTGGTGGTGCCCAGGCTCTCTCTTTTCCTTGAGGGAGCTCCTCATCTTCAGCAATGACCTCCGCTTCATCCCACCTTGCCTGAATGAATTGCCGTTGCTGAAAATAGAATTTCGTGATAATCCTTTGGGACAACCGCCGACTCCTCCGCCTCTTCCCCCTGCACCTGGTGAGCAAGCAAAAGGGGGGCTCAGTAGTGCTTCAATGAATTTTTTTTGTATCGTCAGCAGATGCATTTATTTATTTCATTGATGTTTACCGGTAGTTAGTTACTCCCATTCGAAACTGTCTTGTCACCAGATGAAGCAGAACCAAGTATTCCTGAGTTACATCTGCTGTTCAATCAGCACAGGTGGATATGTTTATAGTTATTTTATGTTTTTCCATTGTTCCTAACATCTGACAATAAACCCAATTTCGCTCCTTTAACTCTTCAGTTTTCGTGTTACGTCTGCTGGATGTCTTGTCTTTCTCCCAGGGGGAACGCAGCTGCTGTTCCCCCCGGGGTGCCTGCAGTCACCGACAACTCTGGAGTGGGCCGAGAGGAGACCACAGCGAAAGTGGGTGTTGCTCGAAGAGCATGACATTCTCCTCAGTCGTCCGCTGGAACTTCGTCCTCATGGCATTACATTTCTTAAGGTGCTGCACATTGAATACTGTTTGCTTACTTCAAAATCTGCCTTATGTAAACACTAAACTTTCCTTGCAGCCAGTAGAGGTGTGCATCGCACATCACCGCAAAAAATGGAAGGAGGTGGTGGTACGGAAGTATGATGGAACCTCATGGAGCACTTTGCCTACTTCTCTCAGGAAAGCAAATGAGAGGCACAGCATTCACTCCTTGGGGCGTCCAGCCAGGGTAAATTAATATCACATACTGTAAACATCGTGTTTGAAACGAATATTGCAGTAGTGTCAGTTTTACAGTAAAATGTATTTCATCTCTGTAGCTGGCCTGCTGTTCCGTGAGCCAATTTTCCTGGTTTATTGTGGTAGCCCGTCCAGTGAGGGACAACTGCTCAGTTTCACCAGCAGGAGCCCTTCTAGTCTCCAGCGCTGACCCTGGTGTCAAGCTTAACTTCCCTCCAGACTCCACCAGTCAAACCTGCACCGTAACATTACAGGTAGTCACAGTGTTGTGTATTATATGCTGTATACACATCTGCAATATATACAAGGTGTCCCGTGATTCACTATACACCCCATTTTTTTTTTCTATTTTGTTTCAGGTATTATTGGACAGATGTGAGGTCAATACGCATTTGACATCTTACCCGTTGCTGTTTTTGTAACTATATCTTTCCCATGCCCATGTCTCACCAATTAACACTGGAGCACACCTGCAAAATTACTGCCTGGCAAGAGGTTTTTATGACCCCAACTGCAGTTCAGCACTAAATCCGAGAAGCGGGTTAGGGTTAGCCATAAAGGGGGCCACACTGCTACTACCACCACTGTAGAAAACATCAAACTCCTAGAGTAGGCGTTTGCGCAAAACCAGGGACTGTCTATCCAGAGGGCCACACTGGTCCTCAGCATTGACAAAAGCTCGATTTAGCAATTGTTTCTGAAAATGATAAAGTTTTACCTGTACAGATCTGAAGTTCTTCAAAGTCTTCACACAAACATTTTGATGTTCAACAGTGCATAATTTACTTACAAAAACTGCAAACCCTAAACTGTTAAAAGTTTGAAAGACATGTCAGAATAATAACTGAAACAAAATCGATAAAAAGGAAGTGTATCTTGACTTTTGGGGCACCTATACTGTATACCTCAAAAAGACATGTAGTGCATAGGGAAAGTATTAATTGCGCTTAATTTTTCCACATTTTTGGAACTTTATTCCAAATTAAAATAAATTCATTTTTCCTTCTACACACAACACCCCCATTTTTTTTTTTTAAATAAATGTGGGCTTTACTAAGCGGTTGCTTCCATCTAGGCTTGATTAATGGATTGCTCTAGAGATGGTTGGTTCTTCTAGAAGGCTGTCCTCTTTCCACTGAGGAATGCTGGACGTGTGAGAGTCACCATCTGTTTCTTGGCCACCTTTCTGAAACATCTTAACAATGAGCAGTGAAAACTGGTTGCACCTGCACTTTATTTTTAGCCTTCATGCTAAATAATATGAATACTTACCTACACGTATGCTTACGTTGTTTTTCTTGCTTTCTTTTTTTTTTAACAAATTTGCAAAAACTGTGAATGATTTTCCAATGTTGTCATTATGGGGTATTGTGTGTAGAGAATGAATGTACAACATCATCCATTCCGGAATAAGGTTCTAACAAAATGTGGAAAAAGTGAAGCGCTGTGAATACTTTCTAAACCTTTGAGATGTTCCTCTGTCGTAGGTGCTGCAGGTATCAGTGTCAGAGGTACAGGCGCTGTGCGGTGATCCACAAGCTAGTGTCAGTCCTCTCCTCTGTCTCTCACAAACTCCGAGCATGCATTTCCTGCAGCCAGTCAAAGTTCAGGTCCCACTACCACCAGGGGTTACAGGTACAATCTGCTCGCTTCATTAGCTTACACAATTTTTGTTTTTTTTTGTTACTTGGTGTACAACGTGCAGACATGATTTAAAAAATATACATACACCTGTATACGGATTTGTAAAAGATTGCTTGGTATTCTTTTAACGATGTTCCCACCAACATTGGTTGAGAATCCCTATATGCATAACATATGTGTTTATATACAAAAAAGAAAAAAAGACAACTATACGTTGCAAACAAAATCAGGTTCAGAAGATTTCCATATTTGAGCATCTGCAGTTGGAATAACATCAGATTATCTACGCATTTGTTGTGCTTATTACATATTTTTCCCATGTTACTTTCTGTTCCCTTGAATCCAAATACAATTCGACATCTTTGTTGATTTTTAAAAAAAATGTATTTTATTTAATGTAAAATATTTCTTTTTAATATTGATGTTGGGTCTGTCTGCAGGTCACACAGTTGACAAGTCGTGTTTGTATCTGCTGCATGGAGACCCCTCTGCCCAAACCTGGACGGACATCACATCACAAGTGTCCCTCTATGTCACCCACTTGTACGCCATTTTCTACATTACACATTTCTCCTGGTAAGTATCTAATCAAGTCTCGATATGCATATACATGAAGCATTCTAGTGTTACAGCATTGTGCGCTGTATTTGATGACAGGTACTGGCTGTGGTACAAGACCCAGAGCTGTGTTAGTGGCATGGTAAGAAAGGTGTACCAAAGGTTAAAGCAGTTTAAAGTCCAGTTCATGGTTCTCCAGCGGAAAACGGACCCATCGCAAGTCCTGCTGCAGTGTTTACCAGCTAACAAGGTTGGTGTTTGTGCTTGTCTTGGCTTGGTATTGTACTACAGTAAAATGGGCACTGATGCTGTTTTGTTAATATCCCCATAATATTGGATGGATGGATGGATGGATGCTCATGAAAACAAAACTAATGGTGAAGAAATCACTACACAGAGACAGTGTGTGCGGTGAAGACCATTTCTCTAAAATGTGTTTCATGTTTTATCTTGTGTGTGAAATCGAAGTCTTTGTGATGGTCGTTGTAATGGTTCCTCCCCAGGTGGAAGACAGAGTGCAGTCACTGTCCGATCAGTACGATGGACCCCAGCCTTCAGACCTGTGTGACCTTCTGGAAGGAGAACAGTTCTTTGCTGGCTTTGAGAGAGGCTTAGATATCTGCACAGGTCAAAAGTCGGATTTGATTAACTTTATCACAAGTCAATATTTTCAGAGCTCAGCTTTTCAATTTTTGCAATGTGCTATCGTGAAGTAATTGACTTTTCATGGCTTTTCAAGCAGTGTTGAGATGTTGGTTTCCTGCCCTCACCAGACAGACCAGACTGTGTCGGGGGAAGGCTGTGTTTTGTGTTTTACTCCAGCCTGAAGAATCTGAAGGAAGTTTACATCTCTCCTGCAAAGGGCCTCCGGGGTCCAGTGAGAGGAGAAGTAAGACAGTTTTCTTAATAGCTAAGTAACTACAGTGGCTGAAAAAGTACAATACATGAATGTTAGAAAAGCCAATTTTAAGTCTCAAATGGTCTTTTGATAAATATTATTTTTCCCTCTTTTATCACTTGTTCACACATTACCTCTGGATAAATGCCCATGTTCCGTTTTAATATTCACTTCCCATGTTCATTGTGTTGAGATAATGAAGATACATTTCAATTATCACACTGAAAGTGTTCCTTTGACACACCTTTTACAGGTCTCTTTTTACCGAGGGGAGATTCCCAGTGGTTTGCCAGAGGAAGTAGTGAGGAAGAGGAAAGGACATGACAGCCAATGGCTTGCAACTTTACCGCTAAGACTTCCTGTCAGTTGAAAACACGTTTTCAGTTGACATGTTTTTTCCCCTCATAATTTAATGTCATTCAATATGATCATGGTTTGCACAGTTATTATGACACTGATATTACTAACCCAGACACTTCATTAGGTTCACCTGCACAATCAAACTCTTACAAGCGCTTCATTAACAATATAGATGCAGGGAGATATTTATTTAATATTATTGTGGTTAAAGGTTACAATTGTGTAGAATGATTGTAATAGCCACCACACAGTTAAATAAGGTGACCAAAATATTAGATGTTGTTAGATGCAGTGCAGTTCTTTATAATGTAAAATGTTAAATGAATATCTTTCTGACTTTGTCAAACTGAGCATTTTATCTTAAAGGATAAATTATCACCGCCTTTGTGCTGTTCCGGTAGGAGCTAGATGCTGACAACAAGTACATAACAGAAGAGCTCCAGCTTCCTCCTCTGAACCTTGGAGACCCTGAGAGCGGCTACTTGACAGAAGCCAATCTGCTCTCCATCTCCCTCCAGATTGGGCAGGATTGGCGCGTTATTGGTATCAACCTCGGTTTAAGCTACCAGGAATTAGACCGCATCCAATACAAATACAGGTTTGTATTTGCAAACAAGCAAAAGTCCTACACTGTGAATCCAATCAGAGTGGAAATACACATTTTTTCCATGTTTTGGGTTTATTTGACTGAAATACTAACCAATACTAACTTCATTTGTGTTTAATTAAAAAAAAACAAGTAGAAAAGAAATGCGGAATATACAGTAGTCATGGATGCACATCAAGATGCAACTTAAATTGCATCTAAATTTGAAATGTGTTCTCACCCTTATCTTAGCGTCTTAATGTTTAAAAAACATGGAGAAATACAGTATTAATAAAGTCATACAATTAGCAATCTTTTAACAGCATATCATGATTAAAATGTAAAAGACACAATGATGATGTTTGTTTCTATGCTAGCGGAGAGTGAGCTGCACCATGACTGCAGTGGGAGAAAAATGGTAGAGAATTTTGATTGTTTTAATCTGCGCTGTTAGATGCTGCTAAGCCATCTGGGACATTGCAGGAGATTACACACATAGTCTGATGCTCATCTCCCCCCACCACCACCCTCTGCTTACTCCTCATGCTCGCATGACACATCCTGCAGGCGTACAAGCAACACTAGCAGCTTTGACGTGATGCATTTCATGCTGATTAATGTTATTTCATTTTATTTGGACTTCAGAATGCCTTTAGTAAGACAGGTGGTATTTTCATGCTTCTATTGGCTGTATTTGCAGTCTTGGTGTATGCTAGGTAATCAGAAGGCTCAATATATACAAAATCGTTCAGCCCAAGCTGTAAATCTTGGTCATGAAATGATAAATAGGGTACATTAATGTTGCACTGTTCTAATTTAGATGTGCTCAAAGCATTTTCCAATGCTGCACTTTCAGTCACATACACATTTCATGCACAAATATGGTGGCTAATATCACTATGTAATACCACTACTGTTTGTATTACTTTACTCCCTGTTGGGGTTCACTGCAGTCATTAACTACCTAGGTGAAATGTAATTGTGACATTCTGCTCTTCTCACCAGGGACAATCTTGGAGCTCTGGTGCTGGACATGCTCTTCCACTGGGCCCAAGGACAAAAGAGCGCTGGGCCTGGGGCAGTGTCCCGATTGACGGCGGCCATGATTGAGAGCGGCAGGAGGGACCTTGCAGATGAGCTCGAAGACATAGTCAGTTTGGGAAGGCAAAAGTACACAGAGTCACTGAGGAGAGTGGGCCTGGGGGTGGAGGAGCAGCCCCTCTGTGAAAGCCAGCAGTAGAGAAGTTCTCACTGGGTGTAGGTGGCTTTCCTGTTAATTCGTCTTACTTTACACAACCATAGTATGCACATACTGTCTACTTCCAGCTGCTTGCATCTGTTTTATCTAACGCTCCACCAGTCTTCTTAAAAAAAAGAAATGCATTATCTGAAAGGCATTTCAATTATGTTATCGAACCTTTGAATTTGATTGGCCCACATTGGACCGAATAATCAGAACTGTCAGGTTAAGATTAAGCATCTGAGCGAACACGAACTGCTGTTGAGCGTTCTTACAGCATTGGCTCACGTACAGAACATGTTTATTTGTCACAAAAATCATTTTAGCTGCCTGCTGGTTACCCTAATGCTAGTTTTGAATTGATAAATTTCCATTGTTTTCATCGTATGGATATCCACTGCTTCTATAAAATATTAATTAAATGTTACATCCCGTTTAGTTGGCATGGGCTGACTTTTCCTTTCATTAATTACATGAGGGTAACTTCCACAACTCCACTAACCGCCGTGTGGTTTTACTTTGCTTACCGTTATTTAATAATCGACACAGACCTCTAATGTAGCATAACCATACCTAAACAATATTTAATTGTATAAGCGTTCCCTGTAATTTTGTACAGCATGTCTTTTTAATGTGTTTATTTGTATCATTTTATAATTGTCACCAGCTGGTGTAAATTGATATCAAGTTCACATTGACTATGTATATCCTGTTTGTGCATTTACACTGTACACATTGGCGGGGATTAGACACATATTAACGCACACAATGTTGTGTGATGCATTGTGTGATGTATGTATTATGGCTCTGCAATAGCATTTCTCAGCATTCACATTGTATTTTTTAGTAAAACTGCTTTTTGTACAAAGATTCTAAATTGTCCACTGGTGTCAATGCGAGTGTGAATGGTTGTTGTATATATTTCAAGCTATTCTAGTCGGTCAAAAACACCAGGAAGCTCATACGGGTGATCAGGCTTTTGAGGCTCGCTCAGCTTCCATTCACTTGAATGTAACAGGCAAATACATTCATTGCTTGCATACATTTTGGCGACATTGACTGCAAGCTTTGGTATTTCATCCGTAGGTACATCAATTCTAAGTATAGTTGTAAAACACAATATATATGTACAGTACTTAGCAAATTTATTTGGCATGGCTTTGTCTTGCTCGCTTAAAATGCCGAAATGTATTTTTAGCATGTGTGAAAGCTTCCGTTTATAAAGTCATCCTCTACGAAATGTGCCCAAAAACGGCACAGTTCTGGTTCCAAAATTCTTAGGAAACTTCCCCCAAATAAATTTAAGCCATTCATTCCTCAATTCGTCTGAGATTGGCAGGTGATGCTAAATTTTAACATTGCATTAAGTTCGTAGCCTTTCAACCATTTTTCTTGAGTTGATTGGCTGTTGCAAGCACAAGTGTGTACTTGATTAATGAGTAGCCTATCTATGTCACACAGATTTGATTCACTCGTTTAGTGTGCTTTTCACCTTTTATTGACTATTGTATACACAACAAACTGCTTGGGCGTCACAATTATTTTGTCTGTTATGCAGAAAACAGTGGAAAATGTGGATTTTGTTGGCATGGAGCTTTTAAAGATCTTTATAGTTTTCCATTTATGATCCCTGTAGAGACGACATACATATTTATTGACGTACTTTATGCACTGCTTTTCAAGGTCACTCTATTTCCCATCCCCCAGCCCCTACAGGCTTACACCTTTTTCCTTTTCACATGCAATATGTGTGTACTTCCACTATAGAACCACTAGAGGACCCCTTTTTTAGTATCCACCTTGCTTTCTTTTTTTACCCCTCCTTTCCAATTCAAGTCATCCTCCAGCCACTGCCAGCTTCCCCCTCCCCTTACCTTCATTACTCCCACCCTCCCTCCATCCCCAACTTACTCCCACTTCCTCGCCCTCCCTTCACCGTACTCAGATGCTCGTAAGACCGATGTTCAGCCGCTCTGCCAGCGTAAAACATTAACAGTGTGTGTAAAGCTTTGAATTCTATTACCGGAGAAATAGGGGTTAACGGGAGCAGATATTTGTGGTATGTACTCAATGTTGTCTTATTTTGTGTGAGGCTCGCCCTCCGATGTTTCGAATCGACATGTGTATATTTAATGTATAGAAGAAAATGACGTGACTGCGTCATATGGATAGAGAAATGTACAAACCCCCGCCGTGAGAGCGCTAGCTAAGCTTCGTGAGAACCCGCGACCCTTGCGTCTGCGATAGGAAGCGAACAACCTAGCCGTTATTTGACATGCCATTTAAAAAGCTGTGTGAGGAGGAAGAAAAACCTACCTCAGAGCGGTTCTGATGCGTTACTACTACATATCCCACATTCTAGCAGTTCGGAGTCTAGCAGGACAGGGGGTTCAGTCCGCTTTGTGATGAATGTGTTTCACTGTACAATTTTAGCATTTTCCTTGACATTTCTACCGGGCCAGCCAAGCGCGGTCGTTTTATGCCGGCTTCCGCGCTCTCAGTAGCGGCGCTGTTGTCATGTATGCCGGGAGGGATCTTGCTAGTAGTGGATTCGTGAGCTCACCTCCTCCTCTTTTCTCACAGATGCTGTCATATTGTCACTATTAATCCTGGTGGGTCATTATAGCGGACACTGCGAACTGTGCACAAAACTACACTAAGGTTGAAGAATTAACTACATTGAGTTGCGTGTTGGGATTAGAGGCCAGCGTGAGAGACTTAACAAAAAAATTGTTGGTTTTAGTCGGCCAACAATGTAGCCTCACCCCGAGATTTGGCTTTTAGCTTATTACGAGGCTTGCCGGCCCTGCAAAAAATTCCTGCAGCCATGCGCAAATTATTGATGAGCCAGACCATTCGTGGTGTAGGGTGACATCCTGTACATCCTGATCGGAAGTTTTATGCAACGTTTGTCCTCTGTTGCACATTCCCCTCCGTTTAATCTGTATGCCACAGCCTTTGAGAGCGTGCTCAAATCCTCCAGGGAATGACTTTTAATGTCACTTGTTTGAGATGCTTTGCCGTGCCCTGGTTTTGCTGTGAGAAAGTAATTGATATCATTCATTTTTTCAATTGTAGTCTGTAAAGTGAAACCAGATGCTTCGGTGCTTCTTATTGTGTTTTTTTGTGTTGTTGAGGCGGGCTCACTCACAATGCTTTTGTTATTCCATATCCATGCTGTAGGAAAGCAGAGAGGCAGGCAAGTCAAAGGGACACTGTATGTGTGCTGTCAGGAGAGAGACTAAACTCAACACCACATCCTTGCAGAGACTGCTATGAAGATGTTATTTCGTAGTCATTGCAGCAGACTCGATCACGCACATGGCACCTGTGCAGGGAATGTGTTGCTGTACGTGGCCAGCTCACAACTCTCACTTGCACCAAGAGGGAGAGTGCAAAGAGAGATTGCAACGAGTTGGTTTATAATCCTCATGCTGGAGGCAGGAGGGAATAGTAATCAGATTTATCTGTGACACCACATAGTTCATCCCTTGTTTCCGCCGTGCTGTCCAAAAATAGGCAGCATTTCACAAATCGCCACAAAAACAAGCATAACAACCAGCTGACACAGCAAATGCTAAATGAGAGCTGTAAAATGTACTCCTACTCCTAAAACACTTACAAACACAAAGATACACGGAACAAAAATGCAACCAACCCATCAAGTATGTGCCGCTTTTCAGAATCTGATGGTTTTTAGCTAACGCTAATTTGTGCATCCAGCAAAATGCAGCTCTGCTCAACTTTAACATGATAGTGCAGAGGCATCACACCTGTTTGTTGAATCTCATACTTGTTGGTGGGTAGGAACTTGGGGCCCACTCCATATGAATTTTTCGAAGCCCATTCCAATATTTGACAGAATAAAATTCAAATAACTGATCAATCGGTCATATAATAAAAAAATCTAATGAATGAAATAACTTATTTTTTGGTCCCCTAACACTTACAACAAATAAAAAAACATGAATTACAGGCAGAACATTTGACTTTTACAATATATTGTCCTTTAGTATATGTTTAACTTTACAACAGAGAGAGAAATTGGCAAAAATTGGATGATTGTTGTTTTTTGGGTGGGGGTATTGAATGTCATTATCTTTGTGTCATCTTGTGATGTGTTAATTTGTGGAAAAAAAGAATGAGCAAAAATCTGCAATAAATAGATGTTTACCATTTTTAAAAGCATTAATATCATCTGAATAAATCGGCTGGCCAATTAATCGGTTGGGCCCTGGTAGGAACTCCAGAGACTCAACCATTTGTATACAATGCCAGGTTGAGGTTGAAAACATGTACAGAATACCTCCCACTCCCACGCCACCAAAATCAAAGAAAAATCGAAACATCTTGAGTTAATCTTTTGGCTTTATTGAGCTCCTGTAAGGTTTTCTGTCTTGTGTGACTGAAAAAAAGCCAAAACATTTGAGAGTTAATCATTTGAAGTTTGAACTCTCACGAGATGCGCTCACAGTTCGAAGTTCTATGCATGTTTCTGCTATAATTGTTAATGAGAAACACAATGAAGTTATTTTACGAAAAGTTGCTTTTTTCAGATGATTACAAAAACATCTCTGACACAGATTTCAAGTGGTCTTCAGCACATTTTCTGTCATAAGTTTAGACCACATCTGTCACTGGTAATAAGCACCCACTCTGCACTAATAGTTTCCTCCCCGCTTGTGTTGAAGTTTTGTATCGAGGAGCACTCATGTGACTACCTCAGTGCAGTCCACTTCCTGTAATGATTCACCAAGTGACACTGTCAATAAGTGAGGGTCCTATTCCATTGTTTGCCACGTGAGGACTGAGAGGCAGCCAAGGAGGCGTGACGCACGCCCTACTCTGATTTGAATGATTGGAAAGAATTTGCCTTGTAAAGTAACTTGAGGTCATTTTGGCTCCAGATTTTACTTCTTTTGCAGTTTTACTTCTTTTACTTCTTTCTTTTGCATTTTTGCCCTTTTTCTGTGTGTTCTACTGTGCCTGAATCAGAGCTGATCAAATCAAGCGTCCCTGCCATGCTGTGTCATCACTTTTACGCGTCTTATCTGCGCCGCCATTGAAAGCTCAATGTCACTTTAGGTCTTGTTGGAAGGACACTTCTAAATGTGCATGCTTTTTACTTTCTCTTTAATTGGCTCGGACAATTTGCCCATCTATACAACCTTTTGGTAAATGTGTCATTTTCATGTATCATTTTAAAACTTCATTTGCTGTGTTTTTCAGGCAACTACTGTTGCAGTACAATATCTGACATTGGCAATACATTCTGCCAGTAAATGTATTTTATTCTCCTTTAAACAAAGCATATTTTTCTTGACTTTTTTAGGTAGTTTGTCATTTGTAACACTTAGAAGATGCTCTATAATGTGAATAATTCCTGTCCGTGTATTTTACTCATTAACTTTGTGTAAAATTGAGTGTTATTCATAAAAAGAAGCACATTGTTATACTGACCACAAGTGACTTGGTTTATTTTATACAGCACCAGTTTTATACAGGAACAGTAAAGGTTATTTAACATTGTAAGCTGGCAAGTATTTTTTTAGGAATGTTTAATGAAAAAAAATGAAGCTTGATGTCAAAATATCTGCAATTATTCCTGCCTATGATTAAATGAAGAGAAATATCTAATCTTGTACAGTAGTGGCCTCTATTTGACATTAGATCCTTTTCTGTAGTTTTGCAAACCTTGCTCATTCTTCAAACTTACATACCTAATACAACTGTGTTTTGTAGCAGCTTGCCAACAGCAAATTATTTATAATGAACATAAAACTCACAGAGCACATTACAACTGTCACTTGATGATCAAGCATGTCTTTAAATGTTGACCCTTGTAGTTCTTTTAAATGACAGGCACAGAAATGACCATAATGTGTGTATTTGAATTGTGTTGTGTTATTTTGACATTTTGAACTTGTTTTTCTCTCTTCCTGGCACTATCGTATTCTGTGAAGTATTATTTATGGACTCATTGTTGAAATGATGAACAAGGGTTACAGCGAGAGCTGCTATATGTCAGTCGGCGAATTCACCGGTTTTATTGAGCGTGTCCGCAGTTCAAGGTTCTGCAGCAGAGACTTCTTTCACAATCACTCTGACTAACTGTTTACCCATCAGTGCTTATCTGCCTAAAGGGACAAACTTTAAAATATGTATTGGTGTCAGGGTTTATCTCCTTACAAGATCCCCATCATGGCATAACATTCCTAAAATGTTTGCTGACTGTAAAATGATGTGCAGGATAATACTGTTCCACTCCAGTCCTATAGGTGGTGATAGTGTGTGGTGCAAAGTAGGTGCCAACTATCACATACCATCCTTTTTTTTAAAATTATTTTGAAATTTTATTTTATTTGATAAATTCTGCTCGATATGTTGGGTCTTGGACCCACCTGGCCCCAATGCAACTAGACTGGTACAATGGAACACGACAATACAATTCTGAAACCACATATTTATGTACAGTAGTTGTGTGTAGTCCAGTGAGAAATTATTCTAGCCTCAGTTTGCTTCCAAAAAGGAATTCCTCTGTCGTTAGCGAGTGCAGACGCTGCACACTGAGGCTACTTGTCTTGTTCACACAGACTCTGATTGTCATGACAGCACAGCCAAGCAAAAAGACTGTAGGTCAAATAAATAACATACTGAAGCGACAGCGTGGTGTGGTGATGGCCTACACTGGACAAGTTGGGCTGCGGGCATGGCTAAAAAATGGGCGATGGCAGTTTTTCGGGTGATTCGTGGAAGTGTGTACAAGTACAACCCAGTTATACGCTACTCAGACTTAAGAAGTACAGTTTATGTAGTAGTAGAGATGAAACAGTGTGGACAATTCACATTAGTGCAGGGCAATTAATCAAAATTGAATCGTGTTTTCGATTTCAACCTCTCACAATCGTAAAAACAACAAACGTGTGACTTGTATGAAACAACAGCAACAGCACCCAAAAATGACGTGTTGCTGTCTCACTCGTGTAATGTTCAACAGTCCAAAACAGATCATGTATTTGTAAACAATGCCAGTGGCTTGCCTGGTTCAAGGGCTATTGGCCACAACAATGTAAACAACAAGACAGTTTGCTGTACGGACTAGTAATTGAAAAGTAAACAGAGTGGCACAAATAAGAGAAAGTTGAGCAAAGCTGGTATTCGTTGAAATTGTTACTCAAGTTGGGCGAGAACACATCAGCAAATATGTGACGGAACTACTGTTTACATGACAGCTGAAGATATGTCACTGAAATTAATTTCAAGCATGGTGGTGAAATATCAGTAGCACCTCCCATTGTTCTATTATCTGCAATGCTATCATTCATTTTGTTGCAATAACTGAGCAACTATCAGAGCTGTATAGTCTCAGAAAATGTTGTGAACCATAATAACCGCCAATACAATTTGAAGTGGTAATAGCCTAATAACCATTTGAAATGGTCTCATGGTTTATCAGTTTGCCGTTTCATTTCGATTAAATAATTACCAGAGAGGGGCAAAAATATTGGAATTAATTATCTCTCAAACAGCTTGTCTACGGCAGTGTTTCTAAACTTTTAATTAGCCGTGTCACATATTTTACTTTAGAAAAACCTCACGGCACATCTCCAAACAAAAATGTTCCAGAAAGCAGTGTTCTGAAATAATGATAGCTTTTCTCACTTTACTCCAAAATGTATTTATGTGGCGTAAAATCTGGACCTTTTTAATTGAACACATAAAGCTATTATAAAGTCAGACAATAATAAACAAAAAGTATTAACAAGTGAGCACTATTTTTGCAAAGGGAGAACTTGCACTGGATAGCATTAGTTTGTGCAAGTGTACCTACTGTTGTGTCACATTAGTTGCTCATCAGTAAACAAACAAAATTATCATGCGCTTCATCCTTGGAAAAAACGCTATGTTCTTTTCCAAATACACTACGACATAGCACAAATGTGAAGGTCACAGGAAAGCATTGATGACATGTTCACGTGTTTGCATTTCCAATACGAGGCTGGTTGTCATGTCATTCACTGCAAGCATATAAAAAGTGTGTTGTTTTTTTCTTCTTCTCCAATAATTATATCCAATGTTAAAAACATGTCTTTTGAGTAAAAAGACTTTGTTAAAAGTTGCCAGAGGCAGCTCCCCGACCTCATCTGACCCCTCAACTCCACATACACACACAGTCCTTTCTCCACATGTGGAGGAGCCGAGGGTGGGAGGAGCGGCCGCGGGGCTGGGGGGTGCTTCAAGCTATCCAAATAAAACACACCAGGGTACAGCTGCCCCCTTCTTGTCTGTAATGGAAACCTCCTTAAACGTTGTGCAATCTGTCCAAGCAGAGTGTGACGGCCGAATGATATTTGCGAATGTGGGGTGTACACAAAGAAACACACTACTCAGCAGGCTTGTGATTCAAAAAAAGCAGAGAGTCGTGACTCGTGACTGCGGCGCATTACTAGGTGGAGGCGGGCTTTGGTTTCCTGCAGAGGTGGCCCGTGATTGGTGACAGTAGGGGGTGGGGAGCTTGAGAATGGGAAGAGGAAGCATCTTCACACAGTGAAGCACAGTGTCAAAAATAGGCAACATCTTTGCATCATTAGGTCTATTTAATGTGCTGTCAAAAATGGTTGTTTATAGGTACAACAAAAACATGGCTGCTTCTGTCGATTTAAACATGAAGGTCACGAGAGACAGATACGCAGGCTCACAAAATTAAAGACACACGTTTGTTTTTAACATGGCAACATAAGTGTCTGATTACGTTCTACGTTCTCACGTGCATGTTTCCGATACCTGAATTAATACTGCGATCCTAATATTCATCTGGAATCTGAATTGTGTTGTCAGTTTGAGTGACACGGTGACAAGTTCATGATGGCACAGTCAGCAGCAGCATCCATATTCCACCACTGCAGAAAAGGACATGACTGTCCACCTATGAAGACAAACCCAATTGCATATGTATGACTCATAAACTGTATATGATTTTCAGTTGTCAGTTTGACATGTTTGAAAATACATCATTGTTAAATTTCTTTAAAGGAAGAAAATTGTATTATAAAACAATGACTTGCAGTCAAAAAAAATTAGGCAGGTTTTTTATTGAGTAAGGCCTTTAATTTTATTGCACAATTTAAAGCAATATCTCAAGATCTTTCTTTATGATGATGATAATAGCAGGTCATTTGGAATACAGTATATGCATAACTTCACGTCCAAAACAAATGAAATGAAGTTGGCTTCATGTTAAAAAGTACACACAGCACACATTTCCCTTATTTTCATTCTTTTCTGAATTTGCTGTACCATGTACCAATGTCCAAATCTCTCATTGTGTTTCAGATATCCCCAAACTTGACCTACAGCAAGTGCAAGAAAACAAAGCAGACTAAAAATCATCCTTGAGAGTCAATAATCCCACTTGACTGCAAGAGCCTTCTGTCACAAACAAGCAAATATATAAAACGACTGCCCGACCACTCACGGTTAACAGACACATTGACACAACAGTGAGGAGCCAGGGCTTCATATAAATGGCTGACAAGCAGATCAGGTAAAGTTGTGATCCTTGCTTGCCTTGCTTTTATCTTGCTCATTCATGCTTTGGTCTCTTCTTTTAGTTTGCCTGCCAAATTGATCAATGGGGGTGTCGCTGGGCTAATTGGAGTCACCTGCGTGTTTCCCATCGACTTGGCCAAGACTCGCTTGCAAAACCAGCAGAATGGATCTCGCCTTTACACCAGCATGTATGTCTTCTCTTTGCACATAAGACCCGACATCAGCGTTTTTGTTTAACGTTCCTCATCTGTTGTTTTTAGGTCAGACTGCCTTATCAAGACCATCCGGTCAGAGGGATACTTTGGGATGTACAGAGGTGAGTTAGGAAATTTAGGAAGATTGAGATAAGGAATTTGGAAAGGAAGAGTCAAAGGACATGAAATGCACTGACGACTGAAGATAATTACAGTGGAACCTCTGAGGTCAAACGCAATCCATTCCGGAATGCTGGTCACCCTCTCTGAATAGTTCCTATTTAGCGTCGCTTATCCCATCCATCCATTTTCGCATTGCACTTGTCCTCAATGGGTCATGGGTGAGCTAGCTAGCCGAACCTAGCTGACTTTGGATCAGAGGTGGTGTACACCCTCAAATGCCCATTGAGCATGAAAAGTTCTATAATATTTGTGGCGTTAGTCCCTAAAACTGGTTAATTAAAATACATCTTAATGCATTTATTTCATGAAATAACTTGTTAATTTACTGTTAATCATTACACAAAAACATTTGTAAAATAAACTATTATAAATGAGTAATTTTTTATTCCATTAAATAGTTGGTTAATATTATAATTCAATATTAGAATGAACGCATTCATTATTAAAATAAACTATTTGAACGTTTTTTTTTTTTTCATTTTCATCTATGAATGACCTCTCTCATCCGTCTGTTTTAAAAATTAAATGTGGTCCTTGAGTACAAACGCTTGCCCATCCACCCCTAATTTTTATTAAACCTAATGTGTGGTTTTGGAATCCGGGAGTAAGCCATAGCAGCTGGAGAAAACCTATGCAGATAAGGGATACGTTTGCAAATTCCATATTGGACTAAACTGAGATTCAAATCTGTAACTTCCCATCTGTGAGGCAGACTTGCTTGTCACTTATTCCGATAGGAAATAGTGAAAACTGAACTCAGTGTTCCCTCGCTACTTCGTGTATATATATATATATATATATATATATATATATATATATTATTTTTAGGTGAAATTTGTTTTACAAAAAATTAGACCCTGAACATTAGAGCTCTTCAACCTCAAAATGGCCCGTTCTCTTATCGTGTGTTCGTTCGGAAATGCTCCCTGAGTGCACTACTTTACTCAGAGAAAATCAGAGTGTTGTTCATATGTGCCGTTCGGTTATTCAGAGTGCCCCGAAAAACGGAGTACCGGAGCCCAGTATGTCCGGCAGTACAGTACAAGGAAACAGTTGAAGCACGAGCTGCTGATGACGGGTGGGACGATACGGGTAACTCACGATTCTATACTGTGACGATATGTGGCCCATAATTATGATAATATCACAATACACAATGTCTACGATATTCAATATGTTGTTAGAAATGTTTTTAACGTTATGTCACGAAATATGTGAAAAGAAAAAAATACCCATAAAAAGGAAAGCGTCTGTAATTATGCATTTATTTAATGTAAAAAAAAAAAGAAACGTGCATTTACATAGTACCCCACTGCCTCCAAGTCTTGTAAATGTAAACACTGTACATGTGGACAAATTAAAGTGCACAAACATGTTTTTTGTAAACCAGGACAGGCAGATGGCCCATTTTTACCGAAGTGTTTCCACACTTTAGAGTGGAAACTCGCTGGTGGGTCTTTGATTTGTTTTTCTGTGTTTACATTTTCTGCCACTCTTGCATTTGTTGTTCTTCTATTGTCAACTCCTCACTGGCCACTGCTCCCGCCTACTTTACAATCGTTTACGGGATTTGCGAAAAGTGAGGGAACACTGTAGTATGTTTCAGGATCAGACTTCTTTTATTATCTATCATTATCATTAAACGTTAATTAAGCGTATAGGCCAATGTTTGAAGTCACATTTTAACATTTCGTCTCAGTCCTGTGTAAAAACACATGTCCATTTTTTTTCATTTTTAAAATGTTTTTCACGTTAATGGGGTTGCCGCATTGCAGACATCCCATTAATGTTAAAAAAAAAAAAATACAAAATTGGTGCTTTTCCCAGGACAGCGATGATTTGTAACATGTCATACAAGTGTTAACATAAGTAAACCTGGGATTATTAAAACCTCAAAACAGTACCACTCAGTGTTTCATGAAGTACGCTGAGGTTTCGCAATATGCTGACGTTTTGTGCAACTTTAGAACCATGGCTCAGGTGGTTGAGTGGTCGTCTCCCCACCAAAGGTTGCACGTTCAATCCTCAGTCCTCCCTGTGACCGTGTGGAAGTGTCCTAGAGCAAGATACTGAACCCCCTGTTGCTCCTGATCCTGTGTCATCAGTAGGTGAATGAGGAGACAGCGCTTTGAGTACCTTGAAGGTAGAAAAGTGCTACATATGTGCATCTCAAAATCTTAAAATATTGTGGAAGACTTCCTTTATTTCAGTAGTTCAATTCAAAAAGTAAAACGCCTATATTATATACTTTGTAGATTCACTGCGCACGAAGGGAAATATTCCATGATTCTATTTTTTATCATTTTGACGTTTACAGTTTTCAGTTCAGGAAAATCTTTAGCTTTCAAATGCACCATATAAATTGGGTAGGAATGAGTAAACGCTCATTGCGTCGCACACCAGATGACACGGTTGTGCAGTGTGGGGCTATACAGCTGTTTTTCATGAGTGTCGGATTGTCGGCCAATAGTTTTGCTGCAATTCTTAAGTTGAATCGCATGTGAACCGTGTCGTAAAATGTACGATCAAAAATGCTGTGTCGTCTAACGTGAGCTTTCACAATAAAAATTGTTAAGCCACATTCAGCCGGTGGCCAATTAGTACCAATACTGTATGTTTTCATGTATAATATAGTTTGCGGTAATAACAATTGTGCCATGACAATGTGCTTCTTGACAATTGTGCCATGACAATTAATGCAGTACAGTCCATGTGGCGCCTCGAAATGTTGTTTCTTGATAAGACTACTTTTTTCGAGACACCGAGTTTATGTGTGCAAGGGTCAATCCCATGGTGTGCAGATACGACTCGGCGACTATATTTTTTGTTTTTTATTTTGCTGCTGTCAAACTCAGTCTCGTTCCTTACCGCAACGCGCCTAATGAATGTATATAATATGAAATTCACTTTTTTAATTGAAATCCTGAAATAAATAAACTTTTTTTTTAAAGATATTAGAATTTGAGATGCACCTGAACAAGTAAAAGCCAATTTGCATTTATTTTTACAGATTTTCTTAAAGTATTTTTCAATTCCCAACTGTACAACATTAGGGGAATTTAAATTTAGAGGTTCCACTGATTTTGGAAACACAATGCATTTGTCCCCATGACTTGGTCTCCTTCTTTCTTCCTATTCAATCATTCATGCTTTGACACTATTCCCTTCCCAGGAGCGGCGGTGAACTTGACACTAGTCACGCCAGAGAAAGCCATCAAATTGGCCGCCAATGACTTCTTCAGGCATCACCTCTCCAAGGATGGGTGAGGGATTAACACGCTTCCGGGCTGCTTCTCATTCACGCAGTGATTATCGCGTTCACTAACATGTAACATGACACATTAGCTGCCTGTGTTCCAACCCAGGCCCCACTTAGTCCTCCGCCTTCTTTTATCGTCACCGAGGTGCATGGCAACAGTTTACGTGTAGAGTTACTTGTATGCAAGACACCAGTAATCCAGTCTATAATCCTATTTACAATTTCACATATCATATTCACTAGCAGTTCTGTGCCTTAGGTTTTTACTAATTAGTGTCCCCCACGACACAATGCTGTGTCTCCATCTGTGTGGTGACATACATTCAGGCTGATGAATGATTGACTTGACTGACCCAGCAGCTTGTCAATAATTCATCCTCGTGTGTGTCCGGCCTGTTGAAAGGGCTGACAAAGATTCACAGGTGGTGGTGATTCAGTTTTAAACTACATGAATAAATCTAAACTCTCGCATTTACACTGCAGCAGGACTTACCTTAAATGTCATTTCCTTTCATTTTTTTTTTAAATTTACTTTCTTTATTGTCTCTCCAGAAAGCTCACTTTGCTCAAAGAGATGCTGGCCGGGTGCGGTGCAGGCACTTGCCAGGTGAGTAATTGAGGTGGTGCTTGAATAGCATCCTGCTGTTCTCCATCTGGAACTGCTGCCGCCTTGAGCGCCGCCGGTGTCTGTAGAACACCTAAGCTCTCCCTCATTTGTCTGTGCCTCCAGCAACAATTAGTCAACGCCATATGTAACTTTGAAGCTTATTTTTAGGATTGGAATGTGAAATGTTGTTTCCAGGTGATATGTGAGCTCTGTTTTGTTTGGCTACGTCTCAAAGCAAATGCCCGTTGTCAATGAGGGCAAAGGCTTGAAGACTAAAGAACATGATTAGATTAAATGTAGCCGACATTGGATTAAGATTGTAGCTGCTAACATAAACATCTCATTCTTAATCCAGTTAACTGGTTAATGTTTTTTGGATAACAAATACAACAATGATAAACAATTTAGCTAATGTTTACTTAAAACTTGAATGAAAAGCACATTATTGGACATAGTACAGTACAATGAGGTTCATAGCAATAATTACATTTTGTTTAACAAAATACGCTAACATGTAAACTCTGTTTTATTATAGGTTATTGTCACTACTCCTATGGAGATGTTGAAAATTCAGCTCCAAGATGCTGGACGTATTGGTAAGAGGTAGAACTCAAACTGTTACTGTAGCTGGTATAGGTGCAAAAATTGGAGAAATAGTGGCCCCATGTGGTCTTTTGAGGAGACTGCAACAACTACATCCATCTTTGTTTTGTACAGACATACAGATTGAAAAAATTAACCCCAGAAAATGATTTTGAAACTTCAGAAGATGGCTTTGGAAAACCCCCATTAAACATATTTAACTTGTTAAATTATTATGATTAGAATTCTAATAATGACCCAGCTAATCATTCATCTATTTTATTTAGTGCCTGTCTTCATTGGGGTTCCGGTCTATCCCATATGATATTTGGCGAGAAGTGGGGGACACCCTGGACTGGCCGCCAGCCAACATTCACATTCACTCTCACATCTATGGACAATTACGAGTCTTCTATTAACCAACCATGGATGTTTTTGGAATGTGAGAAGAAGCCAAAGTACCCACACAGATAACCCTCACAAGCACAGGCAGATCTTGAAAAGTCACACAGAGTTAGATTTCCCCAAATTTTGAACTGCGAGGGAGACACGTCAACCACTGTGCTGACTATAATAATGATAATGACATACAGTATCGGTACCAAATATGGCAGCATGGTGGACAAAGTGCTTAGCATGTCTGCCTCACAGTTCTGGCGTTTGAATCCCTGCTCAGAGTTTGCATGTTAGATTAATCGAAGACTCTAGATTGTCCTTGAGTGAGTGTAAACGGTTGTTTTTGTGAGCTCAGCAATTGGCTGGCGACAGTTCCGGGTGTTCTCCGCCTCTTTCCCAAAGTCAGCTTGGATGGGCTCCCACTCACCTGCATCCCTTCTCATAACAAATGTCACAAAATGGATGAATATTTGAATACTGTATGATTCTTAAGTAGTGATTTGCTGAGCGAAATACTGAGTTCACTTGCTTTCTTTGGTCTTATAGGTTGCAGCTGCAGCTGTTGTTAAAATGCTATGTAAATAAAGATGAGTGGCGTTAAGTACCACCAAGCCATCAAAGGACAATTGAGCTATGCATTTAAAACTAAACTTGCCTATGAACGCGGGTTAAAAACATTGCTGCTAAGAGTATTCCAAAACGACAATATTCTATTACTGGAAAAAAACACTCCCTTGGGTCCAGCATTGGTTTGATTCGACATTACATATTCAAAGAACAGATTGAAGTTTCTTTGAACTAAGCCAACGCTGTACACCTTTACCATATCAAACGCATCGTGACGATGAATTGAAGACTGAAAGGTTAAGTTTGACTAGGCGTTTGTTATGCGACTATGCAGAAAAAAGACAGGAAGTTTTCAGGTATATACTGTGGAAGTTGCACTGTCAATTAGTTCGATGTCATGTTTCAAAAGGGAGACCATGCCTCAGTCGCGTATTCCAAACCAGGTCTGACAAAAATCAAAAACTTTGACTTCATCAAGACTAGACTACAAAGTGACTTTTCATATGAACTGAAGGAACCCGCGAAAAAATTCTAACCAGATTTTTCCTATCATTACAAAGTACAATGGTTTTCTCTTATAATTGTTTCCTGTGCTGCTTAGCGGCGCAGAGGAAGCTGATGCCAGAGTCGGTGCCAGCAGGCACCGTGGAACCAAAGTCGCCAACTGCAATGCAGCTCACCAGACAATTATTGAGGGAAAAGGGAATTGCTGGATTATACAAGGGCCTCGGTGCAACCTTGCTCAGGTACAACAAAGCTGGCACAGCGGTAAAAGATTTAGTACTGCAAAGCATTTCACATTGTCTTCTGTGTCCTAGGGATGTTCCATTCTCCATCATCTACTTCCCTCTTTTTGCTAACCTGAATAACTTTGGAAAGCGAGGTGCAGAAGGACCAGCTCCTTTTTACGTGTCCTTCATATCGGGCTGCTTAGCAGGAAGCACAGCGGCCGTTGCAGTCAACCCGGTCGACGGTGAGTGGCGATCCTCTGCGCGTTATTGATGACACGTGAACCGTTCTGATATTATGACCGGAACTCTGTGCGCTGCAGTCATAAAGACAAGACTTCAGTCTTTGAACCGGGGGAGCACAGAGGACACGTACAGTGGAGTGACTGACTGCATCAGGTGACCTCAATGTGTCTTAACTGCTGCCGCTTCCACAACATGACTTGCGCTCCAACTTGTGTAATGCTTTGTCATTATGGGCTTTCTAGGAAAATCTTGCGTAACGAGGGCCCATCAGCCTTCCTAAAGGGGGCCTACTGTCGAGCCTTGGTGATTGCGCCTCTCTTTGGCATCGCCCAGGTGGTCTACTTCTTGGGCGTGGGCGAGTATATCCTCAGCTTCTTGCCTAAAAGGGACAACTAGGAAGCACATCCTCGTCTGCCTTTCCTACCCTCGCATCACACCGCCACCTGCGTGAGGAGTCATCTCATATTCTTACAGACCTATATGTTTGTATTTTTAATGATCGTCTGCTGCATTTTGTTTCAAATTTGTTGTCTTGAATGTCCGAATCATGCAGGAGGGAGCCTCCGTTTGCTGCCAAGCTGCCTGTGTCGGCGCATATCAATCCTGATATCATGCCACAAGCGTCAGTTTAAGTTTTGAAGGAGTCTGAATTTGTAATTACAAAATATGTCATTTTGTATTATGATTGTTGACATTTCAAGGTTGGCTGACTGCCTTTGTTTGCTGCAGTTTTGCAAGCTCTTCCTTACCTGATTATTTAAAACAGCGCTCATCTCCAAATCAAATAGACTAGTGACACATTAAAAATAGAATAGTGCACCTACCTTAATTATAAGCACACATATCGAAATTTTTACGAACAATGCTATTCAGGGTATTTCCCAATGCTCGTATCTCAAGCTTTACTGCTGAAAAATATAAAGGGAACACTAGATGAATGAAATATTTCACTGTAAAATATGTATGTTGGATTACATAGTTTAATTCTCTGACAACAAGATAACATAACTATCAAACTTTTAAATAAAAAGACGGACTAAGCGCAGACGGAAATTGATTTTCGTCCGTCTGTGAAATCATAACCAACGTGGTCAAGTCCAAACGGACCTCACAGTCCATTATTGACGGACACCTGTTTTGTTGAAGAGAGACGGAAACACAACCCAGACTGCATTGACTGTATATGTACAACAGGTGACAGTATGCACCAAAGGGAGAATCGTGACTTATTCAGGCTGACCATCCATTATCCAAACTGCTTTTTTAAGAAGTACCGGTAATAAAATACCAGTAGCTTTTAATACAGGAGTAATACAGTAATACATTTTTAATATAGGAGGTTGTGGAATGGTATTTTCATGCCCACACTCCATTTCAGAAAGTGGCAGTGATGCACCAAAAGTTGTTTGCCAACCACTAAAAGACAGAAGAAGAAGAATTCAAAATAAAAAACATTCTTTTATTGTAATTTATGCTTTATTTTGTATGCAAGGAGTACGAAGCATTTTAATCCACCAGGATTGTACTTTTGGCAACAAAGTGACACAGGATTCTGGTTAAGGTAAGCAAACGTTACCATTTTAATCAAATCGGTTCAGATAATGGATGGATGAATGGATGGATTTTTCATCTGTTGGACCATTTTTTCCCCCGGATTGATGACAGACGGACTGACGGACCTTTGATCTTTTCTGACGGAAGCATGGTTAAAATAACATGACGGCAGACGATTACAGTTTTGTTCGGCTTGACAAACAGATGGATTAATGGATGACGGACGTGTATCCTGGCTGCTGACGGATGACGAATGACAGGCCCACCTCTGCTGGTTACAACAGCATACCTTCCGGCCAAGGCGATTTATGCATGTGTCATCCTGCAGGATCTGCTCTGCCTGAGCAACTTGTGTGGGCTGCAGATAAGACCTCATGCATGTACTTGTGGTGAGGACACTGGCAGCATGCAGAACTGAGCAAATGTACCATTTTCACAACAGTTAGGGAAAACTGATTCTCAATTGTGATGACTAGCAAGTTTATATCCCTTATGTGTGACTGACTTGGAATTACACCGGGATAAGAATGTGTTCCCTTTGTAATTTTTTTTTAAGCGATGCATTGCAGGAAAAGTGTAGATGTGAGACCAGCATACCTGAGAAGCCACAACATTTAAACCATAAGAAGACTTTCATTACCTCCGTTTGCTTTTCTTTTCTTTTTTTGTAAAGTAGATCAGATTCCATTCCACAGTGACTCTACTGTTGTCTTTTTCTCAAAGATCCTTCTGTGTTGTGTAGACTGGAGGTACAGTGTGCACTCCTGTCAGCCACCCCCTCCACTCACACAATCCCAGAATCGCCCCGCTTGAACAAATGTGGCTCCACAGAGCAGTGAAATAACAGGAGTTGAAATCGAAGAGGGGTCTTAGTAACTCTAGTATCATGAGACTATATTGCGTATGCAAGTAAACAGTTCAGTCACTTATCGTGGAAGGCAGTTTATAAATCATTGTTTACAGAATAGTTCAGCGGCTGTTGATGTATGACACTTTTCTGGACTTGAATTAACTGGCAGGGCCCAAAGAGCTAATCTCAAACTTTTCTCATGAAATCCAAAATCCAAACCAATTTTTGTTTTGTTTACCAAACATACAGTACGTGTCCATGTGCTTGTTTGCTTTAAGCTGCCAGGGAAAGCAGCCCTGTTATATCTCAATGTTTGCATCGCATCTCCAAAGCCCTGCCATTGGTTTATCTAACCGGAAATCAAGGTGACTTTGACGTCTTTTTAATCCAATCACATTCCGCTCTAGCGCCCACTTTGCTGTATTTGTTGCACTGTAGATATATCTGATGCAACATTTTAACGTGTACTCGTCTGTGGGAGTAAGAATTATCTATCAGTGTTCCTTTCTATGGGTGGTATGGCACTGTATGTTTGTATGTGTTGTTGACGTGTTCACCTTGATTATATTGTACATGTATATGCAGATGGTACGAAGTATGCTTTAGGATGTGTTGTTTTTGTACATGATGGCTTATTTGCACACCTACCTCTCCCGTCCTTTTTATCCATAGTGTAGTGATTTTGTGTTGTGATGAAGGAATTGAACAAGCATCATTTTTGCTTACATGCAGCAAGCCAATGGCGCTATGCACTCGGGAGCACGCGTGCTTGGAGGTGTCAGTACTCCTTGGCTCTAGCTCAAGTCTGCAGGTCTCGCTGGAAATCTGGTTGATCGTTAATTAAATAACCTTGATATCCATCTCCTTGTTATGCAAGTTTCATATACTAAAGCCCCCTCGGACAGGGGTGCTCAATCCAGGTGCTCGAGAGCCCCTATCCAGCCTGATTTCCATCTCTCCTTGCCCGCAACACACCTGATTTAAATGATCCTCTCATCACAAAGCTTTACACAAGCCTGATAACGATTGTGATCATTTGTATCAAGTGTTTTCAGGTAGGGAGAGATGGAAAACAGGCTGGATAGGGGGTCTTGAGGACCGGGATTGACCTGTCCGAGGGGCTTTCCATAGGTCTCAGGAGTCTCACTGTTGCCTATTTGGACCACATGAAACATCAACGCTCCAAGCGAATAGCCTTTGGCCCCGCTGAAATGGAAGTGTCCCTTGGACAGGGTCAACGGAGACCCACTGACTCGAGTCTGTAAATGTAGCATCGGTCTTTTTGAACGCCGCTTCCTCCATTAAGCGGCTGCGCTATGATGGAGACGCCACGAATGAAAGCGACTGAATCACATGCAGGCAATTGTCAGCAGTCTTAAAGCGAAAGCCATAAGGTCGCCCGGCACCTCCGGCCGTAATGAGTGTAACAGCTGAGCCGCAGGAAAAATAGCTTGTGTAAGCTCATCATCGTAAATGAGTTTTACGCTTCTCGCATCATTCCAACTGCCGTTTTCACCTCACGTGTGCTGTTCCTGTGATCATGCCTATTTTGTTTGAGTGTCATTGATGATGATTTTTTTTTTTTTTCTTAAACCTTTCCCCCCGGTTTTATTTTATGTTAGCTTTGACACTGTTGTGTAAGTCATGAAGCTTTACTTATGCCATGAATTATTGTTGACCTTGTGAATTTGGTTTCGTGAGTGCGTGTGTCCAGACAATGTAGTATTGTAGCCGATGTGTAGTGATTCTCTTTGCTTCTGTCTGTCTGTCACACTCGCGTGCCATCCCTCTCTCCCCGTGCAGAAGAGTTGTACCGCACCAAGGGCTCTATTTTTCGTAGACTGCACATCTGCGCTTTGGCGCACATGCCGGCGGATCTTGATATTCCTATCAGTGCAAGGCTCGCTGCGTTTGTTTGCCAATTTGGCAGACAGGTCTCCGGCAAGCTGGGCGAGCTGGTGCAGCAGAAGGAGTGTCTTGGAGATGTGCCTGGCAGAGTGACAATTTGGTTGTAGAATGTGAATCTAAACCTCATGCCTGCTCAGACCACGTTTAGGGTAGACAGCTGGACGGCTTAATGGGACGTATTTCATTCATAAATATGTGAACAGTGAGCACCCTCTGAATCATTATATTGCATTTGTTAAATCATTCTTCTGGGCAGCACAGCTATGGTGTGGGCGAGGCAGTCGACTTCACGGCTTCCGCCATGTCGAGACTCTAGTGAGCTTCTAGCGCATCACATTAAAAGGAATGAAAGCGGCTGCTTTGATTGTCCACGATTGAAGTCGGCTGTGACCACGCACACAGTTGCGCAGCTCTCCCTCTCACCCATCCGTCAGCCTGGGCTCGTCTGTGGAATTCTTCGTAACTCAATCGGATGATATTGGCCAAAAATTGGCAGATTTTTGTTGATTGCTTTTTGGTGTACATGAACACATTACAACATAAGACAAAGATAATGACATTCAAACATCCCCCCACCCCCCCTCCCCAAAAATGGCAACAAATATCGGCCCATATTGCTTTCTGTTGTAAAGTGAAACACAGTCATGTTTTACCTGTAATTCATATCTTTATTGTAAGCTTAAAGGGACCAAAGAAGTTTTTTTTTTTCTCACATTTTTAAAAATTAATCGGGCAATTAATCGGTTATTGGAATTGCATCAGTCTTCCCAAAAAATCAATCTCTTATAAAATACCAGTATTGGGTCTACCCCTCTTTTGTGCAGATATACGCCACTCGTCACACAGGATTTATGCTGGTCACAAAAATAGAGCCCAAGGTGTATGACAACTTTTCAGTGTTTGTAAAGAAAGCACAAAGGAGGACTATAAGGCACATAAGATCACACTTTGATTACTGACGGTTCCAAAGGTTGTGCAGAGTAGACGCACAAATTACAATGTGAAATGTATTTAAGTTAATTTGAAATGATAGAAGAGTTTCTATATGCCGGGTTGAGACAAAAAGAAGAGATCCATGTGATGGTGTGCACTATTAGCAATTATCCACAGAAAATATATATTGCCTACATATTCTAAACAAATCAGATATAAGAATGTAACTTAGATATTATAAGATGTATTATTTAGTGAATCATTTAAAGATTTATTGCTTTACACGTTCGCCGAAAATTTACACACGCACACAAAACCAGCTCACTGATATGCAATAAGTAGAAGCGGCACACATTAGCAACAAATATAAACTAGTCAATGTCAGCATCACAATAATGTATAAACAATGTGACCAGGGACCTTCGCGTTTTTACGGTCTGAGTCCACCTCACGACCTCTGTTCACTTCCTCCAAGAGGAATTGTGCATTAAACAGCACTTTAAAAAAACAACCCCACCAATCCGCAACAATACCTCGATGACGTAGAGGGTGTTTATCTTCATGTGCGGTGATTGACACACATGTCCTATGCATTGTTTGCGATGCCATGGTTAAAAAGGAAAAAAAAAAAAAAGACGTGTTGTTTCCTGTCATGATTTGCTGTTCAATAAACTGACTGTCCCTAAATCACTCAGGGTCATGTTTGTTTTTACACGCATCTCTGGAGATGCTTTCAAGGTCCTGCAGCTTTCTTGCTGTTATTGTGTCCTTCGTTGTTTAATTCAAAAGGGAGAGAGCATGTGAATGTGCACCAGTATTTAATACGAAGCATATAATTCACACCCACTTGCAAGCATCTCACAGGTGCTTGAAATTCAAACCATCCATTTTCTATCACTCATTCAGGGTCAATGGCAAAATGAAGTATCTCGGCTGACTTTGGGCAAGAGGCACACAACAGCATGGACTAGTCGCCAGTCAATCACAGGGAATATAGACTATACAGTAAAACATAGTGGGCACACTCAATTGCGATTTGGAAAGAATCAGGGTTTTGGATTGATATTTTACATAAGTATATATTTGCACAATACTGTATGTGCTGAAGTTTACCAGGCCTTCAGAGGTAACAATACAGCATACAAATGTATGAATTAACATAATCGATTATGTACTAGGATTGCATTATATTTACCACAGGCTCCAATACAATTAAGATCTGTGTGGTATGTAATCTTTTACCCAGACTTGATGCAAACGAAGGATAACAAGACGCAGCTCTGCCGAGGTTTACCTGTTTATTTTTCCCAAGTGATTAGATGTGTAAAAACATCAACAACAACATTTATAGATAAAGTGAGCAGAGTTGAGTTCACTGCCACCATACAGGGAGTGCTTTGGAATTCTTCTCTTGACTGGCAGTGATTTGATTGTGTCATACACAACCCAGATGGTGTGCAGTGCCAAAGCCCACCATTGCTACTGGTCAACATTACGTGCATCCTTTCTGAGTGTGTAGATCACAAATCAGTGACAGTGTGGTCATACTTTCACAAGGAGTAACAATATCAATGTTATATGCCCCAAAAAATGACATGTGAACATAGGTGTCAAATGCAGTCCTCCATGTATTTTTGTCTCCAAATAATAAGGCTATTAAAAATGTTACTGTTGCATTTTTCTGCATCCTTAATTTCCAACAAACAAAAAAACACTTGATGTTGCACTTTCCCTTAAAGAAAAATTGAAATTTTGATTGAGCTTTTTGTGTTTGTGTCTTGTCGTGTGTATGTAGATTTTTTTTTCTCCAATCAGATTGCATGTTCTGTGTTGCCATATCAATCTAACCTGCCCTGGACTGTGTGCACTCCTGATTGGTTGTGATATGCACGCCAAAGATTGATTTACCATGGAGGACGGTGTCGGACATGATTAAAAAATCATTTTCAAGGTGAAGTTTTCAGGAGAAGCTGGATATTCTGAGGATAAGTCGGCCAACACTGTTGCAGGCTGGGGCTTGTTTCAACCCAGAAAAGTTTTCTTGTCACTTCAGGAACAGCAAAAACTTGCTAGCTCGGACTATCCAACACTAGCTAGCTTTGAAGTGCAAAAAAGGCTGGATGATTTTGTCTACAGATTCTCTACGGTGAGTACGAAGCATTTTATTTAAAGTCTTTTATCCCTTTATCATGTTAGTTGACACATATTGATTGTGAACTGCTATATTGTAGTGCAGATATTTGGAGGTGGTTGGCTGAATGTGCACCTGTGCATTGTAATTGTAAAATACAGTATAGGGATGTAATCCAAACCCCACGATACGTCCAAATATTGTGGGGAGGTTGGCGATATAGAAATAAAGCTTTTATAAAGCTACTTTATAAGAACTCACAATATAATAAAAAAGAAAAACAAATCAACTTGACATTGGAAAAAAAAAAGTGCCTTAATTGGCTAAATAAAGATTGGGAAACACTGGAGGCCACTTAACCCACTGAAGGGCTAAGTCCCGAGTGCATCGCCATCCACAGAATCATATCAATCTGTCCATGTTCACACAAAATATTTGCGTTTGGTTTCCTTATTGTACCTAATGTAAACCAACCCGTAAGCTTAAAAACGGCACAACAAAATTCCCAATACTTTGGCACAGTATATACCTTACCAAAGCACTGAGACCTTTGAGGCACCCTTTGATGTCCCTTAGTTTTTATACATTTATATATTTTCACTATAACCGTCTGTCTGAGTGGATTCGGAACCACAATTAAAAAAAATGACACCCCTGAAAAAAGTGTTATTCACATGTATAGCCTAATGATGATCAACATACAATCTAGATAGGGGAGGGTCCCTGGTTTACGACGTCACGTGGCATCATAACCTGAATCTGTGCAGGTATATTCCAAATGACTTTCATTCTAATGTATAAATCATAATTCCAGGAAATATTTCAACGAATGTGTGCCTCAAATAGCCACCAGGTGTCAGTAGAGTGCTGCAAGACAGCTTCAGGAAAAGATTGTAAAAAGGGATGGCTCACATTTGCAGTACAGGTGTATACTGAGCCCTACTCTTCATCCCGCTATCATACGCATCCAGCAGCGATTACGTTCGTGATCCCTGCCCGCTCCACTAGAAAACGCCGTTTAATGCTGGAAATATTGAATGTGTTTTTCCATGTTGATTTATTTTGCACCTAATGTTTCTGGGGTCAGTGAAACCATCCAGCATGATTCCTGAACATTTTAGCAGAAGTGATGTTATGGCAGAAGGTGATACATTATTAATCTCCCGCTGTTTGCACCATATTCAACATTACGCTTCAGAGCATTAGTTTCCAGGGGTGCAATTTCGAGGCACCCTGCTGAATAATTACAAGCGAGCACCTTCATATAACAACGCACACACACAGTGCCACGCATTTGTGTTCTCAGCTGTAGTGGGGTTTCATCTTTGAGAGCGTCTTTTCATCTGTCTTCCTACAGTGTCGCCACATGAGACGAGCCAGGTTAACACAATGAGAGAAACTTGGACAATATCAAATTAAACAGCAGGCACTAAATCCCTTTTCATGTGACATGACTTAAGATTGCGCTGCCGACTGTTATTAGCCTCTCTGCTTTCGAGCAAGAAGAGAGGAGAAAAGGTGGAGCAAAGGTAGTGTAGTGAATAAAAATATAAATGTAGCATGTTTTTGCTCCCATTTTTATGTGCTATTCAAACATCTGTGACTTTTTGAATGTAAGGCCTATTTCTTTAAATCTCACAAATCTGTCAATCTGTTTTAGTGAGTACCTCTCATTTGCCAAGATAATGTCATAATGATGGGTTTGCATGGCATAACCCCAAAAGCTATTACGGTGGAACCTCAAGTTAATGGACCCGAACCAACGAAATCCGGATTTAACGGACAGAAAATAGTGTCCGGTCCACTCAAAATGTCCATGTGTAGCAGCTATCAAATTTGATGGTTCCAGAATTGCCCACAATCAAAGAAAGAGAATGGTACACATGCTTCTGGGTTGTGCCACTGTTGTCACAGATATACTGTACAGTAGACTAACCATGTTTTGGTCATGTTAGCATAAGCATGGACATTAGCTTCGCATTGCCACAGAGACAGGTGTTGTATCTACCTATTCATATCTACGGCTGTTGTTTACTGTTGCGAGTTCCTGTAAGAAGTCTGAAATCTGATCAACTCAAGAACTCGTTTACCTGCCGGTTGAGTAGAAGCACCTGTGGCTAAAGCCAGACTGTGGCAGAGTTTTTACTTTCTGGACCTGGATTTGACACCTCTGCGTACTACGTGACAAGAACTTGCTCCAGTAAACAACAACCAACAGATATGAATAAGTTGATACGACCAGCTGCGTGCCTTTGGCAATGCTAAGCTAATGTCCATGCTTTCCAGCACAATTGATGGGACAGTTGCCCCTGCTAACATGGCAGAGGGTTGACAAATGAGACCTGGAAGCGGCATTGCTTTGAGAATGTACTTACGATGTCACATGTAGCAGACGCACAAGTACAAACAGACACACACACACACTGCGTAGTGAAATAAAAACAATGTCAGACAATATCATTGCAGTCTATGGCCACAACACTATCAGCTTCCAATAGCATCCAGGACCGAGCCAAAAAAGAACAGGCTTGGAGAATGGGGAGTGAGGAATTTGGCATATCTGGTGAGTGTATTGACTTGTTTACAGCTGTTGACCTGTCACCCAACATATCATTTAGCGGTCAAAGTAGCACAACCACCAGATTGACTAGTGATGTTCAAACTTTTTTTTTTCTGTTTTGTCCGTCATTAAAAACAAACACATTTTCATTTTATTATAGAATAGTGTAAAAGGCTGGAGATGATGCAGTCAGTGATTAATTGAGACACAACATTAATTAGAGCAGAGGCCACTATTTGAGGAAATAAGGGACCGTTAAGGGAGAAAATGAGGGGATATCACGAGGTGTTGGCAGAAACGGGGGAGTGCGAAGAGAGGACAGAAGCGGAGGGTGGTCATGCCTATATAGGTCACTAAATCAATGGGAATCAGTATTTTCTTAAGGGGGGAAGAGGGTACTTTCAATATATAATGGAGACATCAGTGACGGACGCCATAAGGATAAAAATGTGGGAAGGGGAACTTTGGTTCAAATGAGTCTGCAGAGGATTCACATAACAAATGGCCACAGATTGTCAGTGTAACTGCACAGCCAGCGGCGCAAAACAAAGTATTATCAAATGGAAATCACCGCGGGATGCTGTGAGCAAACGACCTTCCCATCTCTACTGACAGAGCGCCGGCTTACTGTTAGTGGGAGCCATCGCCACTCATCTAAGCCTTTGCATCCATACAGTACAGCTTCGCTCATGTCCTATTGAATTCTAATCTGCAATATCAGCGAGAGCAGCGCATGATAGAATGCAATATTAGCTTTTTATCGTGCATGCTTGTAAGGAAGAAGATGCAATATTTACACACGCGCGCACACACCCACTGGACACCATTAAAAATGTTCTAATATCATACATTTATCATAGACCTATTTTTAAACCATGCTAAATGCCAATATAGTGATGCTGGCATTTGAGGGTTTAATGAATCTTTTTTTTTTCTTTTGGTTTTACTGCATCTGTTGTGTAATTTCCCGGAAGGTCTTTTACAGATTGGACTCTGAAGAAGAAAAACAAAAGTACAAAGTATAATATAATGTAAATTATTGCCTTTAAACGGCCTTCTGACAGTTTTATTGTGGGATTAAATCAGTCATGTCTTTCTCTTCTCTCAGTATAGCCACTTGGTTCAAAAATATTAGCAGCTATGTCATCTTGATTACTCGTTGAGATCTTTTCATTTGAGGTCCAGCCTAATAAAGAGATCCATGGTTCCTTCTACGAGGCCATCTGACCACCATATGCGGGAAGATGGGTATTGATATGCAGCAATAGGTGGGCCAGATGGGTGCCACCTTTCCTTTCCCAGTCAGTGTCATTGTGTGTTGTGTTGCGGGTTTTTCTAACAGTTGACCAAATCAAACAATGTCTGCTAAAGTGGGCAATGCACCCATATGATTTTTAACAGCTTAACACATTTTTAGGATGCCCACAGAATGGGGAAAAAATATCAGCATGTTTGTATTGCGCTTATAAATGGTAAAAAGTACCAAGACCAACCTGTGGTAGCCAGCGTGGTGCTAGAAAGAGTAGTCGAAGAAGAAATAGAAGAAGCTTAAGAAAATGTTAGCTTACCTGGTAACTACAATGAAAATGCATAAATTAGGCATGATTATTGGTACACACACCACCTGAGATAGTAGGCCCTAATTTCATAGGCAGGCGCACAACTGCTCGGCGTACAAGGTTGCGCATATTTTTTGTTCCGGGGGAAGTCTAGTTTACCGTGTTTGGGAATTTGGCAGACGGCACAACGCCTCGCTGGGTGTTCTGGCGCACCAAGGACGTTTTCTATACACGCCCCCCCCCCGCATACCTGAATATTTGGTCACAGAAAGTAGACTAAACTTTTGACCAGGAGAAGCCAGGTCTCAGTTGTGTTTTTTTAAAGAGATTTTGGTTTAACGAGATTTGATCCAGATTCTGCGCTCCGCTGATGTGTGGATGATGTCATCGTATTTCATTCATAAATTTGACATCAGCAAATATAATAATAATAATAGGAACAACAATAATAATAATATTGTAATTATTATCATCATTGTTATAATAATTATAATTATTATTATATATGATATATGTATATTATACATAATATACATATTATACATAATATACATATTATATATTATATAATATATTATATATATAATATATATAATATATATTTTATATATATATATATATATATATATATATATATATATATATATATATATATATGTATGTATATATATAGTTATTTTATCATAGTAGCTATTTTTGTGTAAAGAAATACTAGTGTTAAGTTGTTTTTCACACAATATATATATATATATATATATATATATATATATATATATATACACAGTATATAATTGTTATTTTATCATTGTTGTTTTTCACTCAGACATTAATAATAAGCAATAATGTGATTATGTTTGATTGATGGGACTCTAATCTGTAACAGCCTATCACGCCGCAAAGTAGGTTTGAAGTGTGTGTGTGCCTTTGTGTGCGTGTGTGTTGGCAATGCCCCTGCTGATATCCCTTTGTTGATCCCTTAAACTGCATCGACTATGTCATGGTCATATATGCTGTAGGGTTGAACGATTTATCGATATAGTAGCTGTATCTAAATAGAAACATTCAAATTCATTTATATCTCAAAATCAACGGTATAGATTTTTCCCTGCTCGAAACTGCATGTACAACTCATTTTCACGCTTGACTGTGTCCTGTTGTGGTACACTAACATATTGTAGTTTCTACTATGGATTATGGAGGCATTAGTCAGCACTCACGTTTTTTTAAAAACCAAAATCATTGCGTATTGCCTTTATGAATGACTGCAGCACCACACTAGCGCACAGAGACAAGCATTGTAGCAGTTAAAAAAAAAAATAGAATCGAAAATCGGGAACTGAAAATCAAATCGAATCGGGACTTGAGTGAATCGTTACATCCCTAATAGTGTTCATTCAGAAATTAATCAGAGGGACACGCACTCTTCCTCTCTGAACACACTACCCTGAGTCTTGGGCATTAGAGTGATTTCCGAACGCACCTAATAATAATAATAATTGACCACCGCCTGCACTGAGACCTCCCTACCACTTCCATCCACCCTAACGTCCCGCCTCCATCCTCCCCCCCATGCACAGACTGAGGTCTGGGGTCTGGTCTGCCTGCACCAAAACTTAGACCTGCTTTTAACCGGTCTAAAGATATGTCCACTTTTCGCCACCAAATTGTCAAGTGCGCTAAGAGGCATGTTAAAGAAAACGCCCTCGTTTCGCCGGACCGCCGAGCATGGCGCAGAGCGGTCTGCTAAATTTCCAAACGCGAAGGAGTCTTGCAACTGCGCGAAAGTCAAGATGCGCCAGTTTTTACGCTAGAGCGCACAGGTGCTGTCTACGACTATAGAGCCCAGTTTCTTCAGTTTCATTTCGGTGTTTATCTGCAAACCAATCCCTTGCAAGAGCAATTTTGCCATGTACCCACGTAGTAAACAAAACCCACTTGCAATTGTGGAAATTACAAACAACAACATCTCTTCTTTTTTTTGTCATGTGGACCACCAAAGCCAGATACTGCTTATTAGGAAGGAGGGAGGGAATCAGAAGGAGGAGGAGGAGGCAGCTAGTGAGAGTATCCAGCAGCCTGTACCTACACACTGTGACTCTTAGGAGGAGACACGGAGAGAGAGAGAGAGAGAGAGAGAGAGAGACAGAGAGAGAGAGAGAGAGAGGCTGTGCAGGAGCAAAACAATAAAACAGCTCCAACTACACCGGAGGAGGAGTTGAGGAGTACACTGACACCGCTGCGAGTTCGACATCACCACCTCCCCAACAGCACCACCTCCACCATCGCCTGAGCCGCCAACTCCAAGAGCCATGTATCTCAACAGGGAGGAGAACAATAGCAAAGGTGAGCTGGGGAGGGGCGGCCGTGACACTTTCAAGGTGTTTCACGGACGACTGCACTCAGAGGAGGGGCGCGCGGGCATCCTCCTCGGCGTCCTTTTGACACCGCGCTGGCGCCACAAAGTGTGTGTGGGGCGCTCATTATGTAATGTAGCAAGTGTGCATCGTGCCTACCGTGAGATGCGCGTGCGTTTGTTGACCTGTTGTCGGGGCGTGTGCGTGATTGCAAGGTTTTGCACATGTTTAAGGACAACACTGTGCAAGGTCAAAGCCCCCCTCTCCTCCTCCTCCCCCACTCCACCCTTCAACGGAACCCAAAGTATCATCTTTGTAAAAAGAAAAAAAAAAAGCCTGCAAATGCATTTCGCTTTACTAGGGGAGAGAACAGTGCAGCAGCCATAGGGGTAAAAGGGGGTGTTTGTGTGTGTGTGGTTAGGAAGGGGAGGGGGGCATATTTGAGTAGTCTCCCACGTGTTTCTGAGGCGTGATTTCTCCTCTCATCATACGCCGCTAGTGGCCCCTGCTGTTAGAATGCCGCACATAATACTAATTGCAGCCTGAAAATCTTCAGGTTAGAATAACACCTGCTGCTGCAGAGGAGCCAGAGGATGAGGATGAGGAAAAGGAGGGTGTAAAAAAAAAAAAAAAAAAAAAAAAAAGACAGAATGGGAGGAGCCGTTCTTGTTCATTTCACTGGTCAAGAGCAGAGTACAGTAGTGTACGTGTATGCATGTGCAGGCGGCAGAGCATATCGGATGTGAGGTGTGGGCATATCTATTTTAGTAGAGCAACTTGGAGGAAGAAAGGTTTTAACTTGTTATATTTTTACATGTCATGGCAAAAATGATTACTTAATTATATGACCTCTAAGGAAATGAGTGAATGCACAATAAATGTATTGGCACATAGTGAGTATTATACTTTCAGGATGTAAAAAATTATGTCTGGTTGATAAACAGAGGTCTTCTGTTTCAAGTTTCTAATGCAGGAATTTTGGTCTAAGGTTACCACCATTTCTGCTCTAGTTCATCCCAAAGGTGTTCATTGGGGTTGAAGTTGTGGTTCCTTGTACGTTAGTCCACACCACAATCATGTTGGAAGTCTTTCTCATTAAGATTCATGTGGCTCAAGAGGTCTCTTACATCCCCTTTTCATTTGATTAAGAGGTGTGTCCCAATACTTTTGTCAATACTATCGAGTTTTCTTCTCTAGACGTAAATCGACATGGTTTCAAAAACCTGTTCTAGTAATGTCACTTACAACCCATTTTGATTTGACTAGGTGTATGCAGGGCCGTAGCTAGGCGTTTTTCAGTGGGGTGGCCGTGGTGACACAATGCCTCATTGAGGGGTGGCTATACGCATGCGCGCACATCATTTGAATTCTTGTAAACACCTCTGTAACCGAGAAGTCATCGTTTATCATAACATTCACAGTCAATGTTCTCATGAAATAAAATGCTCACATATCCAAAAATGTCACACACTCATAATACAGGCAGGAACAAGTCTTAAGTAAAAAAAACATTTTGCTGAGCTTAATTTATTAGATAATGACATTTTTTTTGCAGTTGCTTTTCTTTTTATGCCCTGTATTTCATAGTCTACTTCTATCTCATGCACTGATTCACTTGCTAACACACAATCATAATAATCAATTGTCACCGATGGCCGACACCATTTTCCATACCGTGATCAATGCATCATTCATAACTAAAAAGCACAATGATACAAAATGATCTTAATTTTTCACAATTCTAAATATCTCTATTTAGGTTTGTTCCTGCTTGTATTATGAGTGTCTTGGGCAAGATCGGTGTACATGTGCATTTTATTCTGTGAACTCTGACTGTGGATGGCATGATAAACAATAATTTCTCAGCCATGTTGTTTATCTTTTTTTTTTGTTTTTTGCTAGCTATGGTGTGAAAGTAATGATTTGTGTTTTTGACTTAAGACAGATTTTTACAAATAGCATTTGGATTAATTGTATATTTATGCTTTAAATATGCAGTTACTGTAAATTACTTGTGGTAGAGTATCAAGGGCTATAAAAACTGCATCCATGTGAAAATGGCGGAAAAGGTGTCACAGTTATCAAAATATTTTCCTAGATGTGGAGGTGGGCCAGTGGGGTCCAGAGAGTGACAAGGGGTCGATGTGGCCTCCAATGGGCTCCACCTCTGGCTGTACGGGATAAGAACACTTAGCATTTATTTTTGTCAATGGTGAATTGTCTGTTGTGATAAAAAGTACAAGCAGGGCGACTGTATTCCTAAATCTTCGCTATATGAAGGTATACTGTAAAAGGCATTGCACAAAGATTATGTTTGTTGATCAAATCATGCTTATGTGCAAACCTCAGAGTTATTTGTGTTAATGGACCGTTTTAGCGTCCGCCTGAGACACAAACGGAATCCCTGTTAAAGAAGCAAGGTTATGACGTCGTTGGGACTTTTCTTTTTAGTTACTGGGGACTCGATACTTGATTGACACCCAGCTAATTGACCCTGTTAAAAGGGTGTTCTTGTGTGGCGGGTGTTTCCCTCTCGGCTCGTTTATATTCATCCCGTGTCTTGTGGTGGCGCGCTATGGAGGGGGAGAAAGGTCTACTTGGGACATATTGATTATGGAGGATTAAGGGGGGCATTCAGTTCAAAGACGTTGATCATTTTTGAGCCCGGGTCAAATCCAAAGCAGAAATATTATGGAGTGTGTCGATACAGAAGAGAAATGTAGGGAGGAGAGGAGTCTGGATCGTGAGGATAATGTGGCACTCTTATCGTCGCTACAGTCTGATGGCTTAATGGTTTCTTATTTATACCCACCAGGAAACAATCAAGAGCTATTTGGACTATTGGCTGATGTTCAAAATGCACTACGATGTTTGTTTGCCTTAAAGCAACCATATGTAATTGCGTTCTTGGAATGATACAGATGTCTGACAATAATTCTTACTGCAGCTTTTACAAAGTAAGATATGACTAAGTGCAAGTTGCCTTTGATTTTTAAAGGCAAAATTCTGTTCACCTCTGTGCTTACAGTAGACGGTTTTTAGCTGAAAACAGACAAATAAAAGTGTTGTATCATAAAGCAGGGTACACCCACTAATTTTTCTAATCCAAACCAATTTTTAAAACCTTTTAAAAACATTTATATAGGACATTTATACAAACAAAACATAAGGAGTTTCTCCTCCATTTCTAAAGGCTGGCAAGAGTGCTCGCTTGAAGTTTCTTCCTAAGTGGCTCTCAGAGTTGACCGCACAAATATGATTTGCAATCTTGATTATTGAGCAGGTTTAACAATAAAAGTTGTCGGACCTGGTGGTTTTTTTCGGAGCAGATCAGGTAGGAGAGCTGACTCTTAATACACCAAATAGGTGGTTGTTTTGAAAAGGTATTCTTGTTTTGGTCAGTTGGAGGCTGATTTTCTACATCTTTAGTTGTCACTCCTATACGACTGTGTGTGTTTCCCCACTTCTTCTATCAGCACGCAGCAAGTGTGAGAAATTATCATGCAGGCGACATCGCCACTGCAATCACTATGAACACAATTAGAAGAGCTTCCAGACTTGCATAGTTTCTTTTCCCACTTGGTTTTCCAGTTCAAGCCAGACCACCACTGCGATTTTTCATTTTATTTTTTATATCTTTTGTTGTCATTTTACCACAGATGGAGAGTTGGTGCCTTGGGAACAAATTGCTACAGATTTATTAGAGTGCCGTGGCACCCTGCACTATCTACCTCTTGAATATGATTTATATTTAATTCTGTCAGGGTTCTTGTTGATTTAAGTTGACGCTATTTCACAGATACGGGCACAGGTCCAAGCCTCGAGCCAGGGATACTGACATACTCCGAATGACTTATTTTTGGCACGCGGGACCTGCACTAAGACAGCTCCTCAGGTAGAGTGCATTATTTTCAGGGACTTTTGGAAAATAGATTTGCTTGCATTTAATCCTCTTGCGACACATGGATTGTTATTGAAAAAAGGTGAATTTATGATTCCAATTCATTTTATTTTCTATTCTTTGTAAAACCAGTTAGAGGTTTCACAGGACATTCATCAACATACTGACCAAATTTTGTACTGACTTAATCCAATGTTGGTGATTCCTTTTTCGTGAGATGCACATAAGATTACTTATATGTTGTTTGACAAGACAAGATGGTGGTATTTACCATTTAAAATAATATAACTTGTTTACTTTTAGTACAATGACTATGGTGTATACCGTGTCCAGTGGTGGTTCTAGCTTGAATGGGACTCGCGGCATGTTTTTTTTTTTTTTATCATTTTGTTCGTATTGAGTAAGGCTAATGTTCTCTATGTGACCACCCTGTTCATTACCACAATGTATTTGTTCTGGGAATGGCAGTTCGTCCAACTGGAATCTGTTAATTCAGAAAATTCATTCAAAGGTTTCATTCACTGAATTGACCAGTGCTTTTCATTCAGTTACTGATTCAGCCCTGAGGTTCACATTCACTCGATAATACAGTATGTTCACTTACAAACGCAGACTCAACAACTGCTCCAAACTATTGCCACTGGTTGACATTAAACAAATGAAAACCATTACACGTATACATTTTTTCTTTGCGGGGGTTGCCCTGACCTAATCCTAATATGTCTATTGCTAATTTGTGCATCCCATTAGCATAAAACTTTACTGCAAGGCAAGATTACAGGTAAGCAAAGTAACTATTGGTTAAGACACTGAGGTAATTAATGTTCCGGGAAACAGACAAATTTATTGACCACTAGGACGAGCCATTTTTAGAGACAGGCAACCTTTTAGCATCCCTTAAGGAGCATTCTTATGAAAGATATAGATTTTCTGCTTGTCAAGCCTGTAACACATTATGAATAAAGCATGAAAGCTGTCAACATGATAACCACAGATTCATTCGAAGTAAGCATCTTTGCTTCATTGAATTCTTTTATAAATTCTTAATTATTCATAATCTCCTGAGAGAGTCTAACACCAAGAGTATAGGGTACACAATTCAGGTCTGTTGTCTAAACAAGTGGGCTGAAACAATGAGATGGGGCATTTGACTTTTTTTCCGTGATCAACTATGTGGAAAATTGCTAATTGGTTTTTTTTTCTAAGAAAGACTAAAATAAAGATCCATGCATCTATTTCCTATAGAGCTTATCCTGTTCAGGATAATGAGAAGCTGGAACATATCCCAGCCGACTTCTGGACTGGTTGCCACTAATCACATGGAATATACAGAGACAGAGAACCATTCACACTCACATTCACACGATCACAGCGTGGGAATTGAACCCACACTGCCTGCAGGAAAGTCAGGAAAGCGAATCGTTACACTATCCTAGAGAAAAGATGAGTTCTATATTCACCTTAGTTTGTAGAAACTAAAGAAAATGTTTTGGGGTTATTCCTAGAATTGTCATTATTTTGCAATGGATTCATTGGATTTCCTATTGGAAATGTTGCTTTGTACGTATTGGTTTTAGTCCGACTTTCTAGAACGCTAACACCGAGGTTCCGCCTTATACTGTAAAAAGCCACAAACTAGAGCAGTGAACACTATACATAATAGTTGTTAATAGTTGTCGCCTTCAAGGTATCATTTTGAAATATGCTTGTAGGATCAATTGAAGTTAAATGATCAGAAACGATATGAAGATTTCTAAGGACATTCTTTCCCTTGTTTTTCCTCACCTCTTTTTATTTACCTCACACTGTTCCATTTGTTTGCTATTGCTGTATTGATATCAGATGTTCCCTGGAAAATGTCATATTAGACAACAGCAGGCTGAAGGGAATTAGATTGAGTTTGAGCATGCCATGTGCAAACACAGTCCCTCCAGAGACCTTCCGAGATGTGCACGGTGCAGGAATTGGCACGGGGATGGCGTAATTGCATGAGCTCATAATCTACGCATCAATTTGACATTTAATGGATCTCTCCGTCACTTCAGCTTAAGTTTATTTGGCTTTGAATGAATAGTCAAAATGCTTAATAGGCTCCAATATATTAAACAGATGGATGTGTAGCGTGCTAAGACACTGGGGAAACCTCAAGAGACGTTTTGGAGTCGGAGGAGTAGGCTACAATGGCGTCATTAGACGCTTTTGTTGGAACACCTGCCAAGAAACGCTGATTTGAACCTGCTGCCACTTGCGAGCACTCGTCATCCTCCAGTGGAACAGGAAGTTGTATCACATTCATATAAAATGTGCCTGTGAAGAGGCATTCGAGATTGTGATAGAACAGAAAGACGGCGCAGAAGCCACCTAAAATATGACTAATGTAGAAGTGGCCTGCTATTCCGATTTTTAAGAAAAAAAAGATAATATAAATGTCTCATTGCTTGTTTTCGCTCATATTAAATGAATGCAGGAAGTCAGGAAACAAAGAAATAAGACTTGTTGATAAATAGTTCACAGAGCCAGAGTTATTTTTACAACTGACTCTCACTATGCTGACTTGATTGCAGAGGTGGAAGAGGTGGGTGGGCTCTCTCTCTCTGTCTCGTTCTGTCTCTCTCTCTCTCTCTCTCTCTCTCTCTTTACTCCCTTTCTGCCATCTTCTGTCCCTTTCTCCTCTGTGTCTTGGGGATGGAGTAGAAATCGACAGGGGGTGGGGGATTGGTGCGGCGAAGGGAAGTGCACTGCTTAAAATCAGCTGGCCGGGCGAGAATGACAGAAAACAAGCGGATGAGAGGCAGACGATGGAGTGGGAGTGAGCAAGAAAAGATGGAGGGAGCGAGAGAGAGGGAGGAGCAAAGAACAAGCCCTGGAGTGCTAGCCAGTCAAGGTCACACAGAGGAGAGGAAAGGAGGAGGAGGAGGAGGCCTTGTTACATGTCTCCATGTGTGCGTGCAATAGGAGGCCTACATAGTAAAGAAAGAAGGGATTGATGGGGGGGGGGGCGGGTGGGGGAGCAACGTAGAAAGAAAGCAGAGTAAAAGATGAAAAGAGCTTGTCATATGGATGCACAACACTGTCATCATACTTAAGATTCCCTTAAGTCCTGCTTTTTTTTCCCACAACAACAGGGATGTATTTGTGAATGTTTCGCTGTGACATTTGTCATATGACAGCTGTTGCGATGAATACAGTGAGAGATTGCAGCCACTCTTTCATGTATAGATGTGTAACCATCGCGTCCTGTGGTGGGAATCATGTCCTTTTTTTCCCCATTGTCCCCATTTACTGAACTCCGCTATCACAATGGACATTCATCAGCTTCTTCATCATCAATTTCTTCGCTGTATTGCGCTGCAAGTGGGCGTGGACTTTGCTTGTTCTGTGGGTTTATGCTGCGTTGTAGGAGACTGGGAAGTGTGAAATTTGGTGGTACCATTTGTGAAAGTAAAACGTTAGTTTATCCATGTACAGTACGTAGTGCCCTGAGATACAAGTTAAATTTGTCGTAATGTAATGGTTCATATCTCAATTCATCGTTCACCATTGAATTGAATGGAAATGACATTAATCCAGCCTCCTAAAAAAATGTTGTAATTTGTTTTTTTTTAATGAGTAAAAATAGCACTCTATAATATTTGACTTTATAAAAACATGCAGGAATGACATTAGACATAAAGAAACATGTTAGCATAGCTATTATTTTGTAAACCACATGTAGTCTCGATTTGATTTTTCAACAATATGGCATTATAGATTTAATTATCATTATCGTCACGTGACCATTTTTGTCTCGTCTCCCGCACGTGATTAAATCTTGTTGACGAAGGCATTTCGTCCTAGTTTTCGTTGATGACAGCTACACTACTTCAAGTCTGAGTGCCATTGGTTGGAGTGTCTACCTCTGGCCTGTGATTGAAAGCTGACTGACAGAGTTCTCCATGACGCCTAAACCAATTGGTGCAGAACATACAATGGCGCCCGTTTCTCCAGGAGGATTTCAAGTATTGGGATTGTGGTCGACATTCATTTGTGATGGGCTTGATTGGAGGAATTACTAAGTGCTGCCTCTACAAACACATTGGGCCTGTTTGCATGTCACACCCGGGAGAGCTGGCATGAGCGAGCTTGCCATAGTGGTTAGCTGATGTGAAAGATCGGATGTGGCTCGGCGGCTGCTGCGACGCTTTCTCTGCAGCGATGGTGTGCGGATCTGTGATAACATATGACGACGACACTTGCACGGGGTCAAGAGGTCCCCCTTTTTGGTTCCTCTGCCACCCTCGGGTCACAAGCAGGGCCTCCTTTTTGCGGCTTAAGACAATTTATCTAAATGTATTTTTGCCCTGCATCTCCATGTTGTTTTATCTCGTCGGGGAATTGTGCCTTTTCGCGCTGTGTTATCCTATAAAAGGCAATCACCGTCACTAATCCATGTGAAACCTCTTGTGGTCACACAATCACTCTCAGTCGAAGACTCCCAGCAAATGATCCTGTTGACAGACGTCATTGCCATTTGGAAGGGTAATTAACACATTTGCGCACTGTGATTTCATGCAGATGTAAGAATTTCTGTTATAATATGTTCAAAGCTGTAATTTCACTAATCTTTAAAAGACTGTGAAGGTGACCCTTGGGCATGATGATGGGTTCTGGTGAGAGACACAGATGTGACAGAAGCGAGACACTTGGCTGGAAGTGAATCGTTGCGGTGACGTGCTCATCGATCAAAAGGTCGCCTTAACTTTAATTGACTGGAAACCTCCACAGGTCTTTAAAGGAGAGTCATTCGCTTTGATAGTTTGTTTTCAAAAGAAAGAACGAAACCGAAAAAAGGAAGCTTGGTCTGTAAATCCAGGAACTAACTTTATATCAGTCAAATGGATGTCAGTTAACTTAGCAATTCATATTAAATGTGAACTAAATCCGCTCAATACTGGTTTGATTTCAGTACAGCATGTTCCCAAACTTAGTGTGCATGCTTGGGCTCTAATTTGTGTAGTTTTTTTTTCTTTTTCCCCGCTGTTCTTGTCACTGGGCATTTAGTAAGGAGTGTGCGGCTTTGTACGAGCCCCCACCCTCCGGTATCTGGCAAGGTAGTGCCACTGACAGATTGGGCTGTGCGAGTGCCATCTCCTCAGCTTGGCTGCCTGAGCGTTTCTCCCTCGTTCTTCCTTCCTCGCTTCAACTCATCTCGCTATTAGCCTGCTTCAGTGGTGGCCAGCAGGGCAGGGCACATTTTGCTCACGTTATCTAGCTAAACCCTCTACCGGGACTAAGTCCTCTCAATGTTCCATGATTGCCACAACAATACGTGATGGGTCAGTCGCTTCCATCCCCGCCATCCTCACCATGCGCTCCAAACACCTCGCACCGTGTGATGTTCAAATGCAGCATGTCCTGGTGTGTCCTTGCATCAGTGTCAGCCATTATAGATGCTGGCTTCACACTTGTGCTTCTTATACAAACCGTGACCTTAATAGAAAGATTTCACAGAAGACTTATTAGCCTGTCCTCATCAAGCTCTAGCTTGAGCCCAGTCTCCACCAAGCGCCACAGTTCAGTTCAGCTCACTTCATTTGAAATGGTAATCCTTGATTCGACTTGTGTTCCCAACACCACCGCGTGTGGGCGGGATTGTCGTAGCTACGTCATGCACTCACAGTAGCTACTAGTATGACATCATTCCACAGTGTAAACCGCCAATACATTAGAAGAATACGACTCAGTAAACAAAATATATAAATGGAGCGAAATTGTGCATTTAGTGTTTTCTTCTTGGCATCCATCAATTCATCCAATTTCTTCTACTTAGTCGGGTTTGGGTCTTGAGGGTAGCAGTCAAAAAAGGGATCCTTGTCATACAATTCCACCCAAAAGGACTGAAATGTGTCCCCAGGCAAGCTGTGACAAATAATATCAACCCATGTTGTCACTGAGCAGTACGGATGTAACGTTATTATGAATATATAAATACCGTATATCTCGGTTTCAAAATTGTTGCAATAATGCTGTGAATAATGATGGCATCAAACGCCACCGGGGAGACAATAAATTCTGTATTATGAGAAGAAAGAAATAGGAATGTTAATTTGTAGTATTTCATTGTTTGCAAAAGCTTGAAGTATTACAAAAAAAGACAAATTTTGCCAACCGAGTTGGAAAAATGAAACTGATCAGGGTTCGCCAATATCTTTGTGAACCAAACTGAATTGTAGCACTTGTGGTTGATATGTGGTCCCTTCAGTGTGTCTAAAGTCTGCCTGCCTCACCTCTACTGGCTCCTCTCAAAATGGAGTCCTTCACCATTTCTCTAAGGACGAGCCCAGACACTCTGTGGAGGAATTATTTCTGCTCATGATGCTGTTCTTTTCAATCACTACCCAAAACTTGTAGCCGTAGGGTTGGAACATCGGTCAACCGGCAAATCAAGAGTTTCACCTTTTGGCTCGGCTCTCTCGTCAAAGACGACCAGGAGAAATTTTTACTGAGAAAAGTTTTTGCTCTTGCCGTTCCCTTACCATTGTTGCACAGGAGTGACTTTTTTTTTCTGTTGCTCAATCAGTAGACAGCAGTGTTTTCAACCTCACCAGTTAGGTGTCATGCCAAAGTGGATGTTATGCCAATGCAACGGTGCTAAAAAAAGAAGTACGGTACATAACAGTTCTCGTGGTACCCCACTCCAGTGTGTCCTAACCTTTATTGAGTCAAGGAACACATTTTACAGGAGAAAAATCTCACATCACACAACCAAACAAAAGTGACATAAAAAGTGTATTTACTGAAACAATGATTTCAATTTCAAGGTCATCTGTAGTACTTGTTGGAGTCCAAAGGCAGGAAAGATGTTCCCAAGTTATTAAAGTAAGGGTACAAAAGTATGACCTATAAAGGTACCACACTGAGAAAAGCCTTTCTGATTTACTTACGATCCATATCCATGTCCAAACAAAAAGATTGAAGGATTTGAACCATTGTCCTTTTGGTCTTTCGCGACTGCGTGTAGCGCCATGTGGAGTGAGGTGGAGAAGAGGAGGAGCAGCAGGGGGAGCTGGCAGGGAGAGTGGAGTAATGAGCCGAGGCAGGAGGGACAGATGAAGTGGGACATTGAGGGCCCCAAATATACACTCGTCTCCCTCAACTGAAATGTGCATTTACTGGGCTGATTGGGAAATTTAAAGTCTGGTGTGGGGGAAAACAGACTCATGGGAACCAGCGTGATTGTGGCTGTTATGACAGCGCAGAAAGGAAATAAAAATCATATTGCTGATGGCTGGAAGACACTGTTATTGTTCTCGCTTCCTCCCACTTCAAAAGATGATCACTTTTATTGTTTTTGATTGCCCATCCGTCATCTAACTTTTGTAAGCGTATCATCCAATGTTTGATTTGGCAGCAGGGGCAATTTGTGCATCTGGAGGAGCATACTGAATTGGAGGCAAGCAATTGTTCATGCATGGGAGCGAGTGAATGAGCTAAGCCATGGACCTACGAGAAGCCAGACACACAGGATTGGCCAAGCAACGCATCTCAGACTAGCTTGAGCCACAAAATGGGCCTTTTGTGCCACTCTACACGCGCACACACACTGGTATTTTTTTAATGTGGTGATTCCTCTATTTTGAACTCTTAGTCCTCTATTAGATGAGCTCCGACATGTCCGGATGTGTATCGGGTGTACCTGCAATGGATGCACTGACAAACGTTCCGCATTGTATGCAAACTGTGATTAAAATAGCTCCATATTTTTTGAATGCATTCATTTATTTGTAATTAATTAATCACAAATAACCGGTTAAAGCAACACCCGTAAAAATCCCTTTTGATTAATGCGAACCAAATCGGATCATTACATTTTAAAATTTACCGTTCATGAAGCGAATCGCACCCCACACATACAGACACGATCATATTTTATGAATTATGCAAACTGGGTATAAATTGGTTTGATGTTGCTGATCATTTGTTATTTTTTCTTTGAATTTAATTGACTGGAATCATTTGAACTTTGGCGAGCTGTATGGGTATATATTTTTTCTCTCCACCTCACTCTCACACTAATGAGCAGTTCTGCTTTTCCACATCTACAGATCATGTTGCTAATACACCACATTCGTTGATTAATGCCAAGTGTCCATAGAACCCTCCTGGTGATTATGGCTCTCAGGCTTGGGACGGACTGCTGATGGTGTACCATTAATGACTCATAAAAGGCATAGAATGAGATACTCCCCAATTGTCTCGACATTGGAGGCTTTTTAAATGTTGGGCCACTAGCTGCTGAAGTGTATTTTCCCACAGAGTTGGCAGGCAGTCAAATGCCATCAGATTGCATTTGCACGAGCAAACAGTCAAATCTGGACTCCGCAGTCCCACAGTGAGTTGCATGCGCTTGAATGTGTGGTCACTGGCACAATCCTGCTGCACAGTCCGCAAAAACAAACACGCAGGTCAAACAGAGAGCTCCCAGAATGCAACAGTGATTCAGCTCGGCTCACTCACCACCAAAAAAAGCATGTTGATTACATAATAAAAACAAGAACTCCAGTATGATACAGTAATTGTCATGCTATCATCCCGTGTGCATCTTGCCTGTGGTGGTTTTCCTTCCTGGGTGTTACAGTAAATAAGACGCACGCTGCTGAAGTATAATGTCTGCTTTGTGATTATCCATTGGTAAAGTGTTTTCTTTGCCCAACGGTGGTGTTTGAAGCAGTCTTAACAAGACAACGGGCATTTTAACTCGTTAATGAAGCCATCCTAGAAGGATAATACATACATAGAACAACATAATATTGGCTTCCCAGACCATCCCTTGGGTTTATCTGGTCCTGCCTAGTCATCTGTTCCACTGCCCTCTGAAACACACATTCTTAATTATGCTCCGTTTACATTATATGCTGGCGTTCACGACAGCCACCTTTCAGGCCACAAAATGGGACAAATAAGAGACATCGCAGGGGACGGCATGAGCAAATGTGACATGCTGTGGTTGCCGTGGATGCCTAGCCAAATTTGTAAACTGTTCAAAAATTTGCCCTGGCAGTCGAGGGAGCCCATTAGAATGGGGAAAGTACTGGCATCCATGGTGTATCATGAGCTGAAACTTAGCGCCTTTGAGCCTATGGGACTCAGCAGCCTCTTCCCCAACAACGCCCTATCACAGATACCGTGATAGACTGTGAGAAAACTTACCAATATTTAACAACGGAGAACAAAATGCCTAAAATCCCAGAGCGCACTAAGTTTCGGGTAAACGGGGCTGCCGTGGCCGCAGGGAACATAGTGTGAACGTAGCATTGCAGAGTAGAAGACAGGGGAGGTGAGGGGAAAAAAGCAAATATGGCAAGTTTGAGGTAAAACGCACGGTGGCAGCTGCGACATCCGACGGGGAAAGGATTCACAATCAGGTTTGCTCTTAAACGTCGCTTTTCAAACAAATAATACTGATAGTGAGTTCTGACGGCCAGGCAGACCCAGTGCACATTGGACGCGGCTGAGCATTGACAGGCATGTGGCTGCCGGCTTCTTCCGACAATCTTTCCTTGGTCTCGGGGCGCCTGACAGAGCTCATTTAAAGAGAGTTCGCGAGCTCCATGGACACGAGGAAGCGTCATGTATTAAACATGATTCACCCAAGGTTATGCGGAACAGTTTAAACATGGATCTATAGCAATTAGAGAAGCATATGTGCTGCAGAGAACATTTACCATCAGTCTTGTATTCAGTTACGTGCTTTAATATTGAGGTCAATATCATTCTGGACATACAGTCAAATCTCATAGACACCACAGACATATCAATACACTGTATGCACATTTCATCGCGGGGTGGGTTCGGGGTAGTTTCTGTAGTATTGCGAGACTATATAAAAAAGCTTATTTAAAAAAAAAAAAAAAAGCTTGAAGTTTGCTTTTAAAAAAATAACCCTTTAAAACACACCAAGACGTATTAAAACACACTTTTAAAAATATTACTCAGCATCTGTTCTTACTCATACGAGAGATTACCGTATGACGTCCCTTTGAGAAAGCCAAGATGACTTTCTTACTCGCACAGTTCTCCAGTAGAAACATGTTTGCGAAACATGAGACTGTAATACTGACGGATACAAAACAAAAGAAATTAAACAATGTATATTTAAACACTAAAAATTGTGTCTAATTAAAGTCCGCCAGCTGAATGCTAACATGAAATGGACACGAAATGAATAGATGAGCTAAGTGAAATTAGCATACATTTTACGGTAATTATAAACCTTCAAACAAATACAAACGCATACAAACAGACCATTAACAATAGATTTGACAAGGAGGCGCTCGTTTCGCCAAAATATTCGTAACGTTAATAAGTATCATTCAAAATCTGAGACTATATATGGCGGTGGTGCGAAGGATGAACTGAAATATAGCAGGACCATGCTGTCCATTTTTTTTTCTACTGAATATCTCATTCATTCTTATGTGATTGCAAGTATTGCCTCTGAAACTCACAAGACTCGGAGAGAATTATAATGCCATCTTGAAATGGCTCGAGGAGGTGGATAGAAAAAGCTTCTTGTCCTAATGTCTGCTCTATTACGCCATCCCCCTTCTTCAACGACCTGTAAAACACAATAAAAAAAACTCCCATATGTTTTCCTCTGTTTACTAGCCACTGTTTGCTGCAGTACTTTGTGTGATGTACTCCACACACATTTGACTACCTGGACGTGGCCCATAAAACATCTCTTGCTCGAGCACTACACTATCCAGTGGATCACAACCGGCATGTACTTAGAGATTCAGAGTTTAGGCAGAGTAAGGGAGATAAAGAAATGGATGGAATGGAAGGATAGCTTGAGGACACGAGGTGAAGCTGCAGAGTTGGAAATGAGGTTTTGAAGGTTTCCTTGTGATTTTAAAATATTGCCTTGGGGGAATTCATCCCATTTTCTTCAAGAAAGAAGTCCATTCCACACCATGAATGTGGTTTGATTTTAAATACAGGGCAGCATATAATCAGGAAATGGCACTTAATTAGAAATAAGAATGAAGTATTAACTAAGAATGTGGACAGTTGCGGTAATAGTAGAGGACTAGTGCTTTGTTCTTGGAGGTGGTGTGTGCGTTAGTGATTATGTGAACGCTGCTTTCTGATCGCGTGTGCAGCATCTGTCGCTGGTGGCACCTCGAAATGTATGGCGCCATTGTTTTTTTTTTTTTTGATGATAGCTCTTAGATCTACATTTGTGCGACAGGGATGCTCTACTTTTGCATTCATTGAGCCACTGCGGAGGGATGATTTGCACTGATTTTTAGAAGGAGCCACTTGTAAACAAACTGCACTCAGTCCATTGTGAATGTTTCATTTTTTTCTTTGGTGTCAAAACAGCTTTATGGAGCTGATTACAAATGGCTATCACGTCCACAATGCAAGTGATTCAGACAATAATGTCACAATTATGAGGGGGAAAATAAAGCCATTCACAAAGTATTGTATAATTTGCAGATCAAATTTTGATGACACGAATCCAACTTTATCTATCACCTGACCTCATTGTTGTTGGTTATGTTGGATGACTATGGGCGAGAGGTTGGGTACACTCTGGACTGGTCTCCAGCCAATTGCAAACAATCTTTTATTCATTCACACCTTTGGACAATTCCAATTGTTTAATTAAGCTTACATTATTTTGGGGGGGATATGGAAGGAATAAAACAAAACCTATGCAAGCACAGGGAGAACATACAAAATCCACTCAGTAAGTTATGGGCCAAGCGTCCAACTCTGAACCTCAGAACTGTGAGACAGACATGCTTACCTTATTATGTAGTGAACTGCAATAGATTATCCAGTCTCAAGTAAAAATATCTCTTTGAGTGTAGGCAAACCAAACAGAAAAATGGAGTGCCACGGCGCCGTTGTCACTCCCACAAAGGGAGCATTTGCGTCAACATTACTGAGCCCAGCGGAGACACATTACTTACACATCAGTCAACTTCTAAATCCATAGTTATGAAGGGTACGTAAAAGACATGCATATTTCAGTACTTTAAATTGTTTCTGCAGGTCTGCGTGAATTTGCATTGTCAGCCAAAAAATCTGAATATCATGGAAAAGCGAACGCCAAAGGAGCTCCTATCAAATATAGACTGCATGTGATATATGAGCATGCATATCAGAAAGACAATTTCTACCTAATTCCTATGTTAAAAAGCATATTGGTTATGTAATATTCAAATCTCTTGAGATGGTGAATTGTGTTTTTTTTTTTTATGTTAGCTCTAAACTACAAAATATAATGATCACTATACTCAATATAATCATGGAATATTTCACTGTGTAAACAAAATAATAAAATAACCTGGGGGAAGTGGTCTGCCACTGGCAAGGCCGTTCTGACGCTCACCTCTTTTTGGTGTCTCTTGGGAGAATCCCCAACTCTCTTTCCGGATGGCAGTTCCTAACAAGTGCATTTCTATAATCATGCAAAAAATATTTGGCAAAATCTGGTCTTATTTCTTTTATTTATTTATTTATTTAAATTTTTACTTTTTAAATACAAATCAATTAACGTATTTGTTTTAGCTCTGAATTAGTTTTGGATAAAGTTGAAAACAAAAGGAGCACTGCATATATCCCAAATGTTCTTAGCCAAAGGGTCAGAGAATGCTGGGAAACTTGCACTTCATCCAGTGAGAAAACTCGATACCTGATGGATTAAAAGAGAGCCGATATCTTTGCAGAAATTATGTAAATTAGAAGCTCTTCTTTATGATTCTCAGTCTCAATTTTCAATGTTTTTGTACCAGTTGGGCTTAACAACAATGGTGGAACTGAACAATTTCCCAAGGCACTCTGATGTCTTGTGAGGTACAAAAAACTGCAACGAGCTTTTTAGTCTCTTGACATACTTTAATAAGTGTGTACACTGTCTTTTCTTGTCTTTGTCTTCTTTTCTCTAACCTTGGCAAGCATTGCTGACAACATTTAGAGATGTTCTTCAAAAGGGAAATTACAGACGTGAGCAATTGAGAAAAGTCCTGCCTAGTCGTTTTTTGGGCTGCACATTGAAGAGCCGTGAGCAACTGTTGTCCTGCTTGCCATCGTCATTGTCCTCTTTAAGTCGCCAGTGCAGCCAACCATACGTGTGTACCCCTCATCCCCTCTCCACTATGCGGGCTGTCAGCCTGCAGCTAGCGTACGTAGCCTTTAGGTAGGGCACGCGTGCAGTCCTCCTTAATGTTTTTTTTCCCCTGCTTTGGTCCGTCTAAACCTATTTTGGTTGCAGTGTTTTGAGAGCAGGTTTGCATAATCTAACTGGACCAGATGGAGAAGATGCTCCAAACCCCTCCCCGCACACATTATTACATCATCTGTTTGTGACCACTCAACCATTCAACCATACAGTAATCAGCCAGAAATGCAGTGGAAGTGACACTTGTCATTTCACCAGTCCGCAAACACATGTGTACCAAGGTCCCTTGTGGACTCCTCTGGACCACCACCCCCGTTGTCTTAGGTCCAAACCTCCAGGACTGTGAGGAATCCCCAAGAGGTGCCTGGAATAGCAGAGGCTATGCACGGTACAACAATTCCCATCAAGGCACACACACATGCACACATATCCTGTTTTACATATCATTTGCGCATCAATTAGTCTTTTGAAATGATGCACTTCGCACATAGCCATTAGATAACTGCTGGGGATTTGTGCAAATCGGAGCCATTAGCTGATGTTTAAAGTGGACTGGTGTGCTTTTGTCACAATGAAGTCACAGATACCTGATATTTATTTCAGTGTTTGTGACTGATATCACTGTGCCCTGGATTATTGGCTTTGATGCAATGTTTTCACTGTTTCCTCATAAAAATCACCAAACCAGCTGTGTGAGGTTAAAAGAATCCATTGTTCCATGCATGTGTGGTTTGCCTATAATTATTTAATATAATATAAAATAATAATAGAAAAACTTGTTCAATGATTGCTTAGCTGTGCCGTGTTTACTAAATGGAGGAAAATAAAAATATTTACAGACAGCGGTTGACTATCAGTATCTGGTTCTGTACTGTGAGAGATAAGAATAAGTTGGATCAGAATTTGTCCTTGGATGTGCTAAATGTCATTGTTTCATATCCCTAATGTAAGTTTGTTTCGTCATGTAGAAGTTGGCATTCATGGCACTATCAAAGACTCTTAAGACTGAAAATGCAAACCTTTTGCTTGAATTATGAAATGAAACACATTTATATTTTAGTTTATTTTAAATCCCTCTTTCTGACTTTTGGGGCAAACAAATGCAACCTAATTTAAAGAGGAAAGGAGGAAGTGTTGACTAGCACAAAACTCTATTGTTCTAGTTCCGTTTGAAAGCTTTTCCTGGATCGGTTTGTTCTCTGGAGAGCACCTCAATCGTCTTAAAGGTCAGGTTGCATACAAATAGCTCAAGCGCCCTGTTTGTCCTTTTGGTAATTTAACAAACCTCATCGAGACGAGGCTGAGAGGCTGCCTCTTAGCATTCGTTACTCTGAGCCTCCTCCATCTGGGCCGTGACACATGAAGGGAGCTGTAGGTCTCCTGAAGACAGTTAATAAATCAACTTTGATCAGGTTAGTTCTGCCGCTTTGTTTTTCCAGTCCAATCGCAATAAATAACGTGCGTGGTACCAGCGAGATGCTTTGTGGCAATTTAGTATGCGTGTGCCCTGGGCAGTGTGGCGAGCTCTCAGCAGGGCTGAGAGTAAAATGAAAAAAGAATGGAAAAACAAGACCATTACTTACCTACACATTTGAGTGTGCTCGTTAGTTGTGGGTGAGCAGATGTTGCCACAAGTTGAAATGTATTCTTCTGCAGCACTTTAGCTTGTCTTTCCTTTTAGATTCTGCTGTTTGTCTCTGATTGTATTCGGCGGGCTATGCACATCCCAATCATCAAGCTGATTTTTAGTACTTTCTTCCCTTACCGATTAAAGTCAGCAAAGGCCCTGTTATCGGTTGTCCCTAAGGCCTTAATGCCTAGATAGACCAAGCCGATGTTGGTAAGTGATTATCCTGTGCTATGGGGTGTGTTAAGAGTGGGTTTTTTTTGGTCCCCCTGACTTGCTTTGAAAATGGGGTATATCTGATTGCAGTCATTGTGTGTGGTCAACACAGGTTGGCCAATCCACTAACTCTGTGATTGTGAGACGTGAAACATGTCTATCAAGTCATTTACCAAATAAAAATGGTAAGAATAAGAGTTGACAATGCAATGTAGTTACTGGAAAAGCTAACAGTTATACAGTAGCTGCTTCTGTTTCTTCTACTACTGTTTCTTCTTTGTATTTTTCACCCTGTTGCATCATGCTGCTTTTCACAGGTTAGTCTTGTTATGAACTTTGATTCGATCCTCAGTCATCCAGGTCGTGGTAATCTGCAAAAGTTGAATTGAGGCAACGTGACTTTTCTCTTGTTGAACACCTTTCACCCTTAATATAAAATGCTTCTTTAGTCCAGGTGAGGAGTGTCCCTATTTATGCCTCTGTGAGTGTGTCCCCTGGGGGTGGTCACAAAAGGGTGTTGTTGTTGTATGTAGTGTATGTCCTGCATATCAGCTAGTCGTTTACTCACCTGGTGGCAAAAAAAACCCTCGGCCATTCTTCCCGCGGAATGAGACCAATCTTTGGAGTGAGGGATGTCAGGATATCGTAACAGGCCGTTGATAGGTGATGCCTTAAACCTCTTCCTATTTAGAGACGACTTTTGTTGTTCGACAAATGGCTTCTTTTCTTCCAAACCAGCGGTCCTCCCTATCCAGAATTCGGACTGGATTGTCCTCAAAGGAATGTCCCTTCTTTTAAGATGCAAGTTAAATGTTGACTCCGAACCTGAAGAAGCTGGTCGTCGATGTTGTGCCATGCACTTGTGTGATGGTTCCTTGGTCTCTCCAACGTGGAGGTCATTGCACTCGTTACTAAACTAGCCTCTATGAAAAACATTGCTGAGTTTGTTTCTCTGTATTTTGTCCTTGAAGTGAATCCGCTTTTGTCACAGGGTGTTTGTGAGTTTGAAATGCATTGGGATGTTTGGAAAAAATATGTTCTCTGACAAACCAGCCACATAGGGGACCATCACATTCCCACTCCAGTTTCTATCTTCAGGCTCAGGTGTAGTTGCCCTTCTCCTCCTGGAAGACTGGACAGGTGCTACGCAGACATCTGCTTTCGGGGAGGGCACTCGCGGTTGTCGGTGGAGATACTGTTACATCTGTGGTTTTCTGTGCTTTTCATCTCAAAATCACTACACATAAAACCCAGAAACAATCCCAGGGAAATGTTCAAAGGTTGTTGGAAAAACCTTAACAGATTGTTTAGTCACCAAAACACATTGATTGTATTTACTTGGGTTGGGTATAGTCATCAATTAGAATTCAGTTGATTGCGTCGAAGTGATTATGCATGTCTTGAAGCACGTGGGCAAAATGTAGTGCACTACAACAACAACAACAACAACAACAAAAACAACAATAAATCTCATTAAGAATATTATTTAAAATTGTCTTTATTATTTTTACCCACAGTCGGTCAAGGAAATGAAATGAAAGGCCCTATCTGCAGTTGGGACTTGGCTGGTTATTGCTAATAACCTAAATGTCTCTCTTTTTCCCAGTTAGTAAATCTTCAGTTTAGCATCACAATATTATTTTCCCGCCTCAGCTATGCACGCAGCAGTTCGCCAAATGACGTCTTTGTCATGATTTGTGCCGCAACAGCGTCCGAAGTAGGTGATGGACCACTGACTGCATGCCAATGTGTAACAGCGGCAACCAGACCTGTCATTTATTCTTTGCCAGCGAGCTGATGTATTTGTTTATTTAAGCGACAAACAATGACATCTCTCTTGGTAAAGCAGCCATTCTCGTACCCAACTATGCAAGTGTCACAATCATGCTAGCGCCATAAGAGTTTCCATTAATATACTTGTGAGTAGGAATTAAGTCAGTTAAAATGTCCCCTGGTGCTGTATAATTGAGTTTAATGCAAAAGGAAAATTACAGTCTGGGTCTTGGCAGAGTGAAATCCACAAGAAGAAAACTATATTTCCCATGAGCCACTGACTCCATCCTGATGAGAGCCAGCAGCTGCGCGTCGTCGTCAATAAGTCTCAGTCTGCTGGGTGTTACGCCGCTGTAAATTGTTGACAGTTCTACAAGCAAACACATCAATGGGCAGTCAACCAACAGACAGCAGCGGTGAGGGCCTGTGTGTGCTTATGGAGAGCAAATGTTGTTTATGTAGCACTTGCTGTGGGCTAAAACAAAAACTTCAGTCTGTGGAATAGTACGCATGTTAAATGGTGTCATTATCATCATCATTATTAATCGTGTTTGTTGGATGAAGCCCATATGTAAAGTAGGTGCAGGCGATACGTTACATCAGGGTTGTCCAAACTTTTTATTCAAAGGGCCACATACAGAAAAATGAAATGATTTTTTTCACCTTTTCTTTATTGAACATGCTAAAACCAATACATCATTGTAGGTAAACAATTATATACTGTTTTTATGTTCAGTCGAACCTCAATTTAATGGACCTGGAACTAGAAGTAGTAAGAGTAGTAGTAGTAGTAACCCAGAAAAGCACCTTATCCGTAATGGAGTGTTACTTTCACACAAAATTGGTTTAAACAAGTCTTTATTTATTAATTTTTTTTTTTTTTTGTGAGGCCCACTATTATTTTTTTCCTCCCTTGAGTGCGGTGGTTTGTTAAACATCATGCTGTAGGTAAGGATGGGGCCAGACCGGTCTGATTTTATTTATTTTTTCATACAGATAATGTACTACTATCAGGTCAAACTGGTATTTCTAACACTTTTGACAAGTGCTGTTTTCATTTAAATCTCAAACTCCGCCTCCCAAGTTAAAGTAAAATCGTACAGAATGAATTGTACCTAAGTTCAAAAGCAAACAATTTCAAAATCAATTATACACAATATCCATTTTGATAACCTGGTATAAGGAGGAAAAAAAAACTATGCACACAAGATGTTTTCCTTTATTTATTAACTTGTGTGTGTACTGAGGAGAAAATAAATTCACTGGACTCACTCTTAAAACAAAATTTTCAAATAGTCTGCTAACGCTGAGAAATGATTAATAAAAATAATTACATTAGCTAATGATGACAGCTGAAAAAAAATGTTATGTTTTTTTTTTTTCTTCAGATTAGACAGAGAACCTAGGAGCACCAAAACCTAGTCTTTTTTGGGACAGCTCAAGACACAAAGTATTCCCTACGAGTTATTCTTAGAACTGACAACATCAAACAAATCTCTTAAATTAGGCCATGGATGGGGAATATCCTGTTCCTATGATTCTGTTGTATTTATCCATGTTGCCGCTGTCTCTGTTTTTTTCCCGCCCTATAAGCCTTCAAGATCTCAATCAATTACTCAGTCAAAGGAATAAAAGTAAAAAGTCATCAGAAAAATAAATAGTCTAGTACAGATACCTAGGAAATCTACTAAATATTCATACTTTATGTCTCTGGCAGTGGAGGTTATGGGATACAGTATACTATATTTCATTATGTACTTTGATTTGTCCTTCCATTGACACTGACTGATGCTAATGAGGGTTATTTTTGGTGCCGCCTGTCCAGAAGGAGTCTAAAAACAGGTGCCTCTGAACCAATGTAGTTTCCTCCCCAGAGCCTTTCCCTTCACTCGGCTTAACGGGACGAGTTCAGCGGCACCATTGTGGAGGTTCACCTCTGATAGATGGGAGGTCATCTGGGGAAAAAAAACTGGCCACTGGAGAGATGGGATTCTCTGTTCCATCTTATTTGAGCAACAGCGCTTGAACAAATCTAATGCAGCCTGTTGTGAAGTTACCCTGGTCTTCTGGTGCACGCTTGACAGAGTAAATTATCGTTATAAAGCAGGGTGTTGCTCATACAAAGACAGGATCACAACTATTAAGCCTTCCGCTGTAACCTTTCAGCGCCCCTCACTTACCTGCCACACTTGTTTGCTGGCACAGACCCTCCCCCTTTAGTGCGAGCTACCAACACTAGTCGGACAAAGTTTATGACAGCAGGCGAGCCAAAGTTTCCATTCAAGAATTTGGTCATAAACTGTCTTTATCAACATGAACATTAAATTATAGGAACTGGACACATTTTCTTTGTAGTGTCTGAAAGAATTAGATATAATCAATTTCAGGGTCCAATTATCGGCTTCATAGATCATTTATCAATTTTCAAGACGTTTCAAATCACTGGGGATGAGCATAAAAATGGATTGTGTGGAACTGATTGTTCATTAACATATCTGAGTGTGCTACTTTGTTGACAAAAATGTCGGTTGAAATCCAATTTGCATGACCACAGGAGCGCGTGACTCTATCTTTCAGCAACAACGATGCCTGTTCAAACACGCTGCTCTGATATACAGATGTTTTATTTTGATTTTCCACCTAAATGTCAGTTCCTTGCTTTCACCTTCATATGAAGTTCTACTAAATTATATTGCGTGAAAGCTCAGAATAGCAATACAGGCAAAGGGCGCGCACCGTTAATGCCCGTGAAGCATAACAAAAAGAAGTGAAACAAGATGTTATGTATGAGAACAGCATGGACATGCAACACAAATCTGGCCGCTAAAAGGTGGAAATGAACTTTGAATCTTTTAAAAGTAGTTCCTGCAGAATGGTTTATTTTCAAGGTATTATTCATGGTGCCCCAATGTTTCCTCTCTCCAATTAAAAACATCCTCTTCACACATGGACAAACTACATTAAGAGAGATTGCACACAACATTGAAATATAGACAAGGGGAGGCTGAAAAGACTGAAATGGTTGACGTCAGGTGGCCTGAGGGTCGGAGTTTTAATGCCTTTTAATGGAGTCTGTGGGGATGATTTGAGTTGTAGCCAAGTCAGTAATTCGACATTTAGCTCAATGATGTTTCGTTTTTATTGGCTGGTATAGACAGGTCACGAAAGAATCGTTTACAAGCAGAATTTTAATTGAATGAAAAAAACGCAGGTGAAGAGCTCCAGGTAGTGTTACTGACTCATGATGAGAGCATCCTGTCTGGGCTTCCCATGCATGTGTGAATGTTGTGTTGGTGAGTTCTCTTGCAACTAGCTAAGGCACTTGATGAGATTACAAAAAAAAAAATAATAACTGAAAGTGCTGGACGAGGCTTCCTCACTGTCATTTAGCTGTCATTCAATTACTGTTGCACTTGTCCTGCCAATACTTTAATTACACTCTCAATAATTGTTTTGCCACTTTTGAAGGAGAGAGGATACTGGAGTGTGAAGCGCAGAGATGGAAATTGGACATCGAGGCAACAGCCCACTGCCGCACATTATACACAAGCACAAAAGCACACACACATAAATAGACATAGCGTTAAGGCAGTCAGCTGCCCCGTATGCTTAGGAAAATACAATAGGCTCGGATTAGATTTTATAATACCACCCACATAATACATCTGGAGCATCGGAGACCGCTTTGTCTTGGTTTATGTCCCCGGCAGTGAGCTGATGATGTGGGCACACAAAGGCTCTAGGCCTGTATGCATATAATTGCTCCTCAATAGCATTATAGTTAAGTTCCGCTTCCACTGCTCCCACTTTTTCCCGCTTGATTTGTTGTCTCTCCACTTTTTGAGGTCTTAACATCACTAAGCACACATGGCACCCTCTCTTGTCTCTGTGTTTACGCTACCTCGAGCGTTAAAAACATGTTTATTAGTGTGTGTGTGATCATACGCACGGACAACACAACTCAACGCAGATGGTAAAGGGAGGGCTTGCGTGTGGACAACTTTGAATAAGTGTAGCAAATTCAAATATGCTTTACTAAATGAATACAAACCTTTGAATGTTTTCATGAGTGAGTACAGGCGAGGGGATAGCGACAGCTGCGTTTAATACATTCTTTTAGCTGTTTCAAAACTGCAAATACGAGAGCAAAAGTGTAGCGAATGGATTGGCGCATGTTTACCTGCGCATGCAGTGGCTTCCTAAGGTAGCTTGATGAACTACTAAAGAAGTTATCTTGTGTGCTCACCCTGGTCAAGGACAGAAAGAAAAAGAAAGCGAGGGAGTGAGGAAGCTTTTTGAAATTGAAAAATCTCTCACCACCATTAAATTAGACCAGTTTGTTTGGAACCGTACATAGACAACCGAATTGATTTTATTCGCACCGGAGTTCAATTATTGTGTTCACACTTGCAAATGAATCGCACCAAGGGGAAAAGTAACTCAAGCTCAGTTTAAAGGGTTCTGGTATGAAAGCACCTTAAAGCGGAAGTCAACCAAAAAAAGGTCTTTCCTATATGTTCAATGCGCCTCCAATAGTCTAAACACGATATTCTGATTAATATTGTAGCGTCTTCCAAGATCACGCCGTCAGACGTAGTTTCATGAACGTGTTTTTATTAGATCAACCGGCTACTGTAGGTCGCAGCCGACACCAACACAGTACAACAACCGTTAGGTCAACAACAGACGCAAAACTCGCTACCCTTCGTCCTCCGCTGCTCCTCTCTCGCCGCACCCCCCTCCCCTCCAGTGAGCCGCGTGATGCATTCAACAGCCTCGGAAAAAACACAACTCGTCAAAATGCAAATCTGACCACAACATAGATAACCCAATTGGTTACACTATTGTGTTTGTGGAATATTAGTTAATCAGCAAAATCCACTCGTTTTTAGCCATCTCAGCCATTTAGCCACTTTCTGTCGACTGAAAATGACATCACGGTTACTCAGGGCTCAGGAAATGACCAGTCACGGTTCGTCTGTTCTGAAGCTGTTTTCAGAATTTTTTGCTTTTTTGTTTAAACCAGTGGTGATTCATTTTGTTTCATACATTTCGTTCTAGTGCGGATGTTTGTCGCTGTGTGCCCTGCGATTGGCTGGCAACCAGTTCAGGGTGTCCCCCGCCTACTGCCCAAAGACAGCTGGGATAGGCTCCAGCACGCCCCGCGACCCTTGTGAGGAGAAGCGGTACAGATAATGGATGGATGGACATTTCGTTCTTTCATTCATAAAAGAAAAAAACAATATAATCAAAATGCAAATGTTCTTCGATCTTGAATGAAATGGAGGAGAATGAAGACATGTCTGATTTTATGTGTCCCTTTTCTCCCCAGAATTCAGTTACAAAGAACACAATTTAATGACAACAACAACATTAGGCACAACTGCGAGCTGTTTAATTATTAATGCTAGGCCCGAGCCTGTTAGCTAGCAAGCGAGCTGGTGGCTAGCGCTGGAGAAAGTCCCGCAATGACCTGGTGGATTATATTACATCCACTGGAGGCTTTAAGCAGTTATATTTTCGCGGTTCAAACATGTAGGGATGTCTTGGCATAGGAAAGATGCTAGTGGGAATAGCATTCATTTTTCAGTGGGGCTTGGTTTCACACATTCAGCGGACACACACGCGGCTTGATTTTTTTTTTTTTTTTTATAATTTTGAAGCCGAATTTCATACTCGTGGTGATTTCATTTTTTTTTTTTTTTTAACATTTCAGATTTGGCAGGGTTGTTGACATTCTTCTCTTTGGTGTATTAAATTTAGGTGACATATTTACACTTTATAGGGACTTTGAATGACTGTAATTCAACAAACCGTGCATGTAAGTACTGTTATGACCTCATTCTGAAGGTGTTTGTAAATTCAGATAATTTGAATCTGTTATCACGTTGTGTGAAATCAGAATATTCCCTTGTACTTGAATGTATCAGCACTCAAGTGCTTTCACGCACACTGATGAATATGCAGTATGAACACTAGGGTGGTATCAAGGTTAGTCCCCAATGGTCTCCTCTATACAAAGAGGGCAACTGCCCTTAGTTTAACCATTCTGAAAATGCTTTCCAAGGAATTGAACACTTCAGCAAATTTTTCTATGGTCAAATTCATACAACAAACTGCAATGTAAATGACGAGCATGACTCACATTTTTGTAAATGTGCACTGAAAATCATGCACCCTGCCAAACCTTAGACACTATTGGAGTAAGCACATAGTGTGCACCCTGTTACATAGAAGGGAGAAATACAGTATTTGCTTTGAGGCACAACATCAATCCAGCTGCATCGGAGCTCCCTGGAAATATAAAGTTTGAGAATGCCTGCACTAAGGGCTAAAGGTGTTATTGTGACGAACATACTAAAAAGCTGAGCAAAAGCGGAACAAACCAACCAAGAAAGAATAGTAAACCGCTTCAATACGATCACATTTTATTGGTTTTATTTAAACTACTAAATAAAGCTATGCCTGTAATTTGATGTTAGTCATGTGTGACTTGGTTTACAGCTCACAGACTCATTACTGTGATGGACACGCGTCTACCTCCCGATTCCTAAGAGCCACCTCATGGACTCAAGTCAATAAAGTCAAGGGCACGAGAGAGGCTGTTGACTAATGGCTTGTTTGTAACCATGTGGAACCACCATAACATGCCAAAGCTGTGGGACCACTAAACAGGAGAAGCTCTTTCAGGTCGGTCAGTTTTCCGGAAAAGGTATCAGCCATTGGTCTCACTGTGACACGGAGGAGATGCCTAGTGGGAAGGAAAGTTTTGGATGGCAAGGGATTTGAATCCTGCAGCAGTGAGAAGCTTAATCGATGAACATGATCCTGAATCTAATCTAAAATCTTGATGGATTACAAGAAGTGGTGTGGGATATATGACTGTAATCTTTCATTAATGCAAGTTTCATGAAAGCAGGGGCTCGTACCAACGGGAAAACAAATCACCCTGTTAGGCGTTGTTTATATAACATGTTGCAGTCTTCATATGAAGTCATCTATTTCAGGCTGACTTGTTAATTTAGTCTTTCTGAGGCTGAGGCATTGATAGATTATGTGATGGATCAAGACCATGCATACTTTATAAAGACCTTATGAGAGATGCCAGGGAGGGAAATAGATGTGAGCGTTATTTCCCATTCAGTCACAAGGTAATGTACAGTAGATCTTAAAATTCACTCAAAACACAATTTTTGATATGCCGCTTTTACTCAGTTGTCCAGTTGTGAGTAAACTCTGGTGAGGTACGGAAGCCCGTTTAAAATGATAGGCAGAACGGCCTATGGCGATTACTATTTGGTCCCTTTGGTCCAGAAATGCCGTTCGTTTATTAGCGTGGATGAGACTGACTGACACAACAAGGAAAATCCCGTTTGAGGCAGCGATGATGCGCAGCCAACCAGCTCACAGGATAACTCCACCCGTGCTCTCGTCGATCTCGCGCCGGGAACTAATCACGAGCCTTGTACTGCCCGTGGGTATGTACAAAGCCTCTCAGTCAACTATCTCTTTGACACAACATGTCTTTCCGCAATATGGCTGTATTTTTTTTCATTTTTATTTTTGGATGAGTACCTTTTGAATACCCGCGATGCACTGAGGCCGCGAAACTCAAACGGAGAAGTAGCGAGGGATTCCTGTCTATAGATATAGATAGATAGATATAGATATACTGTACACAGTAAGTATAACATAAACGTATTGTGACAGACAGAATATTTGTTCATCTCATCATTCATATAACAGTCCCAAAAGATCTTGGGTTACTCACTACTCTGGCCTTTCTCTTCATTTTGCATTCAACACATACAGCATATAAATTCTTCGTATCTCCCATGTGTCCACATCTCTGCGATTGCTTTCTCATTCAGTGTCAGAGGTGCTAATAAGGAGATGGCACTATGATAGGTGACATGTCACATGACGTCTTTCCGATCCAACTCCAGCCAAGCTTGTCGCTGGAGCCGCGATGGATCTTCTCCCTCATTTGAGAGCAGACAGGGCGTGGGTGGTGGCCCGATTCCTCTCGCAGCCTTTGCGGCCAATGCGTCTGAGCTACGGGGGGCACACAAGAGCAGAAAGGAGGCCACGCTTTACTGTATGTAGCCTACAGGGGCAGTCGCACTTAACCATAGGTGTGCTCCACCTGACAACATTCTTCTACCCGATACAGCTACAATACTACTTGGTATGTGCAGCACAATTCCTGCATTCAGATGAGCTTCTTCCTAAAGGAACATACCAACAGATTTTTTGATGATGTGTTTTGGCCTTTTGCTCACTCTAGTTTCAAAAATGTGGATTTCAAATGACTTACTTTGGCTTGTCTCCTTGTGAGACATTACAGCTATTATCAACATGATCTCCCTCCATGGATATTTTGATATCTTGGTTTTGATATATTATTCTAAATTAAGGACAAATTGTTTTCATTTGACGTTACCCTTCGGTTCCAAAGCCCAAATTCCTACAGAAGAGCTACCGCCGTTCAATCTAATCTGCATGGCCGCTACCTAAAGGGAATGGAGTAGAATGGTATTGGCCACAAGTCAAACAAACAGGTTTAAGACTGTTGGGCCTTGGTGGAGGTCTGCGCTCAACTGAGTGCTAGTGTATCTTTTATTGTTTTGTCAAGTTTATATTCAAGCATGACATTCAAAAATAACACAGTCACAATCACAGTCAGTCTGTATGCTTGACTTCCCTTAATCCTGAATGTATTAGGATGGTACTACGTGTAGGGGGTCATAGCGCCCCCTATTGGTTCACCGTGTCCTTTAAAGCCTCATTCTATATGCTCCAAGATTCATTTATTTTTTACTACTGCATACGCCCCTACAGAAAAACAACCACTTGTATCCTCAATTCTTCAGCTCTTTTGTTTTCACAATTGATAAATGGCCAAGACCAGCCCCACTCAGAACTCGTCGAGGTGCCTATTTGTTCTCCTAATTACCATTTTGGTGCATAATGACAAAGGAAAACACAGCCCTCCAGTCATCATTGTGAGTGTGAAATGATGGAGAAAATACTGATAGAAATGTGTTGCTTAACAGTCACTTGCTAATGAAACACAAACACAGCAGAAATGTGTTTGGGGTTTATTTGATTTTCTTTCCTCTTAGCATATAAATGTACGGGATGTCATTGTCAAATATGTTTGGGCACTAGAAGTAAAGACATGCTCTTCTATAAAATCCAAACACTTGCAGTGATGAGCTTTTTCTCAAGCAATTTGAATTTGGGAGTCTAAAGCGTTGATCATTTGGATCTCATGTATTCTAGCTCTGCTTTCCGTGACACAAAGTGTACATCTTACATGCAACAAAATACATTTACAAATGTCATGCTAAACAGATAACTATGCTTTTAAAGGATTATGAAAAAATGACATCAAACTGGGTGTGAAGTTTGTCATCCCGCAATTGTAGCTTAAGTGTCCATGAAGGGCATTCAGTAGACACCTGTCAATCATCCATCGTATGTCAGTTTGTGAATGCTCTTGTGCTCATATGAGTACAAAACATCCCAAAATCCTCCTGGCGTGCCCATCGCACGGAGCCTCCGTGCTCACAGTGTGAAATGTCCTCTCAGCTCTTGAAGTCACAATGACATTATTCACGTGGAAGCAGCTATTATTCGTTTTGTCTGCATTTCACAGCTGCAAATCTATTTTATGCACCTCGAGAATTGTTTAGCTTGAATGCATTTAAATGGTTTACTTTCTGTCGCGCTGCGTGATAACTGCCTTACAAAAGCTCCTAAATGTGGCATTTAATTAATAAACCACAAAAGCAGACAGAAGGAGTCTGAAATCCTGGGTAAAAGCCATTTTGTAACTGCATGCATATTCTGCCACAGCAGACGTGACACCTGAGGACTACCGAAGGCATCAGCAGGCAGGTGTAACTGGGCCAAAAAACAATGCAAAGTTAATGTGGGAGGGAAGTGATATGTTAGTTTAAGATGAAATTGGATAAAAACAGTCATTTTGTCTGTTAGTTTACTGACTGTCATGAGCTTGAAAACACATCATTTTAATATTAGTAACAGACTGATCATTTGTTAAATTGAAAACTATTATTTTCATGTATGCATTAAAAATTGTTGTTGAAAACGCTAGACATGAGAGCTACTCCACCCTCTGAGGTTTTATTCATTATTTGCGTTAACAGGAACAAATGGACTTCTGAATCAGAATCTAATAGTTGCGCTATTCCGAAAAAAAAAAGCATGTCCAACACATAAAAAAATGTAACCATTTGAAAACGATCGATCAATTGAACCGGAAATACAATACAGCACATTTCATAATAGGTACAGCTGTAACAAAGCACTTTACATTACAATAACAAAATAACAATGATACAACAAGAGATAGATAGATGAGATATGAAGATTAAATATGAAGCCATGGGGGCCAGGTCAACAGGGTGGGATGTAGAAGAGCCACTGGGACCGAACACCATAACTACCATAACTTCTGTTTTCTTTTTGTTAGTGTGGAGTCTCAGCAGTTGCGGCTCTGGTCGGTAATAAAGTAGAATTACTGTATATTCTGAGATTCATTCTGATTCAAGCCCAGAAATTGTGATTTGCTGATCGCTTTTCCATGGCAACTTGAATCCCAGATTGCGTCACCACCGATTCGTGCACTGCCTTAGTAGACATACATGTTAAGTCTTTGTGTCAATACAAAAAGTGTGGACCGAAGTGCTGTTAGCTGCTTTTACTGCACCGATGATACACTGGAAAGGCATTACTTGCAGGAAGCCAATTCTAAACTCGGGCTAGTTCTAACTTTATTTATCATCCATCCATTGTCTATACTTTTTGTCCACATGAGGGTCTTGGGTGAGCCAGATCATATCCTTATTTAGGCAAATTTAAATATAGCCCTGTTAAAATAATCTTATTTTGCTGTTAAAATAATAAGCAATCCCCAAATTCATTTTAAGGTCTTGTCAAATTTAAAGTCAGAGAATTTTTCATTTTTGTCTCCTCATTGTGGGAAGGTCTTGCACATGCAGCTTGCGTGCACTTCGTTTCAGGCTCTTCTTTTCGGCTTTTTGTCTTTGGGTTTGTGTGAGCCGGAAGTCATTCTGACATCCGGATGTAAAACTTTTCAAGAACTCAAAGAAAAAGCAAAAGATCATTTTTCCGCTGTCTTTGTGGTATAAGTGAACCCTTAGGCATATGGACCACAGTGGCAATGAGACATTAACCTTTCCACCTCAGTCACAGCATAACTATATTTTGTGTTACACATTGTGGCAGCTGTGCTGACTGGACACTGCTGGAGATCCGCCTGTCCAATTAGCAGTTTCTCTTACCCCTGAGAAGCGGTCCCTTTCTGCGTGGCTTAGCTCCCCGCATGTGGGCCACATCACCTACAGGTACAGTAGCATGAGTGCTTGCTGCACTCACAGACCTTCCACTCTTAACAACACTGGGGTGTTACATAAGTTCTATATTTTTATATAAGTCCCGCCTCTGCTACCGTTTCAATGTCCACATGAAGCTTCCTGTATGACTTTATTTTTCCCTTCAGTGAACTTTTCAAAGCTCATTTGTAACATCTCTGTGCATAACTCACCTTCATATACTGTGCGTCCGGCCATTATGATTCTCTTTTATGTGCGTATGAAATAAATGACCACTGAAATCTAAAGGAAACAAGTGCCTGTCAGCACCACTAGAGCTGTGAATTATAAAGCTTCTGATCAAACGGCTCAATGGCTTCTTCTACTCTCTTGTCACATTTACTCAGTGAGCAAATCCATACTCGCCCTCCCTCCCAGTTTAGAATAGTGGAGATGTTATTTTGTTGAGGGCGAACTGCGAATGATCACTTCACTGCAGAATGTGGACTAATGCAGGGCCCATTTGATATCATTCCTTTCAACATCAGCATGACGTGTTGTTTAGAGGGAAAATGCATTCATTTTAGCATTTGAATCAGTTTCTGAACATATTTTAAAAGTAGCTAACATTGTTGCTAGGTGACTTTTCCAAAGACAGATTCTGGGATAGTCTGAAAAATGTCTTAATCTAGCAACAAAAATGCAAAGACGGCATTAGGTAAATAAAGGGGCTTTTATAAAGGTACCCAATAAGGATCCAACAATGACCCCCCAACCTGTGCATCAGTAGCTTCCTTCAATGATCAAAAAACTGCCCCCTTTTCTAAATCTTTCGACAGTAGGAAGTTATATCTCTTCCCCAAAGCAGGTTCTTCTTTGGTTCAAGTTTTATGAAAATGAGCTACGTAGTATTTGCGTAATCCCGCTGCCGAGCAAAAAAACAAAAAATCGCAGACGGTGGAGGCAATGCTGGTTCTCCGGTGCTGAGGATTTGCATATCATCTCAGTGCGTATTTCCTGCTCTTTGTTTAGTTGCACGTGCTGCAATTACTGCAACTTTTAAAAAATATATAAAGCAGGCAGCAGAATGCCGGCGTTTCTGAACAAGACTGACTGGATGCTGCATTCTATTCCATGAACTGACACGTCATAAAACATGGCCCCTCCACATCACCCTTCTTTGACCTTGAGGAAACCTCACAAATCATCCAAAATTATGCAATACAAAGCCTCCATCACTGAGCCACTTTGCACTAGCTCTATAAGAACCTTTGCTCCCCATGATGATGTTGTGAATCTAATGGACTCACTCTTAGTGACCTACGAGTGGAGACTCCCGCTTTGAATGGAGACATACAGCAGACTGAAAGCATGAACCCTCTTCGACCTTCTCCTGCTGAGGAGGACAACAATGTATCTTTGTCATTAAGAGCCTCTTTGAGTACAGATAAATATTAGCGGGTGAGAGGGGCAACATGCTCGCGAGGTTTAAATCCACATCTTTACGATCAGAACAAGATTAATCAAGAGGAGGCCAGGCGGATGTCAGGACATAAAACGATGCGGGGTGGGATGATGGAGACGTTTAGGATGCAGTCCATAAGTTGGCTGCAGCACACAGAATCATTGCAAAATGCCTCATAATTTAGTGGAATTTGCATGGAAAGGAAGATTGTAAAATGGGGGATTATTATGAAAAAAAGTAATCCTTAATTTGACTTGCATTTTTTAATCATATGATCCTCTTTCACATTAAAGCAAGAACTGGTTTACTAATCCATTGCCTTGCATACGTAAATAAATAGAACTGTGTGGCTCCACTTTGTAGCTCTTTCAAATATGCATTATGCATATGTGTGCGTGACTGTGCGTGTGTGTGTATATATACTGTGTGTATATATATATATATATATATATATGCGTATACATATATATATGCGTATACATATATATATGCGTATACATATATATATGTATATGCGTATACATATAAATATGTATATGCGTATACATATAAATATGTATATGCGTATACATATAAATCTGTATATGCGTATACATATATATATGTATATGCGTATACATATATATATATATGTATATGCGTATACATATATATATATGTATATGCGTATACATATATATATATGTATATGCGTATACATATATATATATGTATATGCATATATATATATGTATATGCATATATATATATGTATATGCGTATACATATATATATATGTATATGCGTATACATATATATATGTATATGCGTATACATATATATGTATATGTATATGCGTATACATATATATATGTATATGCGTATACATATATATGTATATGCGTATACATATATATATATGTATACGCGTATACAGTGCATCAAGCTGTTGACATTCTTCATTTGAAATGCTTGTTTCTGGGTGTTTCTCCCTTCCGTCTCATCCTCAAGAGGAGAAATGCATGCTCTATTGAGATAAGGTCCAGTGATTGATTGAAGACCTTGCACCTTTCCCCCCTGACGAAGTCCTTTGTTGTGTTGGTAGTGTTTTGGGTCATTGTGCATGATGAAGATTTTCCTGATTAGTTTGGGTGCATTTTTCTGTAAGTAGAGTAGACTTTTCATTCTTGCATGTTTTTCTCATGGTATTTACTCCCACATTACAAAAACATGCCAATTTTGTCCATAGGTGAGAATGTGAGTGTGAGTGGATGTTTGTCTATATGTGCCCTGTGATATGCTGGTGATCAGTGCAGAGTATACATAAACTTCTCACCCAAAATCAACTAGGGTAGGATTCATCTTAACCACAACCCTACTGAGCAAGCACAATCGATAATGGATGGATGGATTTCTAACTACCAGGTTGATCATGATCATGATCGAATGGTAAATACAACAAATAATAATAACTTTTGCACTGTTTTCAGTTGCCGGTTCACTGACATCTAAGAAGCCACTATTTTTCCATGTATGACCTCAAATCTTTCAACTTTCTCCCTCCATTTTCCTGCCATTTGTGTTGTGACTTTGTGATTTTTTTTTAAGGAATGTGCAGTGCAAGATGTCATCATCAAGCTGTCATTTGGTGTTTGCTGTCTCCAAGCTGCTCCTTGTGTGTGTCTGTGTGCGCGTGGGTGCGTTGGTGTGTGTCTGTGTGCTCATTCCAACTTCAATCGGCCTCAGGTGTCCCGTTAACCTCAAAGCTGTAGCCGGAAGCCAACGGAAGGCTGTGCAATCCGACGTCGATCCCATCCTGGTTTTCCATATGAAACGTGTTTACCTTCGGCTTCTCCTCCTTGCCATGCTCCTCCCTTCCCAGAGGACACTTGGAGGTGGGGAAGAAGAGGAAGACAAAGCTATGACGGGATGAAAGGCCAGTCGTGACAAGGGAGGGAAAGGCGAGGAGACAGCGACTGGGGAGAAAACAAATCTACTTACTGAAGGCAAAGTGCGGGCGGTTGTCACTCAGCGGCGTGGAAATGGATCCTGACACCTGCTTATCGTTGTATATTTGGGTATAAGGAATGTTCGAAGGCACTCGCACATTTGAATACATTAGCATCTCCCCCCTGCTGTGCAAATATCAAAGCTCAATGAGGCTTTAAGATCCTTTTTCTCTCAAGTAAAGGCCATTGAGCTGGTTAAATAGCTCGCCGGGGTGGATCCGCTCATTTTGAAAAGCAGCGGGACTCAGGTGCATTTGTGAGTACTCTCACACATAGCGACCCATATGGAAAGGAAGATAGGACTTTTCTTCTGTAACTCTCTCGCTGCGCCTCCACTGATACCCATTAATCATCAGCTGTGTTGTATTGTCAGCCACCCTGGCCACTCCCTTTGCTTGCAGCCTGTCAGTTAACAAGCCGTGACACATGACAGTGATGTGTGTGCCTCTGAGTGATGCCTGGCGTCAGCTCCTATTGGAAAGGTATTGAAATGCTCTGGCCCGGGGGGGATATAGACCTGAGATTGTATTTTTCGCTTGCTTGTGACAGAATGTTAAAATGGCAGCAGTGCTCGCCTGCTTTTCAATTAAACCTGTCGGGAGCAGGCGCAACTTAGCTTTGTCCCACCCTCTGGCAAGATGGGCTACCGTGGCGTAAAATCAGCTCCCTGGAAATGGCTGTTGTGGCACACAATGAAGAAAACACTTGCATGAATGTAAACAAGAAGTCTTTCTCATGTTTTACGCAAGAATCTAAGCATGTTGGTGTTACTTTCACTGGCCGCCATGTTAGGTTCACAACAGGCACATACACGCACAGACCTCGAGTGGTGCTAAAGCACTTGCCCTTTTGCCCTGGATGGAAAACATACCCCTTTTCTTGCTGCACATTTTTTCTTCATTAAATTATTTAAATAATAAATAAAAATTACCCACTCCGAATCAATCCCACTCAAAATGTTTTGATATTTAAGAATTTATTTGAGTCCTCGGCGGAATTGTATATTTGCTCCCACTTTTATTTAGGTTTAATCAGAGGCGCTTTAAATGGTGGTTAGAGTGTGATGATCCCCATTTAACATGAATTTGAATTTGATTGCTTGATTCTGAACACAGCCACATCCCAATTTGTAAAAGGTTTGTGCACTTGCTCAACCATGTTATAAAGAACAAGAAAAAGTTTTGATTTTAATTTGGTCTCATTTTTGTATTCCGCAAAATCATGGGATTTTAACAAGGGTGTGTAGATTTTTTTTAATCTCCACGTTAGCTTCATTTGACCCCTTAATTAACTTGATTGTTGATTGTGTCAACAGAAGACAGGTGAGGCGTGATTGGTTGTCACCTGAGCCCTGAGCATCTCACTTTCAACATGTTGACATCAAATGACAATGAAAGTATTAAAGTACTTTAAGTAAAAACAGTTTGGACCAAACCAATTGACATAAATTCTGTTTGATCACACAACATTTACACTCTTCAAACTGCATTGAAGCAACAGTCACCATTGTTATATATATTTTCCATCACGTATCAGGCAAGGCTACACTCACTCACCACAATTTTAAGTAGACTTGGACTATAATAGTACTCCTACTACTAGTACTACTACTACTACTACTAATACAATATACAGTACAATACAACTATTTATGTATCGCATTTCACAGCAGCTGCAGCTGTAACAAAGCACTTTACATATAACATAAAATAGCAATGATACAACAACAAAGACAGTGAAAGTAGTACATTAAAACACAAATTAATGATACCGACACATATACAGTAGACACCAGAAAACAGCAGAACAGTGCCAGTATCACGTTGGGCCAAAAGCCAAAGAATAAAAATGTGTCTTCAAACAAGTTTTAAAAGTGGACAGAGAGGGGGCTTGCCTAACATTTAATAGAAGGTCATTCCAGAGGGAAGGACCGGCAACAGAAAAGGCTTGATCCCCTGTGAGGCTCTGCTTAGTCCTCGGCACCTCCAGTAGCGTCTGATCCGCAGACCTGAGGCACCAGGCAGGTGCGTAGGGGTGGAGAAGCTCAGAGAGCTACACTTCGGCGAGCCCATTTAAATATTTGAAGACAAAGAGAATTATCTTAAAATGAACTCTAAAATGCACTGGGAGCCAGTCAAGGGAGGCCAGAATTGGGGTTATGTGCTCCCTCTTCTGTCCTCCGGTTAGGAGAGGAGCAGCAGCATTTTTGACCAAATGGAAACGCCTGAGGGAGGACTGGCTGACTCCCAAAAAAGGTGCATTACAGTAATCTAGCCGAGATGTAACGATGGCATGGATGACTGTTTCTAAGTGCTGATGGGAAAAGAGGGGCTTTACCTTAGCCAGCTGTCTAAGGTGAAAGAATCTTGAATTTTCAACAGCGCTGATTTGCTGGTCCAATTTAAGATCACTGTCCATTTTAAAACCCAAGTTTAAGACTGTTGGCTTTAGATATGAAGACAAGGGGCCCAGGTCAACAGGGTGGGATGGAGACGAGCCACTGGGACCGAACACCATAACTTCTGTTTTAATAATAATAATAATATAATAATAATAATAATAATACATTTTATTTATAAACAACTTTTCATAGTTACTGAAAGACATACTGCAGTACATGTAATCTAATGAATGCAAAATCGCCCTTGTTGACTCTTTCTTCCTATAATTTGTAATGTGTGTGTGTGTGTTTGTGTACACAGGCTCAGTGTCCCTCAGTGTGTTCCTGGTCTCCCTAGCAGTGACAGTGTGTGCTGTTTGGCTTGTGGCTCTTTGTGGCGTCTGCGGTTGGTGTCAACGCAAGCTGGTGAGTGTAAGCACCCATGCACGCACACACATGCACACCCCGACACGCCTACACACACACAGACACACACACACACATAATGTATTTTTCAGCCACATTAGTAGCTCCACAAAAAGTTTGAATAATCTGAGATGCGGGCGGCACGGTGGTCGACTGGTTAGCATGTCCGCCTGACAGTTCAGAGGTCGCGGGTTCGATTCCGGCCCCGGCCTTCCTGTGTGGAGTTTGCATGTTTTCGCCCCGTGGGTTTCCTCCGGGTTCTCCGGTTTCTTCCCACATTCCCAAAACATGCATGGTAGGTTAATTGATCACTCTAAATTGTGATTGTGAGTGTGGTTGTTTGTTTGTCTCTGTGTGCCCTGCGATTGGCTGGCAACCAATTCAGGGTGTCCCCCGCCTACTGCCCGAAGATGGCTGGGATAGGTTCCAGCACGCCCTGCGACTCTTGAGAGGAGAAGCGGTATCGATGATGGATGGATGAATCTGAGATGCCTAAATGTCACTGTGCGCTGTGAATTCAAATCTTTAAAGGGTAATTTATTTAGGAAATAGCAATGTGTGCAAACTTTTATGGGACTCTCTAATCCAAAATAAAGATGCACATGCTCATTGAAGTGAAGTTAGATAGTAATTAATGAAAGAGAAGCTGAAATGCCGGCCCGTGTTGCGTCACTTTCCAAAAACCACATCCACAGCTGCTTCAGGACTGTAATTCATTCCCAGAAGCAGTTACAATATTAGCCAAGTGTGCTGACACAGCCTCCGTTAGACGACAACAAAGATTGAGCACACTGACCTCTGTTAAGGGCACATCATTGTGATTATGTGCTATGAAATGTGATTGATTAAAAGGGAGGCAACCCCTTATCAGTCAGTCTGAGCACAATGCCCAAACAGCCTTTCCCCTTCCTTTTTTTTGTGTGAGTTTTTACTCAACTTGGAGCTCACAACCTATTAGGAGTCTGTGGAACAAAACATTTTTCTAGTCGACGCTAATGTGATGAAAGTCATGTCAAAATCGATTAATCAAATTTGTCCTTGATATTTTTTCAGCACAGTACAGCGGTCTGCAACCTTTTTGTGAAACTGAGATGGAACAGCATAGAAACAAATAAAAACAAATGATTAAAAATACATCTCACTATCACGCTAATGGTAATTAGTGAGTCCTGAGCAAATTTCTCTTCAACATACAGGCACGTCTCATCTTGTGTTCCATAGCCTGTAATGTTGCAAAGACAGGACAGGTAGGCTTGAAAAAATAAGCATTTCTATGTTTCACTGTTTCAGTTTGACTTATGCTGTAATTGTATTTGAAGCTAGCTGGTCCCTTTTTGGTAAAATATTTCCACTCAGTTGTTAGCATCCATACGGCACTATACGCAGACGTCAGTGAATATTTTAAGTCTAGCGGTGATCGGAATTGCCAAAGCTAGCGAGACTAAATGCTAATGTCCTCCACCACCATCTTATTTTCATACTCACAGACCCACGCAGATGTATGAAGACTGTGTTTTCTTGCTGGCTGGACATTTTGCTGCTCCACAGAGCATTGGAGTAAATAAGTCTACATGGAGGCCCCTAGAGGTGAATAACGTGATGCCAATATTACAAAAAGGTCTGAAAACAGCCGCTAGCGTGCTAAGGGCATAGATTGAAACGCATTGATTTACCTCGTGTATGAAATGCGCTATATACTGTAGCCTTGCCTTGCCTTATAGTCCGGCGATGGGAGCATACGGGCGAGTCGAAAGTCCACTGTAAATTGGTTGAATGGAAGACGAGATGCCAAAAAACATCATCAGTGGTTAGCTGACTTGAAGCGTGAAACGTCAGTGCGGAGTTGAAAAACAACTACAACGACCTACGAGAGCAACGGTCAACCAATTCACCGCTGCATTGCTGTGAAACTTATTGGTGCACAGATGGCAGGCCTCGACATCCCAGCAGGTCGTGCAGACAACAAGCTTCTCTACATAATGTTTGCATTAAAGACACACCCGTAATGGGATTGTAACTAGATTACACCATTATAGCGCATATAAAACAGGAGGGTAACGATCTCAGCGGCATACTGTCCCTTCTTGTTTCCTTCCCTGAAACGTGTTATATGAGATATTCCACCTGGAAGGAAATGGAGCAGGGAATGGCTCCTGATTTCCTGTTGCGGAGTGAGCTTGTCGAGCGGCCAGCTCTTTGGAAAGTCCCTGCGGCCCTCTACGGGAGCTCTGTTGTAAATGGATCTTATTTCCAGTTTGTGACAGTCCTGTTGGAGTAGCAGCAGCAGCAGCAGCAGCAAACAGACAGTGCAGAGGCTGCACGGGATCTGCTGGCCTCGCGACCCGGCCGAGCGCATGCCATCCCATGCAAAGGATGATGTCGTACTTTCCTCTCGCATCAGTGCATCGCACTCTGGTTAGGTGTGAGTTGGCGGTGGAGGGGTAACATTGATGTCGATTAAGCTCCTTGTCTTTCGACCGCTTTCGTTGAGAAAGTGTCAGCCTCTCACTGGTGTGAAATCACATTAAGCACTTCCCGCTACATGCACTAGCAAGTGGAACTGTGATAAATGGGAGTAATGCACAACAATTTATTCATGACATATTGTAGGTGTTATTAGCGTTGTCTCCGTTCCATGTGATGGTATCATCACCTTTTAAGTTTGATTTTGGCTACGTCCTTCATTAGATAATGATGTGATTGGAATGTTGCACAAATCCCCTTTGAATGTGTTGCCTCACTGTGGCAGACACATCCTTTTGTTAACATGCACTTTAGTCAACAATATCCATCTACACTTATGTAACACATGCATAATATAAAGGTCCAATACAAGATTAGCATTTAACAAAAATCTGCCTTTGTTAAAATAGCATAATGCTTGTTTGTTTTTGACACCGGTGAAAATTAAAGCAACTGGATAGCTGAATGGTCCAACCCACATTTTCACCTCTCCAAATCTGCACTGCAAAACGTTTTTGTTGAATTTACTAAATTTTATTTCATCCACTATACATCTACTTAAACAATACATCTGCTTAAAAATGTGTATGGATCCAGAGATGAGTTTATTTTGTAGAACTAATTGACAAAATAAAATTCAGTAAATTCAAAACACCATTTTTTTCTGTGTAGTCCTCTTGGCAAAACTGGGAGGGTTGGCTACTTGTATATTATTTCATATTTATCTCCAGCAGGGGCCGGCAACCTTTAACACTCAAAGAGCCATTTCAACGCGGTTGTAAGATATAGTGTGTTGTTTATAAAATCCATGCAGTCCATTCATGTTTCGGAAAATTACATTTTATTTTTTAAGTGAACACATTTTGAACTCTTACAAAAACGAATCGCAGAGTTGAAGGTCTCTTTCAGATGAATTAAAAAGCTGAACTTAAGTTATCCATCTAGCAAACAAAAATGCCGTGAGCCGTCACTTCGGAGCATGCAGCCTTGACCTGAATTTAAAAATACAATGAAAAAAAGAGAACTATTTCACTGAACAATAAAAATAAATATTTGCAAAATAACTGCCTGAATATTTATTTTACCTGGTTAACTCATTCACTGCCAGACATTTTCAGACCCTCTTTTACCCTAACGTAAGAAATACAGTATTTGGGGGAAATGATGAGGCGAGTCTTTTCGATCTCATTTCATGCACAACTCACTAAAGCTGACGTCATGTCATAACTGCGCGTAAAAAATGAGCCGATCTAAGGCGTGGCTGAATTACTACTATCACCATAAATGTCCACTTTATGCTTGATGCATCAAGTGGGATTAAATTAAAGTCAAATGTAAAGTCAATACTGTTATTCAAAACAACTTTGCAGATTCGATCTACCGCCTACCAGCACTTTCCCTCCGCCCATGCGGGGCACATTTTGGGCTCGGATGACATCAATGTCGGATATATGCGACCTGGCGCGGTTCAGACTGCGGTCGCATTGCAAAAAATCCGATAGGTATCCGATCTAGGAACACATATGAAAGTGGCCAAAAACTTTGACTTAATAAGAAGACATGAAACACGTTTTTGAGACAAATAACATACACTTCAAACGGACACGTATAATTTATTTTCCCAAACCACGCAGAGCCGCAACATAAGAATGAAAGAGCCGCATGCGGCTCCGGATTCGCGGGTTGCCTACCCCTGATCTGCAGTATACTTTATACTGTAAGAATCTCATTGCATTGTGCAGGTGTACTGATTGTTGAGAATGTATGACACTGTACAAAATACACACAGCCGTGCGTTTTGACCCAAGGTGTAAAATGTAGTTAACAATCTTACATCGAGTGATAGTCAGCATGTAATGTGTTAAACATTTTGGTGGTAAACATGTTCAGTTCTTGTGGCCAATGCCACACACATTCATTATCACTGACACAGATGATGAAGGCTTAGCAGGCACACAAGCTGCACTCCCTTGATCTCTTTTCTTTAGGAGCTCTATACTCCCCTGACTCGTCATTAGAATGTAAACAGACTGCAATTTGCATGAGCGCGTCACATGCCTTATATTATCGAGGTTATGCTGTATATTCACGAAGGAGGAACGTTCTAGCCTTATTGTACACCACAGCCTAGCATCGTAAACCTTTCTTTTTCCAAAAGTCCGAGTGTACTCTTTGACGGTGTCAGCTTTCATAAGAGCAAATGTTGCCCGCAGCTTCACGTGTCACTTGTGAGGACGCCCATGCCAGTTTTGCTTATGATTCATAGGTTAATAGACAAGACATTTTGAGTAAGTGTTGCTTTCGGTGTTTTAGCTTTGGCAACCAGTGAAAAAAGGTTTTTACTTTAAAACTCCTTGTGTGCATTGGTCTTGAAACCTCCTTCGTGCACATTGCTTCCTGTTGTGTAAGCGCTTAAATCCTCCATCATTTCTATACACGACCTGCTATCTATAGAGATGACGGAACCTCTGTCCTTTTTAAAGGCAGCACCAGATGCGTCGGTTGGTATAGTTTTTGTCACATTGTTGGCGAAAATGAGTGTCACCTGTTAGTGGAACCTCGAAGGTTGAAAACTGTTCATTCTAGGGTGCTGGTCAACCTTCCTTTATGTGTTGATTTCAAACTGTTCGTCCCAGAGGAAATCATGGGAATGCAGTATTAAGTGGGTCATGGCCGTCTCTGCCTCACAGTTTGAAGTTGAGGGTTCAAATTCCGCGTGCGGTTTGCATGTTCTCCCTGTGGTCACATAGGTTTCCTGACGGTTCTTAATCCCACATCACAAAACATGCTTTTTTAGTTCATTAAAGATGCTAAATTGACCAGAAGTGTGAATATTAGTTTGACTGGTTGTTTGTTGTTGTTGTGCCCTGCAATTGATTTGTGACCAGTCCAGGGTGTACTCCACCTCTCACTTAAAGTCAGCTCGGATAGGCGCTAGATCAACTCTGCGAGGTGAAAAAAAAAAAATCAACATTCCTATCACACTTGTAGTGACCAAAGTGACCACAGCTATCAGTAACATGTCAATAATGCTTTAAATAACAAACATTGAATTCTTATTTTGTATGCATAGAACACAGCACACCAACATGGCATCCATGGGCCACAGGTAACCCCCAAAGGACAATATGTGTAGACCTGGGGCCTGTTTTATAAATAGCTTACCAGTGATTGGGACCTTGTGATTTCCTAGGAGTGTTGAAGAGGAAATCAAGTGTTGCGTATTGATGTTTCCTGTGAGAAATCAAACATGAACCGTGTCTCACATACATGAATATGGTTAATTATTAATAATAACATAATTTAAGGTGATTTGAGCAAATTTATTTCAGAAGTGTGTTTCAATACTCACAATTTTCGCTCAGTTACAAAAGCGTTGGTCACTCTGCTTTAGAAATAGAAAACAGCACCAGCAAATTCATTTTCATTCCAAATATTGACTTCAAAGAGTTGACGTCCTGCCCGCACCGCCAAATGTGGCTCCATTTTTTCACACTGTCTGTATACAGTGTAACTATCTTGAATTAATTTCCCATCTGTCATCTTTCAAAAAATGAAAAACTCCCACACTTCTGCCCTTTTGCCCTCTTTGTAGGCGAGATACGAGTGTATCGCTGCCACCTGGGCTGCCTTCCACCATGTTTCGTGGCACCATGTTTCGTGGCACCATAACGTGCGTCAAACACGTCTTCTCCTTCACTGCCGGACTCACGCTGTCGTCTTCTGTCTACTTTTTCCTCTATGGCTCACGTATTCTTCTCTTGGTGTGTGCTGAAGTGGAGCACCCTGAATAAGATAAGACAGAACAACTTCTCAGAGATTTTAAAGTGAAAGTCACCCCAAACCTATTTTTTTTCAGAATATGTTCTATGCAGGCCCACTAGTCTAAACACGACATTGTGATTAATAATGCGTTTGTGTAATATGAGAAATCCACCCGTTTTTAGTTAGCTCAGTCGGCGGCCATTTTATCACTTCTGTCTACTGAAGACGACATCGACATTTCTCAGGGCTCAGATAACGACCAATCTTGGCCGAGCTCCATAAAACAGTTGAGCCGTGATTGGTCGTTATCTGAGTCCTGAGCAACTTCAATGTCATCTTCAGTTGACAGAAGTGACAAAATGGCCGCCCCCCTGAGATGCTAAAAGTGGGGGCATTTTGCTGCTTAATTTATATTCCACAAACGCAACATTAGGCTAGGTTCACACCGCAGGTCTTAACGCTCAATTCAGATTTTTTTTTTTTTTTTTATTCTATTTTTTCGTGTAAAAATGGATCGATCTGAACTGTGGCTGAATGACGACTATCACCATAAATGCCCACTTAATGCTTCATGTTTCAAGTGGGATTAAATTCAAGTAGAATATAAAGTCAATACTGTTGCTCAAAAAAAACCCTGCAGATTCGATCCCCCTGGTGTCAGCACTTTTCCTTCGCCTGCATTTTGGGCTCCGGATGACGTCATTGTCGGCCGTTCACATTACGGACTGTTTTTATCGTCATTCATGACTGTCAAGCGCCTTAGGATGACTGACAAAATTTGAAATAATCATGCAGGTCAAATGACTATTACGTTCATTCTGTGGAGCTGCAGGTTCTGTGCAGTGGGGCCTCGTGTTGTTGGTGTTAGGTGGGATTTGAACTCATCAGTGTTGGTGCTGCTAACATCTGTCTCAGCAGCAGTGGCTATTTGGCATTCAGAAGGCCTCTATGCCTGCTGCTTCTGTGAACGCTTTGCTGTTTGATCCGTGACATAACTTTGAGCGCAGCCGAGATTGGACCTGACCACATTCACAGCTCCACTGAATCAATTGTATGAGCAACATTTTTATTTGGGATCAGCTCGGATGTTGGGAGTCACAGGAGGAGGATCGCAATGAGGCCAATCAGCATAGTTGTGAAAATCAATGATTGCAGAGCTTAAATAAAATGAATTAGTATGATAATGGCCAGTCATTACCATTATTTGAAGCCCTAATGTTGTCAGTGACAGATTGTCCTTGATTGCGTTAATGTGTGAATCATGTGATTCAAAGTTAATTCTGGTTAACATACAATAACGTTTTGACAGTCAAACGATCACTCTTTTCTAATTATGGCGCGATGTGTGTAATGTTGAGCGAGCATGTGGACTCGTGCTGTCTTAGTTCAAACAAACACAGCTGGGTGATGGAGGGCAGAACACTGCCAACTGATGCAGACAGAATGCTAGCTTCTTTCATCCCTCATGTCTAGAACCTTCAGAAAAAGGAAAAAAAAAAAAAACAGCTCATCATCACTGCGGGCAGTCTTCCTCTACTTCACCAGACATCACTTTAGGTCTCCCGTATGAAAACGCATTTGGTGTAGTTTGCTGCAATTTCAGTGGCTCTCACAATTAGGCCATTAAATCACATTGAGCTGTTTTGAATTGATGGCTCAGAGCCAAGCGGCATTGTAATCGTGTTTCTCCTTTGTCATGTGACAAAAAAGTAGCAGCTTTAAATTAGACTTAAGTATTTTCAAGGGTATTTGAGTGGAGGATTAGAGGGACATTGCTCACTCTTCCATTTGGTTTGCTTTAACTCTCATTTGGGGCACTGAGATGATTTTTCTGGATTGTGCATGTCGTAAGAGCTTTGTCATATGCGATGGATCCCTGCAGCATTTATTCGTCTCACATGCGCACACACAAGTGTTTATTAGGAAGGTGACTGCTCTGAAACTGTTGCATCATGCGTGTGTATGTGCACGTGGATTCGTGGAAAGAAACGCAGTGGGACACTGCTGCATGTTTGAGTCTGTTCTTATTTTCACCACCAGTCCACTTGAGACTTCCTGCCACTCGCTGCCTCAGTCACTTCGCACCTGTCCTTCCCCACGGATACCCTCTCCTCTGCCCCGCATCCCCCCTCCCCTACCTTTGGCTGACACATTTATTTATTTATTTATTACAAATCTAATTTTTATGTTTAGCTCCCTTGGCTCTCTCAGCAGTGGACTCTCACTCATTTTCTTTGTCTTCCCAACGTCCTGAAACTTTTAGGACAACATGGAATGATAGATGACCAACCTGCATAAGCTTGCCTGCCAGATATTAGGAGGAAATTTGTTCCCCGTAAACACTCCTGGCTATTGTGCTTTTGGTGTTCTGGGTTTTGTAATGGGTATTTGTAATGGCTGTATTCAAGATACAAGCCGTACTTTGAAATGATATCGAGAGTTATCTGGGCCAAGCAGTTTGCCTGGTGCATCCTATGTAGGCTTCGGAGCTATTTGTATCCCGATGTAGTCTGTGAATGAATCATAGATAGATACGAGCCATTTCGGTCTCCATCAGAAACTCATACAGAAGCACAGTGCTGAGTGCTTGGCTCTTAAGGACTGCATTCACATAGATAGGCTCATGATGGGCTGGTGTATACTTGAGTGGAAGTCATGGAGCTCCGGTAAACCAATCTATACAAATCTTTCTCTAGCCACGTCTCATCAGTGCACCTCCTGTTGCTAGAGTGTGTATTGAATGGACTTCACAGTCCATTATTAACCTACGTCCGTTTTGCTGAAGAGAGACGGAAACGCGACCCAGACTGCATTGACTCTATATGTACAGCAGGTGACGGTATGCACCAAAGAGAAAATCATTAGTTTCTCAGGCTGATTAAGTCAGAAGTAATAAAGTTGACAAAGAAGATTTTACAGAGAAGGTTTTGTGAGTTAAGGTTTCCATTTTTATTTTTACTTTTGGAAAGAGTGGGGTTAGCAGGTTGTGAAATGGTATTTTATATTATTGCACATTTGTTATGCTATTGAGAGAAAACTGTTTTAATATTTGTTGTTTGTTTCTCCTTTTCATTTTTTGAGGCAAAACTTCATGTTGGAAGTTGAACTACTTTGTAGTTTCTTTGGTACTCAGAACAGATTAAAAAAAATGTTTGAGGCGGCCGTGGCTCACGTGGTAGAGCAGGTCGTCCAGTAAACGGAGGGACCGGCTGTTAAAATCCCGCTCTGTCTGAGTCATGTGCCATTGTGTCCTTGGGCAAGACACTTGGTGGTGGTCAGAAGGGCCGCACACTCTGGCAGCCATGCTTCCGTCAACCTGCCCCAGGGCAGCTCCGGCTACATATGTACTTTACCACCAGCAGAGTGTGAATGTGTGAGCACATGAACAATGTATGCTTGTAAAGCATCTTTGAGTGTCCAGAAAAGCTCTATATAAATCTGATGCATTATTAAGTGACAAAATGATGACACGATATAGAAATACTCTAAAAGATCTTAATCATTGGTACGGGGGAAAAAAGCATAGTTTTTAACCTGGATTTAAAAGCATTTACACTCGGGGCTAACTTCATGTCTATTGGCAGCTTATTAATTACATTTGCGTGCAACATAAGAGCTAAATGCTGTTGCACCATGTTTGCTTTGAACTCTAGGGCTTCATTAATTGACCCAAGTTTGCAGACCCCAGAGCCCTTTATATTCCATGAGCATTTCGTAAATGTATTCAGGACCTAAGCCATTCAGTGATTTATAGACCACTAGGATCCTTTTAAAATGCATTCTACAGCTAACTGGAAGCCAGTGTAAAGCCTTTAGGACTGGAGTAAGATGTTCCGATTTCTTTGTTCTAGTACTAGCCCGTGCTGCAGCGTTCTGAATGATCTGCAGCTGTTTGATGCTATTCTGAGGGAGTCCAGCCATACATTTCCATACGCAGCCATAATACTCCAGTTAATATGGTCAGCCGTGTCCCACCCCATTTCGTTAGATTCACTCATACATGCCACGCCATGGTGGCATGTTTCTGTGTGTTCTTTACAGTCAGTTTCTAAGATGAAGAATCCTTTCTCATTCACCGCGTATCACAGTATTACGACAAATTCAGGCATTCGGGCAGCTTTTGACTTACCCACTTTTTGCCTTATATGTAGCCAAATGTCAATAGAGATTACCTCCATTGTGATGATGGCCAAACACTTTTAGTAGAATGCGGCCAGCATAGCTAACTTTTTCAATTGTCATTATTCCCACGGTAATGGCAGTTCACGCTCCAGCTGTTTAAAATCAGAATGGAGCAGGACTTCCCAGACGCTTCTCTCCAGTGCCCAGACGATTACCTTAAAAGAGGCAATTGCCATGGAAATTTCTGGGTGGCTGCGATTGATAATCATGGCCACAAATGGCACTCCACTGCAGATTTGATTTGACTAAGATGAGTATAATCAGGAGACCATCAGGTAAAGGGCTGGTGTTCAAGAGATAATAGGGGTGGCTTCTGTACATGCAAAAACACTGCTTCAAAATGACACATGCATGCTAACCTTTTCATTTTCTCATCTGTGTCTGTGTTCCCCTCCCTGCGCTTGGATCAAGGGGAAGAGAAATAAGCCGGGAGTGGAAACGGCGGATACTCCAGACTCAGCACGTGGGCGAGGGGAGAAGAAAGCCATCAAGTAAGTGCCTGGTAACTGGTTGGGCTTGAATAGTCCGGTGACAATGACCTGCAATGGGTTCACCTTTAAGGCTCTCAATTTAAACAATGACACTAACCAGGCAGAAATCGAGGCCTGTTGTTCATTTTCAAAAGCTCTGCAAGAAGTATGATAAGACAGATGTTAAATGGAGGCTGAGTGATCAAATGATTATAGATTATATCTGTATCGTGTCAACTGTGACTGCACGTATGACTTCTTGAGTGCAGTCAGCTTGCCATGCCCGTGTTAACTTTGATCAAACAAGAGGTGTGTGTGCGCGGTGGCATTCATTTTTTTTTTCCTCTTTGTGAAACTGTCAAGAGTATAAAGGTATGAAATGATTTTCAAGGTGCTTTTCTCCCTCTGATGAATTGAGGCTATAGGTCAATACTGGAAAATGTCAGCTTTGTAATGCTAAGTACAATTCTTAATTCCACAAATGTCTTTTTAACCTGTTCATCGCCACTTCTCTTTTACTACGCTGCTGTTGCTGTTTCCTCTGAATGTCCCGCTTTCCCTTTTATTTCATACTTGAATGGTTCAAAGATGGTTATGTGAATGTTTTGTGATTTGGGTGACTTGTTTTTTTTTTTTTTTTTCCCCATTTTCTCCCTTACTTACGGGCTCAAGCAGCATTGATGTGCTCTGTTGTTCATCTCTGCTTCCAACTCTTCTCTTTGTGCTTTGCCTCTGACCACTTGATGTGTGAATTGTATGACATCAGTGATTCTGCTCACCTTTTCCTCCTTTACTTCTGTGATTTATCTTTCCGCCACATGTCTCGTGCATTTGTCTCCTTACTTCTCATGTTGACAGTTTGGGTGGGGTGCCTGGGGGATCCAGATTTCGCAATGCTCACTCAAATGTGTTTCATTAGGGGCGCCATGCTAGGTGGACAAAACGTCATTACATGCTATTGTGCTCCTCTTTCCGTGCTACCTATCTCCTTAAAATCGCTGTGGTGACTCTTCCAATTCAGGCTGGAAAACAGCCTCCCATTTCATGCAGCTCTTAGAACGACTCTTCCTCAAACCAAGCTCTCGCATCATCTCCAGAGAAGAGACGTTTGTTGCAAAGTTGTTGGTTAGTGCCAAGGCCGTCCGCAGTTGTGTTGCTCTGACCTGTCTTTCTCTTTGGCCACAGTGATCTAGACAGAGACTTTTGGAATAACAATGACAGCAGCACAGTGCAGCAGAGGTGGAGCTCCTATCCGCCGAAGGAGTTCGTACTTAACATTTCTCCCTATGCCCCATATGGAGACCCTCGCCTCACACTCAAGTGAGTCTTGGTCCAAGACTGGTAAGAGTCTTCACCCTTGAGCAGGGCTGTAACGAGACAGGGACACCTCCACTCCTTTCCCTTCCTTTCCCTTTTCTAATCACTACCTCTATCTGTATCCCTATCCATCCCCCTGTCCCCCTGGCTTCAGTCACCACCAACTTACCACTCATTTAATTAAAGTCATCCAATGTGCCTGTCAGACGACATTTGGACTCTTAGTATAATTTCGATTCATTTTTGGGTGATTCAGGCAAACATTTTCACATGAGTAACGAGGCGAAAGGCTTCGTTTAAAGGCCAATGTATAAATATTCTAATACATTGCAAAATGAATACAAACTGCTGCTTTCAAGGCTGAGTGTTATTGTTGAATACAATTTTCATCAACCATAGTGTAGGAACAACAAGAAAAACAAATGCATCCAATGTAACCATACTGTAGGGCACAAATGGTTACCAATGATTACTCATAATCTGCTCTGGAAATGTGAGTGGGTAAAATGTCATACACGCGCATTATAGCCTCCTTGCCACAGCCACCCTATTATTCCTGCAGAGCAAATCAGTGCAGCCGCGCAACTCCCTCTGGCTCCTTCCTGATGATCCTCCTCACTCCCTGTCACCTTTTAACGAACACCCAGGCACATGTTCCGATGCCCTCTCCAACTCCCTACAGCCCTGCCGGTCGTACTAACTCCTGACCTCTAACCTCTCACCTCTCTCCCATGGAATCGTAACCATGGAGACGGACAACCCTCGTAGCCTTCCTAGCTAAAAGATGCATATACTTTACCTGTCTTCTCTAATCTCCCCTATTGCTTGTGTGTGCCTTTCTTGTGGAGGGTTGACCGTTAGAGCACTTTGCTGTGTGATGCCAACGTTCACCTGACATTCATCTGTGCCCTTCCTCTGATCTCCCATTATATCAACGACACTAACACCGTAACACTTGAGCTGCATGTACTGTCGGTCACAATGGGAGATAAGGCATTTTTACGTGACGCACTAAAAGTAATGTTTGGAATCCAGTAAAAGCTCAAGCAAGGTCGGACTTATCTCCCTCCAGGCAGTGCGAGGGCTCTGGGCTTAGATTTCCTGCTACCAGGAATCTGTCAGATAAACTGTCTAATGAATGGTCATTTTTAATAGGCTGAGCTGTTGAGAAATGTGTGCTAAATGGCCTGGAGAGATGAGGCTGCAGTGTGCTGGTGAAGGGGCTGGATACATGGTTTTCCTGTCTTAAAACGCCACCAGAAGATGATGGCCGCTGATCCCGGTAAACCAGCCGTACTCAAGCCTGCGGTGCTTGTGTTTTGGAGAAGTTCATTTTTTAAAAATAACCCTCAAGATTGGCATTTATTGTTCATAAAATTGTTTTATGCTCCAGTTATTCTTTTGACTACTCGTAGTAATGGACAATTATCCCTGCAAAAATGGCAAAATGGATTTCTTTCTCAATAGCATGCCAGGAAATATATCGGCATTGAAAAATTGAAGAAATCGGCAATTTGCTATTATAAGGAGAGACAGAGGATGACCTCCTGACTCGGACCGGTTATTTTATATGATGTATGATTTTCAAGCAGACAGCGACAAAATCATTTCCTGTTTAAAATTCCCTTGAGATTTGCAGCTTTCAGCTTTCTGTAATGACAGTGGGCCTCAATTATCAAATAGGTTGCTATCCTATGAGATCCATCTTCATTTTGAAGGAATTACTGCGTTTTAAAGTCAGTACAACATTTTTTTCAATCTTTTGCAGTATATTTATTAGGGATATAACGATATCCATGCCACGATACGATAATATCACGATATGAACCTCATGATACGATAATTATCATGATATTGTGGGGAGGTTGGCGAAATATAAAATGATCACCATACTGTTCAAAAGCTCAGAATATTGTAAAAAAAAAAAAAAAAGAGCTCATATTAAAAAAACAACATCACAATATTCTGTTTTTGTACATAATAACAGCATTCACAAAGAAACGAGCTTGGCCAGTCATGCGCTCCTTTTGGCTCAGCAGCGCAAAGTATCATGGTCTATGTAGTTCACAATGCTGTGTTTGGCTGAAGCGGGCTGACGGAAATGTTGAAAAATATTTGCTGGTATGACTGATTTATGGGACCTTTTATTGGTTACAGCAATTTTTTGTTCATGTGAACAATAAATAATCTGTTTAATTTGGTTGTATGTGTATTGTTTCTGTAGAACATGAAATACAAATAAAATAATATGAGCAGTTGCATGTAAATGTGTCTAGACAATGCTAATTAGCTGTAGTCCTAATTATTCATATAGTTCAAACAGCAGTTAACATTAACCTCAAATGACCTCCAATGGCTGATAACACCTAATATTGAGGCACTTACTTGCTAATGCACGCACATATTGATTCAATTTGTGGAGGAACTCAAATGTGTTATGTGCTGGCGATTAACGTGGGTCTCAAACATAGGTGGCCAAAACAAACATCAAATTAAACTGCACTAATAAACTAACCACCAGAGGGTGCCGGAACTGCACAAATGCAAAACAACTTGGGCTTTTAAACAGATTTGCTGCTATTAATATCGTGACATGACGACGGCGATATCGTGGCAATTTTAATCTCGCAGCATCACGATATTGCCGATGTTGTTACATCCCTAATATTTATATGGCTCTAGTGACAATGACGCAATTGTAAAAATTGACAGCAGTTATTTGTCATACAGTATATTCACCATGAGACTGAACTGTATATATACTGTATTTGATAGTGCAGCTTATCAATCTAATACATCAGAGGGGAGGAACTGTCAAGTGTCAAGGATAATGTGGCTATATATCTTTCATAAATCACTTTTACTCCCAATGAACCTTAGGCAGAAAAGAGATTGATGCCTGACTTTACTGCACGTTCCTGTAAATACTCGTGTTGATTTACGGACCCCATTTATTTACATTTCCTGCTTTTAATATAAGGATGACATTGTTTACATCCTGGATTCAGCTCGATAAACGAAGCCCAGGTCTCCTCTATTGCCCGTTGCTCTTGCTGTGCCGTTCATGCTGTTGTTGTGATTGATGACTTATCCACATGCACATTCAGGTCAGTTGGTCACAATCAGATGTGAAGTGTGACCTCCAATCGTGAGCAAGACAAATATTAGCGTTCCCTGACCTAAAAATCCTTCAAATTCATCATGTTTTGCCTCTGCCAGACGACCCTACATGCTAATGAAAAGCAGTCGTGTCACCCGGGGGCCCTAATTTGCTTTATTTTTGATTACCACTGCTTTTAATTTTTAACATGATTATGTTCAAGCCCCCAAACAGTGTCGAGCTATCATTTGAGTTGGCAACAATCATGTAAACACTCAAGTCAAGTCTTTATTATTCCCTGTTTGGTGCATGGTGTAGTAAGTACACTATAGGGGCAAAAGTATTAAGTAATCTACTGCAACAGAGTTTCTTCCCCCTTTGCAGCACAAGGTTCCACTCTCTTTCGAACACTTCCTACAGCATGTTTCTGTTTGCAATTTTTGTCCATTATTCAGAAGAATACAAGAACATTGTAGTTTACCCTTAACTTGTTTAATGGGGTTCAGGTGACGTCCAGTCTAATCCAACCACACCTTTATTAGCCTTGCTTTGTGCATTGGGACTTTGTTACAGAAAACGGCCTTCCCAAAATAGTTCCCCATAGAATAGAAGTACGCGGTCCTGTACGATCCACCACAAAACAAAGCCCTTGGTATTATCTCAACATTTGTCCACTCCTCCACTCTTTAGCTACTCCACTGGCATTGTGTAGTTGTAAGGCCACCCTGGACGTAATGCCAGATGAGGTTTGGAACGCTGCTTATTTAGCGTGACCAGCGGCCTTGCTCTGTGATTCCTCGTGGAGTTATTGTTTCAAAACACTTCCTTCTTGCAACAAGGCCACTTGCAATTTATCGAGAATATCTAGCAGTCAAATAAAGGCCCCACCTGACTTATTGCAAACGTGGCCTGCTTAATATTTAATAATCAAATTCAACAAGCTCTATGAAGAAAGCCCCATATCTCATTCAACATGCTGTATACCAATACTTTTGTCCATTTAGTGTATTTCACTATTCAATTTTGCTCAGTGGTAATCAAATGGCAGCTAAAATATCAGGTATTGACTTTGCGAAATAGATTGCAATCCATGTTTTATTGGAACACTATTAAGTTAAATTTCACTTTCAATGGCTCCGCAAAACGGTCTATTATTTCCACTCCACTACAAGCCATCGCTCGTGTTGCCACCATTGAACTGCCTCGTATAGTGGCACGTCTCAAGCCCCGAACGCATAAATGAAGGCGGGAATGAGAGTTTAATGGCCAGCATCCACAAACTGCTGCTGCCGCTGGTGAACGCTGGCAGCTGTGAGATTGGTCCTCTCGGCCCAGACGGAGTGACCTTGTTGGTTTTCCACCTTCCACAGGCTCCCTGCAAATGCTTCTCCTCGTCCCTGCTCTCCACTCCCCATTTCTGTGTTTGAACACACTGGATTCCAGACCCTTTTCATTTACCTGTTTTTCATTGGGCTTGGAAAGCTGTCTCCTCACACACTCTACTAATGTGTCTCACCACCTTAGCTATGTGGTTGCTCAACCTCTTTTCCTGTGTGTATGTTCTATGTGTGTCCCTCTCTTGCTCTCACGTGCTTTTTGGTGTTTTTTCCTCTGCTTGTCGCTGCTCTCTCCTCTCTCTGCTGCCATACCTCTGCATCCTGTCTGTCTCCCTTAGTGGGGCAGTGTCAGGGTGTCAGAAGGGGGCAGCAACTGGGCATGGGGATGATGGGGGTGGGCCTTATCGCACTGACAGCATGAAGAGCATGATGACGGAGGGAGCGAAGGCCGGGAGATGGCAGGCCGTCCAGGGCCACGTGCAGTCTGGAGGATTCAGACCCAGCAAGTGAGTTTAGCCTGCCGTGCACCAAGCAAGGAGGTGGAACGCGACTGAACTGTTGTGCAGTGCGTGTTATATATATATATATATATATATATATATATATATATATATATATATATATATATATATATATATTATGAATGTTTTGAGTTACAAACGGGGTCACGGAACCAACTAAGTTTGTAAGTTTGAGGTACCATTGTATTTATAATTTCATATGTGTCCTTGGATAAAAAGTAAAGTGTGGAGAGTCTCCGTTGCAGAAACGCCCAAATGCAGTCAATGAATTGGGCGATAATTGACAACAGCCTCTCAAATATCCACACACTGTCCTTTATTTCTCTTTGTACGCTTACAATGTAGCTACTAGGAAATCCGCATCTTCATTGACATTTGCGCCATGTGCGTGGTTAAATAAGAAGTATTACAGTACAGTTATATGCGGATCATCAACGCATTGTTTCTCAGTATGAACACCAGGGGTCTCAGTTTCGTGGAGAACCTTATAATCTGTTACACAAGTCTGTTACACATTTTAAAATCCTCAGCAGCTATGTTTAGTGTTCTGACTAAGCAGGTCAATTTCAGCAGGGAGCGAGGTGGGGCTCAGGTGTCAAGGTGAGCGTGTGGGCGCAGATCTTGGTGTGTGAACCCAATAAGACCTTGAGCTGACACCACACTGACTCAAGTCTTCAGCTCCACTGCACAATGTAACCAAATTGGGACTGCACCGCCTGCAAGTGTTCCTACTAAAATGAAACACGGAAAAGTGTAACTTCCACACAATGGCTAAAATGATGCGTCATCCATCTGGCGCCGAGTTCATGTCGACTGCGTTATTTTGCTCTCCCGTGACGTATGACATCACCGAGACTCTATATTCAGCTCATATGAGGCTGTTAATTTTCAGTTGGGTGTGATTTTTACACCTTTCTTTGGCGCCTTCTGATTTTCTTCCAACACACGGCATTCACGCTCATCACTACCTCATCCTTCATCTGCTCAGACCCCCCCCACCCCCATCCTTTCGTTTTACCCCTTCTCTATAATTGGTTTCTATTTTCGTGCAGCCATAAGAGTCTGTATCTTGTGTTTGTGTCTCTCACCCCATTTTCAGACTCTCCGCCATCGTTACCCTCTCCTGTTATTCCTCTCCATCTTACTGTTTGCATGTACAGCCACTCCTACCAGTCTCTGATTCCTGTTTCGTTTTGACACAACCTCACATCACCCCTTTTATCTTTTATGTACGGTCATTAAATATGATTAACGGTGCACCGAAGAGCAAAATTGCAAAATAACGTCGGGTGGAGTAAAGCAAAGCGGAGTAAACTGAGGTGAATAGCTATCATGACCTAATTCAGCTAGTCTGGGTAATGCAGTCAGCTGACAGTGGATGATAAATTTAGTCGACAGCAAAAAAATGACGTTTTAAAAAGAATTCACAGGTTAGCTTTGTACTTAGGTGTGCATGGAATTTTATGTCGCCCAGCTTTATAATCATCAGTGCCAATGTAGACAATCTTAAAAGGGGAGTGGAAATGAGAAGTTGACAGAGGGAGGGAGACATAATGTAGGCCTTGGTTGGCTGATAGATGTCTCTCGAGAGCCAGCATGTGTTTAAAAGACCCAAAAGGAGAAAGGATGAGAGACTCTCAGATAATTTTCAGTAGTGAGTGGAGGAAAATGGGGATCTCTCATCAGAGCAGAAAAACCTCGCCACGAAGGCCCGGAAGCTGCAAAGCAACAAGCCAAGCGTCGCAACGACGCCCCGCGCCCGTTCGGACTCCACACATCCGACCGCTGCCGCCTCGAAATACTCTTTCGCGCACGCGGCACGCTCACGGCGGGCAGACACGCAAGCCGCCCTTGTACGTGACACGGGCGCGCAGGGCGAGCACACAGCTGGCACGCGGCTGGCTGACGCCGGCGTGCGACCAGCAGACGGCACACGGCGCTCACTCGGGTTGCACCTCCTACTGCTATTTGTGCTACTGCTGTTACTGCTGCTGTCTCACGTTGCTCTCCTTCTCTCTCCTCCTCCTCCTCTCTCCAACTCCCCATGATCCACCCTCCGACTCCTTCCCCACCCATCCTCCCGCTTCCTCCACCCCTTTTCCAACATCAACTTCCTGTGTGGATGAACTTTCGATCCATCCCGACGTCAACCTGACTGTTTCTGCCGTGACTCCCTGCTGCCCTCTGTCACCTTGCCTCACCTCTGATGGTTCTGTCGCCCTGCACTACACATCCGCTCCTGAACTACTCCCCCCCTCTTGCCCTAACACCTCTCCTACTTCCTTTTCTGACTCCTCCTTCTCTTCCCACCGCCATGTCCTTTGCCGGCCGTGGCCATCCTCTCGTTCTCTTTCGTCGCTGCTCCTCTGCCCTCCCAGCTTTGGGGATCCGGTATTGTCCTACGCATCCACTCTGGAACACATCCCGTCTGGGCCGACCCGCCCTCGGACGCTGCTACGGCAGCAGAGCCTCCAACAGCCCCTCATGAACCCGCCGGGATCTGGATTTGGCCATCCGCCCACCACATCTCAGAGTTTGGGGCAGTTACACACAGCACCTGGACATCCCGGGGGAGGCGGGGCTGCTGGGAGAGGGGAGGCAGGTGGTGGTGGCGGTGGTGAGGGTGGGGGCGCAGGTAAAAGAGCTGTTCCACGAGCCGCGCGGGGCAGCCTCGCAGGAGCGGGGGCCTCTCGCTATAGAGGAGGCGGCGCAGGAGGGCGCTCGCGTGCCAATCCGGGCAGTTGGGATTACATGATGGACCAGATCCGGAATCGCGGGTTGGACGTCAAATCCTTCCTGTGAGTATTTACCTCAGCATGTTTGTGGAATCTCCTCATCCATAGGCCCGTTTTACTAGTGCAAGTGTTTGTCAATGAGTTTTAATGTAATGAGTAATTATTATATGCCATTATTATATTTAGTGACTCACTAATTCTTAAGTCTACGATATGTCCATGCATCTAATTTATTCTGTTTTGAATGATATCTGAGATCCAGGGAAGGATATTACATCTTTCTGTCAAACTGTGCACACTGACTTACTGTATGTGCATTTAATTAAGGTGGGTGTGAGCGTCATTGTTATTTGCACTGGACCTTCGAGTAAAACATATGACTATTAATGTCTCTGTCTGTATAGTCAGTTCTGTTGATGTTCATGCGTACCACGCTAATGTCGACGGATTAGATCGAAAGCATATGATCCTGATGTTGGCATGACTGAAAAATCTGTCATATAAATGTTAATTCGATATTGTTGATGGCTACAAGCATTGTTTTTGAGCTGGATCCACGGCTCTCATTTGGCTGATAAAGGATATACCGGTACTGTATCTCCCTCTAAGATGACGATTACATTTTGTCTCACAGATTTTGGTGCATGGAAGAGCAAGGCTGGTTTTTGATTTCTTTTATGCTAATATAAAATGTTGAATTATTACGTGATTAATGAGATACTTGCACATGTTAATGCAAACAGCCTTAGCAGTAATGAGTTGAAGTGCATTACATTATTAATTATCGCGCAATATGCCAATAGTCTGTTATTGCCTATCTTTAAATTAAATGTCACAACAAGCCCCTGGTCAGTGGACTGGTCAGCACCTTTCAGCTGCTGCTATTTTATTCCACGATAAAATGTTCAATGTTTACGGTGCATGCTCTGCTAAACAGTAACATGTGTTTGGATTGAATTCAGCCTGTCGCGTGCAATTGTCTTTACAGGACAGGGCCATGAGTTTACAATATTCATGAGATGTCAGTGAGAATCTCTATATTTTATATTCATGCAGTCCCACTCAATTACATGACGTTATTTCTGTGCCGCCCCTTGTTGTAACTATGAAATGTTGGGAGACACACAAGTAGGCCTAATCCATATTTTATGAGTCGTGGAAACTAATATTGGTCCAGCTGTTGGGGACATTTGCTTACTTTCATGCTGATGGTAAACCTGGGCTGATGGTTGAGCTGCTAAGATGCTGGCATGTGTCTGCAAGGGCACATCACACAGGCCATGTGTCACTGTGCATCAGTATAAGAGCAAGAGTTAAGCAGCTGAAGCATTGATCTTATGTCAACAGAAACCATTACGTCTCCAACATATTGTTACTTCAGGCCATAAGAGGATGGAGTCACACACAGGGGAGGAGGGGTGAAGAAGGCATGAGGAAGGACACTGCCGAGGTACAACATACAGCATCTTCTTTGTGCTTTTGCACTGATTCTGTGCTAGAATAGACTTTTTAACATTCGTCTGCCTTTTTATCTAAGGTTTAAGGATCTGCGGGCATATGAGAGTGACACAGCTGGACTAATGCCTTCAGCTCAATGAGCATTAGCAATGTAGCACATGCAAGCACCAAGGTCATTGGTGAACTGCCCGTTATAGTCAACTCATCATTGTAAATGTGAGTTAGAGGTCATTGTTATATTTTCTCTACAATAGCGACACCTTAGATGATTGATGATGGAGCAGTGCGGTAATAGACACAAGCCAACGTTCAAGCTAGGTCATTTCAATCTCGGACAAACAAGTGAACCATTGCTTGAGTGAAATTGTCAAAGTGTTTGGCACGGATAAATATCCCTTCTTTGAGCTGTTTTACCAAATGGATCTCTTGGGAGATACAACTGATTTTTAGCCTTAAATCAATGATTTCGCCCTTGTGTCATTTTAATATCTGTTAACTGTCTCACTGCGCCTTCCTTTACTTTCAGAGTATCACTTGAAGTGTTTTACTGAATTGTAAATGCCTTCATCACCTAGTAATGGGGGAAGAGCAAGCCAATAACTATTCATTCAGTCGACTGCAACATTTTATTGAAGAGTGCACCGCAAATACAAAACAGCTTTTAAGAATAATTCATTGTGTGAACAGAGTTGAGTTCAACATAAAACTTTTCAGGGTGGCATGGTGTCCGAGTGGTTTGCATATCTGCCCCACAGTTCTTGGGTTCATGGTTTGAATTTCGTGCGTGGTGTTTGCATGCCATCCCTGTGCTTGCTTGGCTTTAGGGTACTGTGACTTTCTGCAAGTTAGCTTCATTGAAGACTTCAAATTGTCCGTAGGTATGAATGTGAGTGCGAATGGTTGTTTGTCTATTTGTTCCCTGCGAAGACTGCTGTTATCAGCGGCAGCTGCTCCGCGATCCTCATAAGGACAAGCATTATAGACAATGAATGTATGAATAGAAAAAATGTTAAAAAAGAAAGAGTTGACACTTCGTGGAAAGCCAATGCGAACACAAGCAGCTCACATTGTTTTTACAAAAGAAAGTACGTATTACTATTTGTCAGGCAATATTTGGAACCAATTAAAATATTTGTCCTAGACTGCTCTGTGTTATTTGACCAATTATTAAGGGGCTAGTGTATTTTGACGAGTGATAGCTAATATGGGCAATGGTTAAGAAAATAATGACCAGTTATTTCATTGGATGACAAAATGTGGGAAACACATGATTTATGTAAAGATATTGTTAAACCACATAATCTCTGTGCAAAAAATATCACAAACGGGTTACTGTAATGTCATTTTACAGTATCCTCAACAGAAAGTGTATGCTAATGCTAGTCGCTAGCTGTATTATTCGCATACGGTGTTACAAACTAGATCCTTTTTGTAACTATATCTCTGAGGCCATACTAATTCCAGCCATTTATAATCCTTTAGCTCTTTTAGCTTGTTGTTGAAGTTCGTTGGACACATTTAGGTTACCACTTTTATAAGAGCCTCAAGTTTTTTTCAAGTGAGCAATGTGGGACATTTTTGGCTAACAAATTATGACCGGGGATGTGCCTTCATCTGCTAGGATGACAGAGAAGGTGGGAAACTACTGATATACATGTGCAGCTGAAGATTATTAAACAGCTTAATCGTTTTGTGAGAAAAGCTCTGAATTGCGTGTAAGAAAAGCAAAATTGTGAAGCAAAGGGGGATATATTTCTGCAGTCTGACAGTAGCATATTTTCTAAGCGGAGGTACAGTAGTGGCATCAGCGGCTTAAGCTATAGAAGCGTGGGTGTGTGTGACAGGCGGCGCGGAGCGATGAGGAGGCAGGATGGTTAAAACGAAGGGGATAGGGATGTGGCGGATTTGCGGGAGGAAGTGTGGTTGAATAGTGAAGTGTGAGGAGTGCAGCATGGCGGGCCAGAGAGAGCAGTGACCCAGAAAGCGGCGACACACGCCGAGCACCTCTAGACGCTATGTCACTCAAATAGAAACAATTAGTCCAGATCCTTGTAATGAGGCTTAATTCAATCCTAACTCTGGCCAAAGTCGACAGCTGCCATGTTGGGTGGAGGACATGTTTGGTGAAGATGTGCAACTGCGTGGATATTTGAAATGTGTTGAATGAACACGTCCATTAACACGTATTGTTTAACATTTGTGCCTTAATTAGTTCATGTCTGTGTGAACTTGAGTCTTTAATTCCCTGCCACAAAGGCACTTTTCTTCCTAGTTTTTTGATAGTAGGGTTTTAGGAAAAGTTTGTTTCACCAGGCGAAAGGCGAAGCTTCCTCCGGGGAATTTTGAGGAGGTTGTGCACATCCATGCTGAAGCCACCGCTGAGAAAGAACTCCCTTCAGACCATGAGGGTGCTGCAGAACGCCCTGCTGCTGCTGCTGAACCCCCTGATGTTTATTTAGAACATGCTAACTCCTCTTCCTCATGGTCAGATGAAATCTGAATGTTTGGGAAGGTTTGCTCACCCTTTTGATCGGGTTGGGTCCTGTTACTTTACCAGGAGTTGGCAAAAGGTCTCATACATTCACTAAAGAAGCATAAAGATTTGGCAAATAGTTGCTAATCTTCATAATAACCATCCTTGACATTTGCTTACAGTCGCTAATATTAGCCAACTGTCTTTCTCAAACATTTTTGCATACATTTGAATGAATGTTGATAGTTGTCTCAAAGCACTACTAAATGTCGCTAATGACAGCGGGGACCCCCTGATTTTTGTTCAGACTTGTTTGTAAGCATTCGCGACTTAGTGAGATACCATCTTAAAAGTTTTGTTGACTGTATCTAATTGTTAAATGCATTATGACTCCATGTAGGCCAAAGTAGAGTGAGTAATTGGGTGCAACTGACCGAGAGGTACTTTTGATTCATTCTTCAACTTTGCTGCCAGAAGAACAAAAACATGACAACTATTGGACATTGACCTACATCCACTCTACAACAGTTCCTCCAGTCAGCATTGTACAACTCGGACATGGAAACACGAGTTCAGGACATTCGAGGATAGTTTCTACCATCCCAGGCAAAATATTTTAATCAGTAAGCTGATTAAAGTCCATGAAAATGTAGTCAAACACACATGGCTAGTTCAGTCTCAGCAGTCGTTTGCAATCTACTGAGTTCCTTAATTATTAGCTTTCAATTTGGGGTTCGTTTCAGGTTCGTTAATATCCTTCCCTGGACAGTGTTGCTGTTCAATAAGTTTCTCTTGATCAGCATTTTACTTTAAGATGGCAACTTTTTCCTTCTCACAAGGTCCTGAAGTGTCCTGTCACAGTGCTGCTGTCTGTTCTCACCTTAATTGACTTCTCTTCTCTTCTCCTCCGCCCCCCACGTGCGCCACATCTTCTGTGCTCGATTTCGCGACGCTTTGCATCTGTTCTCCTTCCTTTCTCTTCCCATCTGTGTCTCTCTCTTATCTGATTTTTGTTTCCTGGCGAGCCAGCGAAGGGAAGCTGGTGGTCCTGTCTTTGGCCATCGGTGTGGCCGAGCAAGACGACTTTGCCAATATCCCTGACCTGCAAGAAACGCAGCAGACAGTCCCAGCGGCCAGCCAGGAGCCCCCCCCTGAGAAGAGGTACCAGATAATGTATGAGTGTGTTTGTTAGGTAGTGAAAAGGATGGCAAAGGAAAGAATTGGAAGAGTATGATCTCGAAGAATGAGCTTAGCCAAGATTTCTGCAGCAAGGCAGAGGAGAGTAGTTTTGACTAGTGGTGAGTCACGACACTTGCCGTAAATGCTTTGTGATAAAGGCCGTCGTTGAAATAACACCGCAAATATACGGTACACAAAAGTAAAAAGAGATGATGGGGCAACCACACGCGGGGAAAAATGGCTGCAATTTTGAAATGAGTAAAAAGGCAAAGCACTTTGAATGTTAGCTGTAAAATCAAAAAGGAAGACATTACATGGATGGAGGATCATTTGCACCCACTGATGCTCCAGTCCCTTTTCTCGACACATTTTAACCAATGAAATAAAATTGTTTTCTCAACTCGTGATCTTTTCTTTTTTTTAAACTGGGATGATAATCATCTCCTGTATCACAATGGCATTCTCCTCTGTGTTGTCATTACCTTTTTTGTTGTCACTTCACTCCTGCCACCACACTGTAGTTATCACATTTCCTTTGTATTTTCACACTTTCATTATTCTAGTCCCTTCTTCTGCTGTCTTTTTTTTTTTTTTGCCTCATGCTCATTAGCTGCCTTCAATCACCCTCTGCTGCTCTGAGAGTCCCGTCTCTGTAGCTCCACCAAGGGCCCAGAGAGCCTTCTCATTATTCCACAACATGTTCGTCGCTTACATAAATATCCAGCTAAAAATAAACCCTTTCCTTGACTGCCACCTTACCCACTAGAAGCCAAAAGATTTGCACTCATCTATGGGGATCCATTACACTCATCTTCCAAAATAATTGCTTTTGCATTCTGTACAGGAATTTCGGGGCGGGAGCGGGGAGTGGTAGGAAGCATTTCAAGCACTGCAAAATACAACAGTGGTTTGTTCTTGCGAAACAAAACGCTCAAAGTGCACTGGGCTTATGTTGTGCATGAATGTGGCCAGGTTCAAAGTATTTGTACCTTCTCGGAACCACGGTGAAATCCAATGCTCGGCATCAGCAGCACGTTTGATTTCCCACGCTGGCCTATTAATCTCTTTTTACCCTCTCTTCTGATTCTGTGACAAATTGGAGACAATTTGGAGATACATGATGATAACACACGCCTTGAAATGGCGTTAGTAGGGTGAACAAATTTTGATTATTCGTCACACCAATTATGTCTCACTCGCAGGTGTTTCACTCAGCATGAGACGAAGAAGACATGAAACTAAGGTCTGTTACAAGACAGATGTGTTTTATCATTCTCATGCAGTTGTAGGACAACGTGATGGCCGTCTGCTACTAGAAGAGCATCCAAACAAGGCTGCAAATGCTTTTAGCAAAAGGCAAGCACTCTCCTACTTTAATAACAGCCTTAAGTGCTTGCAAAACTTCCCCATGACATGTATTACCTTGGGGTTCATTTAACACTGCAAATATGAAAGTGTTCTTTGTGAAAGAACGCCTCTTTTATGAACATCAAAACTATCTCTGTTGCCCAGGCTTAGTATGAAATTCAGCCACGGAGAATTACCCTTTCCTGCCATTTCTTGCATATTACGTCTGGCTTCTCCAGCCATTGTGCTCACCTGGAAACCTCCTTTAATGGCTTGTGAAATCCACTAATAAGACCAACAAAAGCCAGGCGCTGTAAGGCTACTCTGTGCTCCAGCACAGAGGCTCAACTGCTCACCTTGATTAGCTGTGATTGAGTGCGGGTAGATTAACCCGGGGTTCATGTAATTTCTTGGAAATAGAATAAAAATGGTAAAGGAGTATTTAGCTATATTGAAAGATTTGAATGCCATAACCTTTTGCTGAGCTCCTGTGTGTGCCTCACCTCTGCTGTTAACTAATTCCAACAGAACTCCCTATTTTATTTGGTCTATTGACAAATTACAAGCTGAAGTGTTATAATGAGTGATTTAGCCACATTTTAATTGGATGCTAAATACAGAGGCTCAGATGAAATCCGTGGCGTGTTAGCAATGCTCAGTGAACACATTCTGGGAGTTTATGATTCCCTGTAGTGTTAGTGCTGACTTCACAGATGTCTGACTATGATCGAATCGATCAAGCTTTTGGCATACTGCTTATTATCATCTGGAAGCTGCCTCGAGCTGGAGACACAACAGGCACTAACTTTCATTGTCACTTTCTCCATTTCATAAAAACCCGTGTATTTACATCAAATATCCTCTTCATGTGCCTGTCACATATCCATGCGCTCTAAATGGACACAAATAATGAGACGAATAGCATAACATCGCTGTCCGGTGGAAACCTCGTATGGACAAATATGGTCAAATTCACTTTTTTTTCACTAATCGATTCTAATGGTTCGTCCCTTATTTGTTTGTAATTTTTAAAGGAGAAGTCAACCCAAACATAGTCATAGTCAACCCACTAGTTGAAACAAGGCATTCTGATAAATGTTGCGTTTGTGGAATAAGAGTTAATCCACTTGTTTATAGCCATCGCTGGGGGCGGCCATTTTGTTACTGTAACAACCAATCACAGCTCACCTGTTTACTGAAGCTGAGCCGTGAGTGGTCGTTATCTGAGCATCTGTGATGTCATTTTCAGTCGACAGAAGTGACAAAATGTGCCGTAATTGTTGCCTCTATTTTTTTTTTTTTTTTTTAATAGTAAGGAAGTGAAAATAGTAAGGTTTGCTAGATTAAGTTGGCTTGTTTGTTTAATATGGATCGATGTGATACTTCATTGCAGAAGGATCCTTGATGGTGTGTCACGGAGGTAAGTCTCCGTTTCATTTTATTATCCACTTGATCGACGGGGTTAGTTGGGTCATTGTTTTATTTATTGCATCACTCATGGCTTTAGACCTTTAAGAAGGCGTTTTGTGAAGATCATGTGATGAGGCTTCACACGATTGCGGACTTTGAAGTACTCGGCTGCCGCCAGCGTTAGATTAGCGATTGAATTTATTTTTTAGGTAGTGTTACGTTGATATGAGTGTGCAATAGCAATATAAGATATAATACAACTTGAGAGACAACTCAAAAATAGCTGGCGTTTTTTTGTTGGTTTGTTTTTTACCTCCTGTAAAGTTGTAATTTTGACACTACAACAATTCCGCCCGACAGCGACGATAATATATTCTGAATGAATGGCCCAAAACTCAACGAAACAGAGACTCATGTCGAAAGCCTTCCCAGAAACTTTCATTTCCACATTCTCCTCCATGTTCATTTCCTTTAAATGTCCCCTTACTTTTGTCCATATAGAGCTATTTAGATTTGGCAACATTTTGCTGTCATAAATCAAACATCAAACCAAAATGGACTATTCGCATAACTTTCCAATGGAAAATGTTTTCAATGCATCACAGTAAAATCTCATGATCTATTTTATTAGGTGTACTCTACAAATTTGAGTAAGAGTTTGTCAAATAATAATGTTTACAAAGTTTAATTACAGACCTTAAATACTGCAATATATTGGGGTGATGATCGAAACAAGTGATATATATTCCAGCAACTTTCCTATCCCATTTTTTATCATCCATATGAGACTGAATCAATATCCAGTAGCGTACTAAACTGCACAATCAATATTCTACATAAAATTTGACTTGCTAATTGATAATATGTCTATATTCAGGGGTGCACATAACTGGTACGCAGGTACGCATGCGCAACAGAAATCACTGATGCGTACCGTCATTTGCGTCACGACGCGCATTTGCGTACCTGTACACACTAGTGGTAAAAAAAAAAAAAAACACTAGTGGTGCAGTGGAACGAATCATCTTTGATTGGTAAGGATCAAGCATCGGTTCAGGATGGGCACGATCCGCAGAATGGTCGGTGAAAAAAACTGCGTTCACAATAAGGCAATGTGACTAGTCTGCATTCAGTAGAAGAAGTTGAATACCCAAGATCACCAACTTCAAAACAAAGATTACCAAATAATACATTGAGTCATTAATTCCAATGCAATAGCCTTAGTGAACGTTTTCTTTGAAGTTGGCCAGCGTGGTGGCGTAACGGCTAACTTGACTTCCGTTTTCGACTATTCGGCAGTTTTAACGTATGCTACTAACAACAACACAACGCTGTCTTGAAATCATTTTCAGTCGCTAATTTAGGACACGAACAAATCGTTGGTTAATTACGATGTCATTGTATGATACGGCACAAGTCTCCGGCGTTAGTGGCTAGCAGCTGTTATCATTTAGCTGGTAGAACAGCTGCCTCCTGGCTTACTTTTTTTTCCTTTTTTTAAACTTGATTTTCTATATTGTGGACCTAGATTACTTTGTAATGTGCTGTCCATGTTTTAAGAAAGGTGCCTAAAAACAAAACAAACAAAACAAAACGTTTTCTTAATTTAATTTGTACCAACACGTTTGCCTAATATTGTAAGAAAACATTCAGCTCAAAGTGTCTGGCAGGATACTTTGAAATGTATACACTCTACCACTTAGAAAATTGCGTTAAATTGTGTTCTTAAATCCTAAACGGCCATGTTAGACATTAGGAGTTTTTTTTTTTTTTTTTTATGGGTAAAAGCGTTTTATGAAATAAATGAAGACAAAGTTCTAGTTAGCTTTTTTTTGTTTGTTTTTTTTGCACATAAAAAAAACCCCACAAAAAAAACGATCCATGACTCAAATTCCATGACCTGTCCGAACCGTGACTTTCGCGATCCGTTGGACCACTAGTGAGTACCAAAGACAATCTCCTGGTACTCATGCGAGTACCGCATGAAAAAAATTATGTGCACCCCTGTCTATATTTGATCTCTTGATGGAGTATTTCCTGACACTCTTAACCTTGCTTAGTAATCAAGCATGCATGTATGCAAAGTATCAAAGGGTCAAATATCCGCTTAATGGGCCTTCTCCTTGGCCTTGAGCAGCGTGCTAATGCTTAATTGTTCCTTTGCTATGATTGAAAGCCAGCCAAACAAACACGGCATCATCCCCACTGGGCATGAGAAGCCGAGATAGGCCGCGACATTCATTCGGCGCTGTCACTGACCTTGTGTATGTGCGCTCACACGATAAAAATGCGATAAAAGTCTTCCGCATGACCATGAGTTTATGAGGTGGAGTTTGGGCTGACAAACAATTTTCTAGATGTGCTCAAGAGAAATGCGAGGGGCGTGGATATGATTGCAGGACAAACGGACATATGAGTTCAGTTGGACTGGAAATTGGTCCATTGCTCTGATTGGAACCAAGCATGCTGAGATATTTACCGTATGACGCAGGCATCCATACACTGTTGATATTAAAAAGCTTACTGGTAATTAGAATGTTACAGTGGCTTGTAAATGCCTCATTGGTCTTTACTCATACAATTCTCTTGCGATTCACTGAACCTGTATAGCACAGGCTCCTCCAGTGTTGCCATAAAGGGAAGCCACATTCCCCAAGAGCTTTGAATCTACATCTCAGTGTGAGCAGCGAGTCAGCCACCCAATGGAGACGGAGATTCGGGACAGAGGAGGCGGGATGTATACTTGTGCCGCATTAACATTCAATCCACTTGCCTGTGGCCTTTCAATTATTCAAGCATGGATGTTGCATCATTTTGTGTAAGCCAGCAGAGACGTTGCTTGTTTTAGAATACTTCCGAGAGATATTAATAGATATAGATGCAAATATCCAAGGCTGAGAGATGGCATTATTGCAAAAAGGCCTATAAAATGTATTATATATTTCATGAGATGAGTGTGACGCTTACTTACTGTTGGACATGAACAGCAAAATCAAACAAGACAGATGGAGGTTGCGACATTTATCCTAAAACCATTAATTTAATAAATTTAATGTAAATATGTCATGTGAATTGATTAGAACAGTGATTATCAAACTTTTTATGCCAAGTATTACCCAAAAAAATTTACTTCTGCTATATATGTAACACCATCATGAGGAACATTACAATACAGTATCATTGTAAGCTTAAGTGTTCATCGAAAAAAGGAAGAGGTTTTATTCCTAAAAGTAAAGATTCAGTGCAAACGCCTAGAACATAAAAGTTAAACACAACTGAAATGGCATTTATTCTTGTATTCATGTATCTCTAAAGCAGAGATGGGCAACTTAAATGCTGGAAGGGGACACCATTTTTCATTTTTTCGTTTTTACCACACACTTCCTAACCAGTTGTATGTCAAAAAGGCTATATCAGATATAGACAAAATACATCCATACGTGCAAAATATATGCTCTTAATTTCTTTTTTGGCAATACACTTTTCAATGTATGTACAAAAGATGCACTAGCCTAACCCGGCAACAAAGGGTTTGAAGCGAACAACAAAATAACTACATACTGGAATTATTTTTTTCCAGTACAAAGGGCTCTCTTGCATAAAAATTACCATTCAATGACGGCACAAAACTGCTTGCTGAACAAGAAACCAACATTAAGTGCAAGAAGTCAGAGGTCCTGTGTTTGTCCTGCATATCATTCCTAATTTTCAAAAAATTGTTAGACCTACTCACAATTGTAATATAGGGCGGTATAAACCCAGTGTAAGAGCATCTAAGACATGTCTGCCATCTAGTGGTGATTGCTGATTTTACAACTCTCTTCTTTTGGGATTTTTCTGGGAATTTGTCCCCCATTTTACCTTTTTTCACCCCCAAAAAAATAATTTTTGAAGTTAATAAAAAAAAAGAAATACAAAAGAAATGTCTTTATTTAGTTTTACTTTTTTGGGTGTGAAAATTAATCAAAGGGTCCCTCAGAGTGCGGCTCGCGGGCCACTAGTTGCCCATCCCGGCACTAGAGGGAGTGCTTGTACCACTAGGTACTTTTGAGAATCACTGGATGAGACTTTACGATGCTGCGCTGATACTACGCGCCTCCTATCACAGGGGCTTTTCAGTCCTGACTAATCAGGCGTGCTGATTAAGTTGACCCCTGAATCTTCCTATCAGTGTGGCTGCCGTTAATATGTTTACATCTCCTGGGAATGCACTTTGGAGCATTAACGCACTTATCAAACCAAGGCAAACGTGAGAAAGACTTACAAATTCATTGGTTGCATTTTTATAGTCATGCATCACCTTCCTTCCAATTGAGCCATCGGAGGCTGTGCATTGCGTTACGTGGGCCTGATAACAGGTACGAGGCTGGTACATGTGTGCTCCTCAAATAAATGGACGGGGAGATGGGCAATTAGGAGCTTTAAGATGTGTTCTGCCTCAGAACAGGTGGCTCATTTGCTGCTGCCTCCACCTCAGAGTCAAATCTTGCATTTCAATCTGCATTCAAAGCATTTAGCGGCTGTGTGATGGACCTTGAAAGAAAAAAACTGTTGTGATCAGTTAATGTTAGAGAAATCATTTAGTGGCGTTCAGACTAAACGTAAAAATTACAGACAGTATTGAAAGGCGCTGGATTGTTATTGTTTGTCTGGACAATTAGCTTTGGACAAAGTGATCCTATTCGACATGGCTACGGGAGTTAAATTGACAACCGTGATTTTAAAAATTGCGCAACAGCTTTTAGGAGCTCATTCTCTGTGAATGAGGCAGACACACGGAAGACGACATTCATTTAGTGCCCGACGGTATTGCCTCTTCTGGAAATTGGATTTCAGCAGACTAGCGATTGACAGTTGCTATTTAAGTCACGTTCCCAGCCTTGACGCGCTGGCAGCAATTAGTTAACAGTAAACGCATCTGAGTTTTTGGTCCTGGGGGCGGGGGGGGGGGGGGGGGGGGGGCGCTCAAGCAGCAGGGATGACTGGCTGAACGGACGATGAGTTATGTGAGCGCTGCTCTTGCTGTGACTGTTTCATCCTGGGGAGTTTCCACTATGGCCCCTAAAGTGTAGCTGGGCTGGGGCAGCACTGAGATTGAACAACGTCATCACATGGTCTCAGCTGAGTTTGAGTGTGTCTTGGGGTGGCGGCAAAACCAGGGGGCTGGGTTGGGCTTTGTTTCTCGCGTCTCTCTCCAGCCTTGAAGTGGAGTGTCTTTACCCCTACCCCCCAACCCCTCTTCGAGCTGCTGGCCCTCGGTCAGGTAACAAAACAGGATAGTATCACAGGACGGTGAAACCCACAGTGGCCCCGCCTGCCTCCACATGTGTGTTTGTGTGAACGCGTGTGTCCGCGAGGCTCTCACCCGTACCTGTCATATATCCTAAAACTCTTTGTTCTCATTGTGTTTGCCTGTTTGCTGCATCCCTCCTATTACACCTGCCCCACCCCCCACCCCTGCCCACTCCCTACTGCCTCTCACACACACCCTAAATCCCAATATGTATGATCTATGTTTCTAAAAACCGTTGCTATGCCAACAGCCCACTTTCTGAGCTGCAGGGGAGTCTGATCTGAACTCAAGTCGATTCTGCCTTCTACTGGCTACTGTAGGAAACTGCAGGCTTTAACGCATCAAGATCTCCATCAAGCCCCATGGGGTCAGACCGAAACGCCATCGGCGCCATAATACGTTGATTCATAGATTTTTTTGGGGGGGAAGATTAGATAAGCCTCAAAACCAACCCTCATTTCAATTCATGATACACAAAAAAGACCTGGAGGACAGAGGTATTTCCTGCTACTAATGTGCTGTCCCAGCCACTTTGTGAAAAGAAGCAGGAGGCAGCACTGGAGCAGAGGACCACCTGAGGTGCTGTAGAGCAGATTGGTAGGAAAGCCATTGCTCAGGTTGCAGGAGCCCCTACCTGAGAATGCAATGAAGCCCTGAGTGAAGCATGTAGGAGAATGAATAATTGAGGATGTCGACTCCCCTATCGATACTTGGCAGGTGGAGGAGGAGGGAGGTGCTTTGCTTTACTCTAAATCCTAAGCATCGCCTTCTGCTTCAGAGCTCCTTTCATCTAAGTCTCGGATCGCGATTTAGAGCTTGAGATGCCTTTTTCGCTTGCCTTTAACCTGTTGCCTGCAGTTAAAAAAAAGAGAGAGAGAGAGAGTAAGGCCCCTGAAAATGTAATGCCGCCCCCGGCAATTAATACAACTAATAGCCGATGGATGACTATCCCCCTCCCTCCCGGAATGGGTTAACACCCCTCCCCGCCTTTCTTGCTCCAATTCCTTTGCTGGTTGAATTGATTGTGATTTTGTGCTCGTCCCGTTTGCTCGCTTTTTCTGTCTGTCTTTTTGTCAGTATATTTTCCCCAGTTCTGTCCTTGTGTCTGCAAAAAAAAAAGTACACCTGAACACATTTAACCTCTCCGAATTTGGTGTTCGGCTAAAATCGAACAAGCCATGAAACATTTTCAATTAAAAAAAACAAAAAAGCTTGACAGATGCTGGCCAGACAGACAGACTTGTTGATGGGCTCGTTGTTTCCTGCCTGTCCAAGGCATTGCCCTCACTCTCTGAGTGACACCTACTTGCATATGTCATATATGCACATGTAGCCAATGCCAGTTTGTGCTTTGGCCCTTGTGATCCCAGTCGTCACTTTTAGTGTGTTTAGAGTGTTGCTAAATGGTTGGGAAATAAGGCTAGAATCAAGTTGGCATTACTTCATTTCAAGTAGCACCCTCTTTTGTGACACTCTAAATGTGCATTTCCCACTTTTTTTTTTCTTCTTTTTACCAAAGTATGTCACCTTTGACATTTTGTTTTTGGTATCCCACAACTTATGTCCCTCTCATAGTTTTTCCATTATGGATTCATAATTCACATTTTCCTTTTCTGCTGATGATCAATTGTATTTATTGTCGTTCTCTTCATCATTCTCTCCCTTCAGCATGTGTGTCCCTTTGTCTACTGTTAGATAGATTGTGTGTGCAGAGCTCTTTATTTTGGTATCTTATTCTTTGATACTTATCAGACTGACCAAACTAAGCCTCTCTTGTGTTTCCAGGCTTTCCTTCCTTCCTTCCTTCCTTCCTTCATTCCCTATCTTTTCTTGCAGCTCTCCTTTTTTCTCTCCAATGTGGTGTTTGTAACAATCTCACTCTGTTTTGTTTTGGTTTTTTGTGACCTTCATGCTATTAATACTTACAATCTCTTCTTAAACAGATAAATGATTCTATGCTCGCTTTTCTCTTTCTTACATTCCTTGTCGGACCTTCTATCTTATCTGCAGTCTTTATGATTTCTGTCGAGTTTGCGTCTTCAACCTTCTGCATCCTCTCATTTGAGTTGTCTTTCTCTCTTTTCGCTGTGGTTGTTCTCTTTTTTTCATTTATTGCCTAACAGTCTTTCAGTGTTAAGCCTGTCCATGTATGGAGTGCTGTTTTCCAAAATGTCACATTCTATTGGTCAGGACATTTGGATATTTGTATTGTATTACATGCTTTCTTTAATTCCATAAATCAACTATCTTAATTGTATTGCCTTCTTTTGCTGTTTACGTTGTGTACACCTTCTTTTCATGCTGTATGAACTCAGAAGTGTTTTTGCCACAGTGTTTATTCCACCTTAATGTTTTCTACAATCCTCATGTGAAGGGACAGTTGTTGAAATCTAATTCATATTTACAGTAGATATCAGCTCAGCCATATCAGATCACAGTTTTTTTTTTTTTTTAAATGTGTTTTGAAATTTAGTTTTTGTTTTTGATCACGCAGGCTCCTTGTAGATTTAAACACACTACAAAAAAAACAAACACGTCCTCTGTCGTGTTAAATGTCCGTCTAGTCTTCTACATGTTGCTGTACATGTTTGTCCTGTGTGTTTTTAGTAATGTCTTGTTGTTGTTCATACATGTCATTTCTATGTGGGTGTCTTGTCCATGTCCTCCCAGGGAACTAATGGTCGGCTACTGAATTGGTTTCAATGAATACAAATCTAGTGGTTCATTTTCAATGTAGAATTTGTTTACTTGCCGGAGGTAACTTTCTTGTTGGAGGTATGGATGTTTGCCACACTGGACATATGTATAGTCATTTCAGATTCCAAGTTCCGTCAAAAGCAACTCCGCACATCAAACGTCCCCAGTTCTAGCACCCATTGTTAATCTGTGGATTTTTTGGCAGATCTGATTTGGCTGTTCTCAAAGAAAGCAAGAGAAAGACACAATCAGCTTTGAAGTGACATCTATCCCAAACACAAATTTGGACTCAATTGGATGTTTGTGATAGGTAGTTTTCATGTGCCAAACAGGTGGAGGTTGGACTCAGACATTCTCTCTTTCCAGGGACAAGTTTGTGTAGTCCCGTTGGTCAATGTGTGTTTGTGCTTTTAGGGGTAACAAGCCAGCCAACAGTCCCAAAGGCCAACCCCCTGATGCTGATGGCCACTCCTCCGTTACCGACCTGGCTAACTCCCTCACTGGAGACATGGTGATGGTAAGACCAACTGTCCCAGCACACATACAACAAACAGTTTATACAAATACACCTCTGTGATTTAAGTACACTCATGTTTTTGCAGTTTATTTGAACCTCATATGAAGTTTGTCAGAAAAGTTCCAGGACTGGTGTCGCAAAAGATGCACGTTCTTAACAAGCACATCTACAAAGTGATCCTGCAGCGTTTTTTTTTTTTTCCTGTCCAGTGGGGGAGCACAGGCAAGAGTTGTAGCAGGACATCTCGTGTCCGCGTCACCATGACATCGCGCCTGCTGACAATACCCTTGAGCATCTGACAGTTCCCTGCTCACCCAAACTGGCTCTGCGTGATGTTTTTTTTATGTTTGCCAAGCTCAAGGGTGTCATCAAGGAAAACCCGTTTTGAAGACGACGACAACATCAAGATGGCCAGTATGACAGAGCTGCGGCGGATTCTGGAAGAATCCTCTCAGGAGTGCATCAAAAATGAGGGATTGCAACAGAATCCTCTGGGATTACTTCAGATATATGAAATCTATCTTTTCTGACACCATTCCTGAAACATTTTTGACACACCATGTATTACACTTTGATCAGATAATGAACTCATAAGGGCCAAGCAAGATATTTGTTACTATAAATCCTTCAGGAGATTGGATTTTAAAGTTGTGTTGAACGGTGCATTATTAGATGCTGCTCCAGTCGATTGAGGATCATCGTTTTTGAATTAGATGTGATTACAAGGAAGGAAATGCAGCAAGGGCTTCCTTTTGTAAAAATGAATGCTCCATTTAGATAGGATAAATCACTAATGCAAAATACAAATTACGTACGTCCACCATCTGATTGAAAAGTAATTTCCATGGAGGGACTAAATGACAGTGGAGGCACCCGCCTTTTCTGTTCAAAAGCCCTCCAACCAACTGCCCTGACCTTCACAGCTTCTGTGGGTCAAGCCGGCTCCTGATTGTCGTAGCGTTTGCCCTGCACATGAATTTGTCGGCCGCCGTTGCATGTGTTGGTTTTTAATTGGGAAGCACTTGTGGTCCAGCTATCTCCAGGTTCGGAGGATGATGACGGCGAGGGGCCAATCAGTGAGAAGCTGGGTCGGATCCAGTTCAGTATAGGCTACAGCTTCCAGAACACAACCCTTACTGTCAAAGTTCTGAGGGGCCAGGAGCTCCCTGCCAAGGACTTCTCTGGTACTTCGGATCCCTTTGTCAAAATCTACCTGCTGCCTGATAAGAAGCACAAGCTGGAGACCAAGGTCAAGAGGAAGAACCTCAACCCCCACTGGAATGAAACCTTCCTGTTTGAGGGTGTGTTGTTTTCCTTAATATTTGTCACGGTTCGCTTTTTCATTCATTCAATGTCACAGTTAAGTCACTGTCAGCCTGATAAGATCTTTGCGTGATTAAGAGATGCTTGATAGAAAAATGGTATTATCTGGGTTTACAATTAATTGCTAGGGCATTTTATATGGGAAAGATAGTGGGTTATCCACTTATGGAGGTATTCGTCATACTGGCAAAACTACACTTGTACCTTTTTTTTGTCTGATATACCAGTATATGTTTTTACATCCAGCAAACGGGCTTTGTGATTCTGTAGTAACACAATTGTCATTCATGCTTACTCTACTGCAGGGGTGGCCAACCACTCAAAGGCAAAGAGACACCATTTCGACTGTGTTACGGCAAAAAGCCACAGCACACGCATACGCTTAGTTGGTACCTTGATTGTTGAATGTAATCCGTTCCATCACCACGTTCAAACGAGCCCTCCACACACACTGTATCTTTTTTTTTCTCACTGTGCAAAACAGAAAATGTTCCTCACAATCCTGTCGCGGGCCGAAATTACGCTTTCATCAAACACGCCTGCTGTAACAATATCAAGACCTCATGGTTTGGTTTTATCATGGTATTGACGTCACAGTACGATATTTATTGCAATAATGTGTGAAAGCTCACACTGCAGTCAGCCTCACTGTATTTTCACAGTACACTGTCTGTTCACTAATTTGACAGTATGATATTTCTTATTTTTAGCATTTAAAATGTGATACTGTCTACTGACAGTGATTTCTTTGCTTATCAAGTCAGAAACACTGGAACACCGTCGTGAATAAAGGCAACAGGTATAGAAAAAGCCAAGTAACAATACATAAAATAATCACCTTTTATGTTTCTTTTTCTGTGCTTACTGATATGCTTAAATTTAGAGGCCAACTTATCTCAGATGTGTTGTCTGAGGCAAGGGGTGGCAGTCGGGCCAAGTGGAAGTCTCAACCACGGACACTGCTCCCCACCAGACGACGGCGCGACATATCTAATTTTTTTTAATCAGAAGATATTGTACTGTAGCGTCGAGCGTACACGGCTGGCTTCTGTTTAATAGCTTTGTGGGAGAAATGTCAAATGTGCCAGTCAGCCAATGATCAGTGCATTCCCTCAGACATGTCAAATTACCATGTGGGTTACGCAGCCAATCGGGTGCCTGTATTGCGAATACAGGCACCCGATTGGCCTGTATTGCGAATACAGGCACCCGTTTGGCCGCGTAACACAAACCCGGAAGTGAGGTCCTGAGAGGCCACACTGGCGAGTGAAATTACATTTTAAGAAGAACGGCTCATTATTTTGCAGCGAAACAAGACTAATACGATCGCAAATAACTTTTACCGCATCATTCCGTGCTCCCCACCCGTCACCACATTGTCAATAATGGGGTTACGGCGCGCTGCCCCCAGCTAAGCACATTTTCGAAAAGGGCTTCAGGAGCAGCATGAAACCGGCCAAAGAACCGCATGCGGATCGCGAGCCGCGGGTTGGCCGGACCTGTTCTACTGTATCCATGGCAATTTTGTGCAGTGGGCATGCTGCATCACACAGCAGAGAAAGGACGGGGGAGCAGGGCAGAAGCAAAGACTGTCAAGCAGACTTGCACTAAGGAAATCATAACTGTAAGGATTATGATGCCACTGGTTTCATGAAAAATAACTCTGTAGGAAATATGACGAACGTGTTTCACCACAGCACCACCTGCTGAATCTAGCTGGTCATTACCCTTCTTGCCCTAAATGCAAAATATGACATGAGCAGCTACATTGGGATGCCGACATGTTAGCACGCTGATGTTGAAAGCTTTATTGGCTCTTAGCTTTGTTGAATACTTTTTTTTTTGGGGGGGGGGGCTACGTTCTGCTAAATGTTTTTTTTTTATGTAATTATTTGTGACCAGCAGCTGTGATCCTCATTATTAGCGCATGATGGGAAACTAGGATTCTTTTTGAAATTTGACTGACATGAGTCATGATCTTTATTGCACTTTAAAGTGTCTACATTACAATGAATCCCTCGACTGATTTGAGATAGAGTGCAGGCTGGTCCCACAAATAAAAATGAATGTACATCTCATCTTCTTTTGCCTTTGTTTTAGGTTTCCCCTATGAGAAGGTGAGAGAGCGCACACTTTACCTTCAGGTGTTGGACTACGACCGCTTCAGCAGGAATGACCCCATTGGAGAGGTCTCAATCCCCCTTAACAAGGTGGAATTGGGTCAGATAAAGACCTTCTGGAAAGAGCTCAAGCCCTGCAGTGATGGCAGCGTAAGAGAGGGAGGGTCAGCCGCCGGGGTGCAAGATGATGATTCCATTCCAATGTTTTAATTGCAGTTTTTCACTGAACATGCCAGTGCCTTCCACATTCAATTTTGTCTCGATTATCTCAACCAACTGGTTTGTTCTTTGTATTATGCTCGATTAAATAAAGCTTGATTATAGATTACATCATAGTGAGCAATTTGGAATTTGATATTCCCTTACCAAATCAGATATTAGTTGATAAATGATTCATGCTGCACGTGTGTGTGTGTTTGTGTGTGTGTGTTCCTCAGGGGAGACGAGGGGACTTGCTAGTGTCTCTCTGCTATAATCCCACCGCCAACACCATCACTGTGAACATAATTAAAGCCCGTAATCTCAAAGCCATGGATATCGGGGGCACCTCAGGTAGATTTTACTTGTTATTTGCTGTTTCTCTCCTGTCGCTAACCCTTGCTCAACAGTCATGGGACCCGACTTTGGGTTGTGTGACGTTGCACAACACCTGCTCAATATTTGTGTATTCAGTGCCCCACACTGTTCCGAGAACACATGTCACCTGGTTCCTGATCAGGGTTACGCCATATATACTGTAGCTGTGTAGCAAGGTGACGTTACATCAAGCGTTTTACCTCACTGAAAAGGTTCCTGTGTCTTTGTCAAATTACAATTCGCCATTCCTTAAAAAAATGTGTGGGAATGCTAAGATATTCTAAACAAGGGAGATTAATTGAAGACTGGTCCACACATCACAGTCTGCCAATGTTTGCTTGTCAGTAAGATGCAGTAATATTGGTCATTCTTTGCAGAGGATAAAGAATCTGCAAGTATTGTTACAGTATATTATCTGGGAACATGCGCTGCTCCACTTTTTGTGTTCAAATATCTGTTGCTTTAAGGGTTAAAACGCAGCAACTGCGATTTACTGCGTTTATTAATGTTTGTTAGCTTTCCTGAGGTAAATGTATGTGGTTGTGTTAAATACACAACGTCAATTCTCTTTTTTGTACTAGTTTTCACAGTAAATCTCAACTGGTGGTTGCAATAAAGGCAAAGTGAGTTGAGATGACTGCCACCGTATAGTGCTCACTCCTCAAACTTTTTGTCCACAAACCAAAGCGAAACAATTGGTGTAACAAAGGCATGTATCTTGAAAATTCGTAATGCCAGGTCACTCGCATCTCAATCAAACATCATTTTGCCATAGAGCTGATTGGAAAGCTAATTAGCACATGATAACAGAAACAAAACAAAGCAATCTGAACAAACCCCTTTTTGTCACAGATATTGCTTTTCTAGTTCCATAAAATGTTCGATTTTTTTCAAGACAAATAACACTTTAACCCCCCCCAACCCAAACCACAAATTTAATTCTTTTAGTTGATTCTTTTGTTGTAAAATGAAAAGTAATTGCACTTCCCTCAGTAATTGCATGTGAACGCATGACTTTCTCAGTGCATAGCGCAATTATATCCCATGGGGGCTGTGGCCATTATAGACCCACAGTGGAGCTGTCTGACAAGACGCACAGTTAGTGCTTCAAAGCAATGCCTTGGTATAATTTTCACAGCACTGCTATATAATCGTAAAAAAAAATCTTTTGCATTCAAAAATGAGTGACAGTAGAACAATGATAGAAAATAAGTATATTTTTCCACCCCCCCAAAAAAAAGAAAAAAAGAATGAGTGTGGATGCTTTTGTCCTTTGTAGCTTTTGCACAGTAGCTGTCTGAAGTGGTAGCACAGGCCTCAGCCCTTACTTGCTCAATTGTTTTCTTGCTTAGGGAATACGTCGACCTTGAGCTCAAACTATATACCCGCGTCCTTTCTGTCTTTAGCGATTAAGAGGGTATTTCCAAAGTTCACGTACACCTTCGAGAAAAAAAAAAAAAAAAATCACCTTTCATGGGCATTTTGATCATCGCTTACATGTACAGTAACCTTCTGCGCATTGCTTCCAACTTGCAGATCCATACGTGAAGGTGTGGCTGATGCACAAAGACAGGCGTGTAGAGAAGAAAAAGACAGTGACGATGAAGCGCTGTCTCAATCCCGTCTTCAATGAGTCCTTCCCCTTCGACGTTCCCGCCCATGTGCTAAGGGAGACCACCATCATCATCACTGTCATGGACAAGGACAGACTCAGTCGCAATGATGTTATCGGCAAGGTAAAGTCTGGCTTTAGGCTTTGTTGTCGTTGCCCTTTATTACGACAGCGACGTCCTTTTCAGATTTTCACCTCAGGTTAGATGCAAATGTAAATACGTCCGAAGTTTGGAGCAATGACACAATCCCTCATGAATATTTACAGTCCACACATAACCATACCGATACATATCGGCAGTCATCTTTACTGTCACTTGATTGTCTTCTAAAAGTGAATACGCTGACTTTTCTGGGGCACCTGTCGGTTTTGGGGATTTAGCATTCTGGCACATTTGCATACAGCAATGCAAATTATTAAAAGATACTGGTTTCTGCTGGATGTGCTAAAACTGCAGCTGGAGACAGAGCTGGTCATTTAGTTAATTAGTTGAACTATATCTAACTACACATGCTTGTTCCAGAGTACAAAAGATGTATTACTATAAACGTATGACTTTCAATTTTTCAGAGTGGCATAAAAGGTGCAAAGTTGCTGTAATTAATGGGACCACATGGATGACTACACTTTGTGAAAAGCAAGACTCCTCAGTCTTCCTAAATTAGTTTTTTTGGTCTTGACCGGGATGTGACAAAACTGAAAAACAAGGTTAAAGTTAAAAACAATATTTCACAGAGGTTTAAGAGCTCACTGTCCTGAAACCAAGGCCTATTTTTAACCCCTTCGTACAACATCACTAAATGGATTTTGAAGCTATTAAACTACACTTGAAATTAGGGCTGGCATGATTAGTCGACTAATCACGACGACGTCGACGATCGAAATCGTCGACCATTAATTTTAATCGTCGACGCGTCGTTTATTTATATAATCATTTATTTGGCACATTGTTTTTCTTTCGAGACCGCCGCGTCTCGCTCTTCTCTCGCTGGCTGTTTTCCTAGCTGCAACGCACATGCGCAGTGGTGGTAATCCGGGTGATGTAAACAGAAGCATAGTATAGTAGGAATTACAGTAAGATTATTAGTGCTGGCTTTCTCTTAACCATGAACATATCGTTGTAAGTTCAATTTTGTATTATGTTGTGTTTTTTTTTTAGTTTTCAAAACTATTCCATCTTAGTGTTTTATCTACATACATGCACATTTATTTCATATTTTGTAAGCACACGGGAATCCTACAGCTAAAAAATGTGAAGTGAAAACTGAGATCAGTTTTGGATTCCGCACCCAAAAATAAGTTAAAAACAGCTGTCAGACCTAACTCAACAAAAACGGTGTTCCCCAGTGTTATTCTAGTAACTGATGCAACTGTACTAGAAATCAATGTAACTGTCTTCCATGTTTTAGAATTGTTACAGATGACGCTCCAGGTTGACCCATACATGCTAATTCATGGATTCCCCACTACTGGGACAAGGAAATGATACTGTATTGTTACAGCCTTATGAATAATGTACAGTATCTTAATTTATCTTGCTACGATAGTGCTGCATAGTGAGATGCTCAATTGAACTATAATAATAATAATAGTAACACATTAGATTTATAACTATCTATGCACCCGCTGTGTTCAACTAAACAGGCCCACCCACATTTCACACCTACTAAACAAATTTGTAGTTAAATTGCAATTTTTGTCTGGTGTTTTGATCCTTTTCTAATGCAAAATATGTGCCTTGATTGGCTCAGTAAAGGTTGGGAAACACTGCTGTAATTGTAACCCAAGAGGCGTCTAAAAAGCTTTTTCAGCGACCCTTTTGAAGATCCTCGATATTCCTCTTCTCCCTCCCTTCTGTCAGATCTACCTGTCGTGGAAGAGCGGCCCGGCGGAGGTGAAGCACTGGAAAGACATGCTCGCCCGGCCGCGCACCAACGTGGCCCAATGGCACGCTCTCAAGGCCTGATGGCACCGCCCACTTTCCTCCATGGCCCCACCTTGTCCCCGCTCCCTCTCCTCCTCCCAGTCCCGTCCTTATGCACAAGACTGACTTGCTGCCAGGCCGCGAAACACGGGTACAATTAGCCATCTGCTCTCTTAAACCTTTAAACTCTTTCTCTTGTCCTCTCCAACTCTTCTTGTTCCTCCTCTCGTACGCTCCTGTCTCGCCTCTGTTTCTCACCGCTCTGTCAGTGCTCCCCCCCCCCCCCCCCACCGTCTCCTGTTTTTGACTGCCCATACGTCCTTTTGCACTTTGTCTTTGGAGGCCTAATGTTTTTGTTTCAACATGCGGACCCCTCGGCCCTGAACTGCGCTGCAGCCGCTTGACCCACTGAAGGTGCCAGTCCCGTGGGATCACAGAGAATCTTAAGTGATACGTAATATATTGTATGATAATTCCAGGAACACAATACTATCCAGTATGTACTGTATGTACATAAACATGAATATATTAGGCTTATAGATTACCCCCACCCCCCCCTATACAAATCTCCTTTGGTTGTTCTTTCCATTCTTTTGTCTCCAATTGTACTGTATCTTCCATTATGTTGCTCCCTCCTTTTACTTAGAGTTTGTGTGGTTTCATGTTTGGCTTAAGCCGCAGAAAGCAATCAATCCTCAGTTTTTGATGAAACCAGCTGAGTTCAAGATGGTATTGTTGATACTCCTTGTCTCGCTCCTCTTTTCTCTTCTATCCCCTCATTTCCTCTTTATTGTCCCCTTTTTCTTATCCTCTGGCACAATATTAGTGGTCCCCTCCCTCCCGAATAGCCCCTCGACAACCACCGCCCTCCCCTTGTTGTCTGTGTGCTGTGGGTACTGTGCTGTAGCTCCAAACAAAAATAGAGGTTAAAAGATATACTGTACATGTACTGAACTTTCCGAAGCCGGGAAAGCGGGAACACGATAAACTCATGCGACGGATTACTCCTGATTTTTCCAGACGATAAGCCCCTGACACGGAGAGAGAAAAAAGAAGACGTGGAGGAAAAAACAACAACAACAAAAAAACACCCCTAAATCCCAGACGCTACGATGATGTCATTTTTCACTGCGAAGGAGGGAACCAGTTTCAAATCTTCTTGCAACAAAGGCAACGCAAAGTTCGTGCTGTTTTGTGTGCATGCGTTCCAATGTGCGCGCTCACTTCAATTTGTGGATTGAATTCTTCGTGCTGCCCTGTGCTCTTGTTTTTGCCCTGTTGCGCTGAAGATCTCAGAGAATCGCTCCATCTTCCCATCCCGTTTGCCTCCGTGGCGCATCTGTATTAATGTATCCCTGCGTGTGCGCGATCGTGTTCGAGCAACACAACTCTGCCGTCGCAGCAGAAGTCTTCTCTTTTCTCTTTCTCTCTTCTTACTGCCATCGCTTCCCCATCCTCCTTTACTGCCCTGCCTTCTGAACGAGGGCGCGGGGAAGTTCTAATCTGCACTTTTTCAAAATGTAATAATAATAATAATAATAATAATAACCTTGAGGTTGAGGATGGTTTTGGTGATGATTCTAGTCGTGCTGAAAATGAAGGGAGGAGTGCGTGAAAGGCGAGATTGGGGAGAGGCCGCCTCTGCGCTGTGGCTTGAGGGTGTCGAGAAGAGGGCGAGGACACAGAGGACGGATGAAGGGCTCTCGTCCGCCTCTTTTTGTGCCGCTTGTTATTTTTGAGCATGTTCTCTGGCATGCATGCGGATGTTTCCTGTTGGCGATCTGCTGCGGTGAGAAAAGAGAGCTCGCGCTGGCTCTGCCTGTCATAAGGAGGCTTGCCAAGCCAGCATTGTTGTGACACAAAGTGGACAAGCTTGATCAGAGCTCTGACTGAGGGACTGATATTTTCTGTATGTTGTTGGCGATGCTGGAATCAGTCAGGTTGGTGTGGATTCCCCGCTTTGTTGCTCGCCACCCCCCCCCCCCCCCAAAAAAGCAAAGCATAGAATTTTGTTTCATACTCCGTGGGTGTGATTTTTGAAAATTGACTGATCTGTGACTGCGAGATTCTGGAGAAGCAGATAATCTTTTCCCCGGGTGCTTGAGACCAGCACAGTGTTTGAGTGGCTGTCTGCTTTGTCAGCCACAGTCAACTCAAATTCCCTCACAGTAAATAAAACAGACATCCATGGACAGCATGGATACTTGCAGCCATTTAAAGCTACTTGCTCAAATGTTTTTACAGTAGTAAAAGTTCTTTGAGGCCTAATCCTGACAACTGGTGACTCCTTTTTTTGTTTTCGTCCATTTTGGATTAAGATTTTCATAGTGCGTATATACACTGCTTTCTGCAGTAGTTGTGTTTGATTGACAGTTGAGCGGGGTGTGGTTTCAACGCGTAAACAAATGGCTGAAAAGATAGCTTGATTTGTCATGATTTTGAAGCCCCGTTTGACATATTTGGCCAGGTTTTTTTTAATCATTCAAATTTGGCAGGGTTGTTAACACTTTTCTTTGTGCTCTGTCAAATTCACAAGACATTTATTTTTGCTTTACAGGGTGGTTATTAATAATAAGAGGCTAGCACTGGACACGGTAGTTCTAGATTAATAGGTGTGTGTTTTTTAGGCTCAATGGCAAAATGCAGGCTTGGGTCAAAAGGAACCCAAATTGGGTGAAAGCTAACCCAGCGCTGGGTCCAGAAAACCCTGAGCCAATGCTGGGTTATTTATACCCAGTGAATTGGGTTGAGGATTTCACCCAGCATGTTGGGTCCAGATTTTGATTCAACAAGTGGTAAAAACTACCCATACTGATGATGAGTTAAAGCTACCAAGAAATGGGTTTCCAATGGATCATTAAAATTGTGGTTAAGAACTACTATGACTAATTTTATCACCAACATGTTCCAAGAGGAAGAAGAATCTTTTTTCTGTTGGGTCACCACAGCAATTCACACAGCGTATGCTTGGCACAGTTTTTAATCCATCCAGCCGCCACTGACATTCTCTAAGAATGTTACGCGAAATGTACTTCTTTAACTACACTACACAACTCCAAAATGGTGACCAGATTCAGCGCAAATCCAGTCTTTACCCCAATCTGCTGCGTCAAAATAATTAACCCAACCTTGGGTAAAAGTGACCCAATCTGTTCAAAATCCACAGCTACACAGCGAGTGGGTTAGGAAAACAATCCAGCAATTGTGTAGAGCGTGTGCAAGAAGGTGGTATCTGGGAAATGTGAACAATTTGTTTGCTCACCCACATGTGTTCTTGCCTCAGGACTCAACTCGGTTCTACATTTATGACCCAACAGGGCAATCATTCTATTTGGTTTATTTATTCTCTTTTTCTGCATTCCCATGTAGAGACCAGAGATAACTACAAACATGAACAGTCTACTGTATGGTAATGCATTAGGGAGAGATGCCCAAGTTAGCAAGTGTGACAATTAGGCCGTCCCACAGCACAAGTGACAAATTTAGGTTTAAGATGATGTAATTGCCATCAGATGAATCTCAATTTCAGCCTTATCTGCACAGGATTAGACATCTAGTTTGCCTTTCAGCTACTCTGGCCTGTTCAGTTTGCCGAAGCGACACTTGCCAGGGGAAAAAAAAAGTCGAGTGTGCCCTCATTAGCAACCATAAAAATGCTGGAAGGGGCTAAAATGGAGGGAAATAATCATCACGCTGTTGGTCTCCTAAGGTGAATGTGCAGAGGATGTACTACCACGGCTTTTTCTTTTCACCATGATTACATGGTCCTCAAGGAGGGATAAATCGCAACGCTCGACCCAGTAAACTGGCAGAGAGGTGGCATTATTCTTAGTAGCGCGAGGCCTGTGTTTTGCCGCTGGTGCAGGCAGAATGGATGCAGATAGCTTGCCAGGTGCCCAATTGAAAACTCTCAGCACACCAGTGAGTGCTTTTGTTTTCCTTCATGCAAATTTCTGATATCATTGTTTAACCTTTGTTTGAACTAAAATATCAAATTTGGGTTATCGCCTTTGTTTGAACTAAAATATGAAATTTGGGTTATCGCCTTTGTTTGAACTAAAATATCAAATTTGGGTTATCGCCTTTGTTTGAACTAAAATATCCCCCGGGCCCAGACAGTTTGTGATAATGATCTGCTGTGATATTTTCGGTGATTACATCAAGTGCAAACCACATGAATAGTCATGCTCAAGGTTGCAAAGTGAGTAAGCATTTAAATGCACTTTCTATGATTATTCACAAGTTGCATAACAAACAGTCTCGCTTTGCCAGCAGCTCTAAAACCAGCACCATTAGAATGGAGGCCATATTGAACAATATAAAAGAGAAAGCAATTTGCAAATCTAAGTTTTTATGTAACCTACCACCTGTCTCACACCTCTAAATTGTGAGAATAGTCACCTTCAAAGAACCTCCTGCTCATGATGAATTTATAGAACAAGGTTGCAGATGCTCACTCCTTTTTTGAGGGGGTTAGCGGTGCCCCAGCTTGTTAACAGCCTCAATTCTGTCCTTCATCATTACTCTGTTGCCAGGCGGAGTCAATTTGCAGGTGTTAGCAGTTATTATGACTGACCAACCAACACTGGGTATCACCACCGTTGGAACAAAGTTGACCATTTTACATCTACAAAATCACTACTTTTCAGGAAAAAAAAATATTTTTAAAAAACACTAGCAAGGTGGTATTATGCTTTATATTGCTCTTTTAAACCAACATCAGCACAACGCCATCCCAAATTCACGATCAAGCACTAATTGAATGCACCACTTTTTAAAAATTGATTACAGACAGGTAATCAGCTTCAGAAAACAGGTGAGCCGTGACTGGTCGTTACCTGAGTCCTGAGCAGTTGTGATGTCATTCTATGTCGACAGAAGTGACAAAATGGCCACCCCCAGAGATGGTTAAAAAACGCAATATTTATCCGAATGATTTGTTTCAACTAGTGGGCTTGCATAGAACATATTCTTGACAAAAAAAATGTTTGGGATGACTTCCCCTTTAAGTCCTCTTTACAAATTACTCAATCAGCGGTGTGGTTGGACCCATTAGTTTACATAGTCCTAAAGTGTATCCCACTGGGCATCGGGTTATATATAACACTGAACAGTATATGCCCCATTAAACAAAAACAGGCTCCAATATTAAGGTAATAAGCTAAGTCAGCAACACTTTTTCCCCTTTTTTTAATAAACACACCAATTGGCTCCAACACTTGGACTATTTAATGAGATCCAAAACTTTTCCTTTACACAGGTGAGAATGATTTAGTGCAACAATTAGGGGGGAACTTGAGTATCCACAAAGCTACTGGCTTTAACTTTGCTTCAGCTTTTGTGCTGACACACTAAGATGTTGAACATGATTTACTGCAAAACATTTGAAGCTTTAGGTTTGTCACCTTGTTCGCATACATTTCAAAACATATATTAAGCGCATTTAAATCAGAGATGGCGTAATGTGTCCTGTAACATATTTTTGACGATGAGTTAAAAATTGCCTTTACTTTTTTTTTTTTATAGCACATCACGTTTTGAGATCTTTTCTTTTTTGGTTTGTTTGTTTTTGTTTTAAAGTTTGACCTATAAAAGCTTGCGCAATATGGATTTTAATGTGAATTGTCATTTATGGCTACATTTCAGAAAAATATCCACCTCTAGCTCAACCTAGCCCTTAATTCATAAATATTATGAAATATATTCCTATATTACATTTATTTTATTATTAATAATAATATCATTATTATTATTATTAAACATGCTAGAGGAAAACAAATGAGGGCTGATTCGTTATCAGCACAAGAAATTAATCTAGAAAATTTTGCTTGCATCTCTGATTAGAAAATGTTGTTCAAATTTGTTGAGCAGTGTTATTTTTGTTGATCATTCCATCTTTAACATGAAATAAATCCAAGTCAGTTTGAAATTTGCTAACAAACAATAAGTGGAGGAACTAGTTTTGCTTTTACCGAGCAGCTTATATGTCAGAGCCTGATAATATTGTTTGTCCTTATGATGCTATGTTGTTTCTTATTGTGTAATGCAAGTTTCCCCGTGATGGATGTGGCATCGGTGACTCACTTCTTTGGAAACGTGCCTGTTCCCCTGCTCTGCTGTAGTTGTGCAATATTAAATTAAAGCTCCGCTGCGCTGAATGTGTGCAGATTGAAACGAGGCTGTTGTGATCTCATTGGGGAGGGCGTGCATGTGCAGATGGTATTTTGCTGAATCACAGCGTACCGGCTGAATCAGCTAGTTGTCGTCGTTTTTGGGTCGTTTGCGAGTCACACCTTACGCAGGCAGACTCGGCCTCCTCCCCCAAACTCACCTTTCGACTTGTTTGAAGCATTTGTTAAAAACCAGTGTGACTTCTCCCAATCAGGGCTCCAGTCAGTGTTATTTGAATTGTAACAATAATGAGAAATAATATATTTTTTATTTTTGTTCACATTTTGATTGTTGGTCAGTATGTGTGTGCTTTGGTGTTCTTGTGTTGAGTTTATTTCTTTACAAACGTGATAAGAAAATCCTTCTGTTTTTGAGAACTTTCTGTAAATAATACCGTTGATGGAAATTAACATTTGTTGTACAACGAGTTTTCCTTTGTCACTTGAAATGATGAAGAAAACGCGTTCATGATAACAGTGGTGATGTTGACGATGCTGATTATAACCGCCCTTCTTGAATAAGGGCTTTTGATGTCCGCTGTATTTTTGTGGGAGGGGATCATGCACTTGGAGTAGGAAAAAAGGAAGGAGTGCTACCTGATGCATCCCAAGCCCACTGTAGCAACACTGCCACGTAGCTTTACTCCTGGAAATAGAATGTGGAAGAAGACTGAGTCACGAATGCACTCATATGTATTTTTACAAGACGCACCAAAAGGCAGTCACTCTGCCCCTGTCTCTTTGGCGACGCCTTCCGCTGTCTTATTATGGGCTTTGAGATTTACTGTAATGCCATTGTGTTAGACAGGACTGACCCCGCTCTCACACGGATGATGCCAGACCAAATTTGGAGGCGTTCATTGTGCATCTAAAGGCCAGAAGTGGGTGAGCGCCCGGCCCTGAGGACTATTTGCACGTTTGTGCGTATTCCTCTCATCAGGCACAACCGACACCACAAAAGGCACGTGTATCTTGCGTGGTGAAATTTTGCGAAACAAATCCCTGCATTAGAGGTACCTAGAAACTGTATAAACACAAGTCGGAGGTTTGTGTTGGCTAAAATCAGGTGGATTTAGCTGCTGATTTAACTCTAAATGTGAAACGTGTTCTTTCATACACACATAGTGAACATTTTTTAATAATCTGACCTTGACAACACCGGATATTTTTTTTTATCTTTAGGGTTCTATTGTACCCAAAATATACAATGGGCCTTTCTCCATAAATTTGCGCGGCAAAATTGAAACTCAAATGCACGCGCTGGCTCCAGTTATTTCCATCCCTCTCTATGTCCACCGAATATATTAATGCAAGTGGGGTTTCACATTTCATATTTCAGACTGGCCCCACCGACCGCAAACGTGCTACAGTTACTCCAGCAGTCTGCAGGAAGGACAGTCGATGCACTTCCGTCTCCATTTGTAATGCCGTCCCATAGGGGGCGTCCCGATCGGGGTGGGGGGGAGACAACACACATTTATTGATGCTCTAAAAATAATCTTTTACTCCGGATCCACGCCCTAGGAGTCTTTTGCTCTCTCTGAGGGTAGAAGTAATTTGGCTGCACAGCAACTTGGATCCACTACCATCACATGTGATCAGGTGGGGAATTGGGGGAGGCAGGGGAGTCATTTCTGATACGCCCGCTGAAAATGTGACTTAGCGTGGGACTCGTTTGGGATGCTGCGGCTAGCACTTCTGTTTCTTCACCTCCTCTCTGAACTTGCCGTGGCTCACCTCCTCAACAAAGAGTGCTCAAGCTTAAATACACACAATTGTGATGTGTACAATCTAATTCCATGTATTTACTTATTTATTTATGTATTTTTGCCAACTTTGTAAAGTGTATAAATATCTATAAATATATGAACAAGACAGTACTGTATAGATTTTAGCTGCCTGGTAAGGTTCCTAGTATGTACTTGGTAGACTAAAACAAGTGTAGAGCTGTTCAAAAGCCAGTTACTGACATTTGCATAGTAACTCTGTGCCACTGGCGCTTTTTATAACCTAAGTTTTATTTCTGCTTTGTTTTTTTTTTATCTCGCCAGTGGGGGCCAAAGTGTGTTGTTCTTAATTTTGTCCCTTCATTTCTTAGTTGGTTCCTCTGTTGCTGTATTTTCCCCTTCTTGATTTTACAAGACACAGCGAGGTTCTGGCAGCCAGGAGAGTGCAGTGGAACGCAGACTGGGACCCAGTGCATTAACGTGTGTGTGCGTGCGTGTGCGCGTGTTAAGTGTGTGTCTGTCCACGCTAGTGCTCTCTGTGCAAAGCTCCCCTCCCTCCGATGTGACCCGGTATGCGTTGAGGTGCAGGATGACCGTGTTGGCTGAAGCTGGCAGATGCCCCCCATGACCACTCAACTCCTTCATTACAAAGCTTCATTTTAATCCTCCACCAAGTATAGATTTCCACTTCCTCCACTCGATTGTTCATTTACTCTCCCATTCAGACGGTAATGCATACACCTCCAGAGTCTAATTTACCAGTAATCCAGGCTCCCTCATCTATCTGGGATTCTGTGTCCATTAGCGGCTCTTATTCCTCCCTTTATTTTTTTTTCTGCAGAGCTCTGCGGACCAGACAGTGATCAAGCACATAAAAAAAGAAGGTAGAGCCTTGCACCTCCTCCCCAGGGCCGAACACTTCAAAGTAGAGAGGCAGCAAAAAACAGAAGCTACGAATCAGAGGTAGACGCAGGGAAACACAGTATGGCCCAGCCAGGTCGGTCAAATCTACTGTACTCTTTAGCTGTCACATGCTAACAACTTCAAATGATAGTTCAAAGTTCACAGTGCCCACAGGTTCAGAGTTTTAAAGACCTTGCCCCCATCCCTTCCTCCTCTATATAGGCTACAGTAAAAACTTGAGCACCTTCGTGGTGGTCAATTGTGTTTTACTTCATTAATATTACAAGGCCCAAGCCAGTTAGCTCGAAAGCTAGGTGCTGGCTGGCACTGCTCGTCACGGTGTGGAAAGCCCCGCGACTACCCGATATAGTGGAAATTCGAGTTACGAACGTCCCTTTTTATGAACAATTCAAGTTACGCACAAAAGTTTCATCGAAATTTTACCTCGATTTATGTAGTATATCCGATACGAATAGTCTTGGCAGAAAGTTCCACCTCCGCATCCTTGATCATCTAACCACAAATCAAAAAGCGGTGCGTTTGTGAATGATGTGGTTGCGTAATAGAAGTAAAAACGTCATACTATTGGTAGTGTGTATGTTATTCATTGGAATGTATCATCTCTTTCATTAAGACAACGAACGGATAATGTCGGTGTAATCACGTCAAAAAAGCCGTCAGTGCAAATTGTTGCGAGGCGGAAGTTCCACCTACGTAAAATCCATTCACCGTTTCATGAATGAATACGGAAGTAGGTCCCATGTTGACATGTTGAACTTTTGCCAAACAAGTAAATAACGTTCTAAACAGTCCAAATGGCTCCTAAGAAAAGGGATAGTGACTATTACCAATAATACTAAGTAATAATAATTAAGTACTATTATAATTATTATTATTGTTGAGAATGTATTTTTACGTATACATTTTTCCTTTTTTTCACCTCTTCTATGAATGACTTGGCCTGTTTGTCCATTTGAAATCACACATGTGGCCCTTGAGCTCAAAAGTGGTCATGCTTTTCTTTGTCCCGCAATGGAGTTGCGAAATGAACCAAGGGCACCCGTCAGCACAGCCAAAAGCAGCCATACTAAAAAGGTCAAGCACAGGCCGGCTTGGCACCTCGTTTGTAGCAAGAGACTGAGAACAGCCTTAAAAGATGGCACCCACTCGCTAGTGGGCTACTTGTTGTGGACCATTCCTACCACTCCCTTGCACACTCGAAATTTATAACTAAGTGCTCTGATGTGTTGCTTGCTTGCTCTGTACATACGTGTGGCGTACTTCTGTTGACGTCTCGTCTCCGTGTTAGCGTAGCATCGGGTTCTTACTGGGCGGCCTCCGCAGACGTCCTCGGCCTCTTGGTACTTCGCATTGAGTCAGCCATTTCTGCACAAGCCATGATTCTAACAATATGTATTGATGCTAGCTAGTTCATGTCACCTTTCCACCACTCTGCTGCTTCATACCTGCCGCCATGCTGACCTGGCTTGAGAAGCAAAAGGGTGAGGAAGGCTTGGAGGTGGAAGAGCCCAGCGAGGCAGCATAGTGGTTGCTTGCTGTTTCCTATCATGGATCAGGAGGTCCAATTGAGGGCGTCTGAAGGTCACGCCCAGTAGCACTTTGGTTTCGCGTTCCATGTTTTTTTTCTTCAGCCTCTCCTGTTTTTTGGCCGAGCGGACTGTGATCTTACTGGTGGTCGTTGTTCTCCTCCCATCAGTGTTAGAGTGTGATGGACGGAGCCATGGAGCTGAGCTCTGATTTTGTTCCATATTAAAGAATCATTTTTACTACATAATTCAGCTGCTTTTTTAATGATTGATGAGTCATTTTTAAAAAAAACAAACATCAGAGGGCTGCTGGTAATTATTGTCACTGATATATTATGCATTTATCACATGTTGCTTATTGTGACCAGTTGAATCGCCACGTATAAACCTGCTTCTAAAATACAATCTCATGAAACTGAAGACAGGGAATTAAAAAAAAAAAGCAAATAAATTCGTACTAAAAAATGACAAATCCCAGATTTGCAATGCTGTCTTGCTTTGAGGTTTTAGTCATAAGATTCAGGCTTGAATTTTGACTTCAAGTAAAGTTTGACGTCGGTATTGAACGTGAAAAAGAACAAAACAAATACGGAAGTATTTATTAAGATTAAGAAAATCCTTAACCTCAATAAATATTTCCATATTTGTTTCCATGTATAATGTGATCTACAGTGGATATAAAAAGTCTACACACCCCAAATGTGAAGTAGTTTTCCACCATTAATGAGGCCTATAGCCTCCTTAGAGAAGTAAAGTAAAAACAATGTGTGCACACTCTTTAATAACTGGAAATGAGGCCACGTTCAGAATTGACCAATCACACTCAAACTCATAACAAACGGAAGTCAGCACACACCTGCTACCATTTTAAGTGCCAATGATATTTTAGTAGTACTCTCCTGACATTTGTTTTTTGATACCTAGTAGAAACACTGACAGGGTTTGTTTGGAACTGCTCATAATTCCCCCCGCTTTGTCCAAGGTCCCAATTTCAACGAAAGGAAAACAGCCCCTGTTCATTATGCTGCCACCACCATGATTCACTGTTGGTATGGTGTTCTTTCTCCCTCTGTTGTTTCAATTTTAAAAGATAGTCAAAGCAGAGGGACTCATGAACATTTCCAAATACAAAAATATGGGCATTTTACTAAAGTTTGCCAGTCCGTCATTTGTCATCCGTCAGCAGCCTGGGTACCCGTCCGTTATCCATCAATCCATCATTTTTTCAAGTGGAACCAAACTGTAGAAAGATGACATCTGACAAGGAATTTTACCTTCACATAATTTTCAACAAAAGAATGTTTTCATCACCTGAAGAAAATTTGTCTTGGAATGGCCCAGCCAGAGCCCAGACCTAATCCAAGTGGAAATGTGTGTCCTGATCTAAAAACAGCTTTGCACAAGAGATGTCCTTGCAATCCGACATATTTCCGACACAAAAAGCTGGAGTTGATACTTCAACTTCTACTAAAGTAATTTTAAATCCCAATATCTACTTGTACTTGACAAATGAACGTGAATATTTTTGACACCTCTGCACATGCTAGAAGTATGACATGATGTGAGCACTTGTAGTTCAACACAATAATTTATTTTCACTATAGTTTCCAAAAATGCTCCTGGCAGCGCTCACTAGTTTCATTTTATTTTTTAATCCTTCATATATTTCTTCATGTTCGTGTGAAAATTTGAGAACTACTCAAGTACAGTAAATGAGCTGACAGTGAGGCCTCCATGTTAATATGGCCTCTCGCCATTCCATCAGTGGCAGAAATATCGCAGTGTATTTTACTCCAAGCTGTCTGTGCCAGACTGGCCAATTAAGAGGAGAAGTCCAAATGAAGCAGGAAGGTGATAAGAAAAAACATTGGTGCAGTGAGGCAGAGCAAAGGCGCCTCAGAGAGCTGACTTACATAGAAGGGTCTTCTTAGCTGTCTTTTTATGTGTCTCAGACTATAATCAAATCCATGGGCCGCATATTACAGCTTGTACGGACACAGCAGTGATCCTCCTCCGTGAGACGGAGATATCACAGTCGGGCAGAGACAGAAGGCGGGCTTAGCAGCCGGGGGCCGAGCTTTGGTCCCTCCCTGAACTACGACAGACGGCTGCAGACGAGCCAAGCACAGCTACTCAACAGGAGATCCTCGCTTGCATCACCTCCGTCTATTTTTAGAAGTGCCGCACCCACCTTTTCTCATCTTTGAAGCAAGTGCAAACTCTTGCGCCTCCATCTAAACCGTCCAAAACGTTAGAGGATTTGCGCCGTTGTGGGAGTGAACACAGTCGGCTTACTTCCCGGCCAATGAAAGCGACTCCACTCATTCCCTTTAAAATCAGCGCAGGAGAGACACAGAGAGTCTTTGACATTGCAAAAGCAGAAATAGACTCGTTGGAGTCCATGCACAATATCGAAGCGCACAAAGTATATTTATAAGGGGGGAAAAAAAATACACGAATCTGAGGGTACTGAACCACGAGTATGCGGAGGTTGATTGTACGTGTTAAAATCAAAAGTGGGTTCACAGTAAGAAATCACACCCATTTTTTTTTACCTGTGCTGAGGGATATAGAGACAGTGTTCGTACTTTAGTTAAACATTTCTCTCTCCGGGCCCCAGGATTGATGGTTAAAACTTTTAAAGGTTTTGTCCTGGTTAAGATGGAGAAAGTTCTCTGCCATCCAGTATTAGATGTCCAGGATAAAGTTCAAAAGAGCATCTATTGGACGATTCCAGTCCTCGAGGGCCGGTATCCTGCATATTTTATGTCACATGTAACATGCAGGATAGCGGCCCTCGAGGACTGGAATCGCGCACCCCTGGACTAGCGTCATCAGGTGACACAGAGATGTACAGCTGCGCATCAGCATAGCTGTGGAAATCCACTCTGGGCCTCCTAGTGACACCGCCAAGAGGGAGTTTATATAAGATTAAAGGACCTGAAAATGAACCTTCAGGCACAGCACATGTTACTTCATAGACTTCCTGGCTGGGAGCATGTTTATAAACTTACCATGAAACTACTCTCAGTGAGGTAGGATAAAAAAAACATATTTGTGTACAGCACAAGTTTGTGTGGCAACCCAGTTATTTTATTAAAGGTATAGGATGGTCTACCATCAAGCATTACCAACACCGTTTATTTATTTATTTCTTTTTTTATGGCCATCCAGATTACCTGTACTTCTAAAATCGTTAAAAGTCTTTAAAACATTCCCTACGACAATTTGATAAAATTCTACCAAGCAAGTGTGCCGAAAACATAAATCAGTAAGTCTTAAGAAATTAGGATTTCAAACCAAGGCGATGGTTTGAAATTATGTTTAACTCAAATTAGGGTTAGGGTGTCAAAGTAGCGTCTGGGTTTCAAAGGTGGACCAGGGTTTCGATTTAGGATTTCAAAGGTAGGTCAGGGTTTCAATTTGGGGTTTCAAACTAGGGCTAAGGTTTCAAGTTAGGGTTTTAAACTAGGGATAGGATTTCAAACTAAAGTAATGGGTTTCTAAGTAAGGTTTTAAACTAGAGTTAGGATTTCAAAGCAAGGTTTCAAACTAGTGTTAGGGTTTCAAATTAGGGCTAGGGTTTCAAAATAACGTTTCAAACTAGAGTTCAAGTTAAAATAATTGGGTTTTAAACAAGGGTTAGGTTTCAAAGTCGAGTTTTAAACTAGGGTTAGGGTTTCAAAGTAGGGTTACAAACTAGGGTTAGGGTTTCAATCTTTAGGGTCTTAAACTAGGTTTACTGTTTCAAAATAGGGTTTTAAACAAGCTCTAAGGATTCGTAGTAGGGTTTTAAACTAGGGTTAGGGTTTCAAAGTACGGTTTTCAACAAAAGCTAAGATTCCAAATTTGGGTTTGAAAGTAGGGTTAGGGTTTCAACGCATGGACTTAAACTATAGTTTGTTTTTTTCCCCCCAGTTTGCTGATATTTACTTTTCAGACAGTGTTGCTGTCGACAAGCTAATATTTCCGCCAGTAGTTCTTCTGATTTGCCCTTACTGTTTGCGTTCATCATGCTGAGACTGGACAAATATAGACTGCTGTCTTTGTATCCATCATCAACTATCACATGCTCGGCTCACGATAATAGCAGCAGGTGCCACCGCACTGATGCGACTTTAACTGCGACCAAAATCACCGCCAGGCTTCCTCCAGTCAAATGGAGCCTCTGCAAATGGATCATTAGAAATACGAAATATGCCAGCGATATGCGCATTGTATTTAAGAGAAAAGAAGCAGGAAATGAGACTGTCACTTTCAATGTCGCAGGCGTTTCCCTCAAGTTATTTTTGTGGACAAAGATAATGAAGCGCTCCAGACTTGGCATGACAGCATGTCAAGCCCAAAAAAAAAAAAAAAAAAAAAAATAGGCAATGAAAGCAACAGCTTGGTAAAGATAGGCCCTGCAGACTGGCAGCCTTGGACAGATGGGAGGGAGGAAGGCGAGCAAAAAGTAGCGTGACAGAGGTGAGGATGCCGCATGAGACCAGAAAAAAAAAAAAAAAAAAAAAGGAGATGAAAGGAGTCACAATTAAAATAGACATGTGCAAACAGTGGGATGATCAGTGTCACATTTATCGATGCACTAATCCAAAGGCTGAGCAAGCTGTCATTGGGGCGAGTCAGATTTTGTGTGGTGAACACACACTGAAGTTATCATGCTGTGTGTTTTAAAGTGTCCATGTTGCATCCCAGGCACAAAAGCACAGCGTGAACAATAAAAGATGTAACATCTCACTGTTTAATAGTTTGATGACTGTTTTACTTGGCGAGTTAATTTGAAGGGAAAACACGCACAAGGGAATTAAATTGGAAAATCACACAGAATCTCAGGCTGTTTTTTTTTTATGTCCTCAATACACCAGAGGTTGTGTGAGAGCTAATGCGATGTAGATGTAGATGCATCATATACAGATGGCGAGTGCGGACATTTTCTTCAAATCATCATCCTGCTTTTGCTGGACGTTTTTATCAAGCTGTCAATGCAAATTTCAAACCATCCATCATTTTTACATAACCTCCTTTTTATAGTCATAGCCCACTGTGGCGTCATACTGCCATCCAGTGGCTGAACGTTAAATTGAAAGTAAGTCCATTTATAAATACAGTGCATGGTATGGAAAGTATTCAGACCACTTGAAGATTTTCACTTTCTATGTCTTTGCAGCCATTTGCCAAATCCCCCCAAAAGTTCATTTTATTTCTCATTAATGTACACTCAGCACCCCTTCTTGACAAACCCCCCCCCAGAAATATAGACATTTTTTATTATTAAAAATTAAAAGTTTATATACAATAACTTTTATTATATGGTCATAAGTCTTAAGACACTGAGCAGTATTGAGTAGAAGCGCCATTTTGAGCTTGTACAGCCATGAGTCTTATTGGGAATGATGCAACAAGTTCGGGTTTAGGTCAGGGCTCTGGCTGGGCCAGCCAAGAACCGGTCGCAGAGTTGTTCTGAAGCCACTCCTTTGTTATTTTAGCTGTGTGTTTGATGTCATTGCCCTGTTGAAATTTGAACCTTCAGCCCAGTCTGATGCCCTGAACACCCCGCAAAGAGGTTTTCCTCCAGGATATCTCTATACTTGGCCGCATTCCTCTTCCCTTCACGTTTGGCTGGACGGCCAGGTCTATAATGAGTTGTGGTCATCTCAAACTTCTTCCATTTGAGGATTATGGAGGCCACTGTGCTCTTAGGAACCTTGAGTGCTGCAGAAATTCTTTTGTAACCTTGGCCGGATCTGTGCCTTGCCACATTTCTGTCTCCCATCACCTTGGACAGTTCCTTCGACCTCATGTTTCTCATTTTCTCTGACATGCACTGTGAGCTGTAAGGTCTTATGTAGCCCTTTCCTAATCAAGTCCAATCAGTTTAATTAAACGCAGCTCGACTCCAATAAAGGAGCAGAACCATCTCAAGGAGGATCAGAAGAAATGGCCAGCATGTTAGATAAATATGAAGGTTGCTGCAAAAGGGTCTGAATACTTATGACCATATGATATTTCAGTTTTTCTGTCAAGATGGGGTGCTGAGTGTACATTAATGAGAAATAAAATGAGCTTTTTTGATTTGGGCAATGGCTGCAATGACACAAAGTGAAAAATGTCAAGGGGTCTGAATACTTTCCGTACCCACTGTATATTAAAGAACAACTGAAAGGAAGATAATGGCAGGCAAAAACGGTACTAGCATGTCTACATTTTCGATACATATACTGTATCCCCCAAGGACCAAACGAGTCATTTATGTGCCTATTCTAAAAATAGCTTATCAGTGATGGAACATTCTGATTTGATTTGCTTGGAATGTCTTAGAAGTGAGCATGTGAAAACATAAGCACTCTTATTGATTTCTATCTTTCCTACAGTGTATTGTGAGAAAATGTTACTTAAAATGGCTGGTTACTTTATTGTAAGAATACATGCAATGAAAGGCAATTGTTTTCAAAGGCTCTTCTGCACTCATTTAATAAAGATTCACATCAGTCTCCACTGCAAATCCCATTCATGACAACTTCCAGTTGAGTTGCGTTCCATTCAATCTCAAAGAAAGCCGTCCAGACACTGTTTGCCTCTTTTATTTGTGCTTACAGTGCCAGCCAGCGCACCCTGAGGATTTTGTCATCCATCAGTGTATCCAATGACGTTTCCATTACTGTATGGTCTCACATGGCTGATCAGCGGACAGTCGTGATGACTGAGAGCCTGTGACTGACCACCGAAAACCTTCATGATCTGCTTCTCGTGAGAGAATGTGATCATGCGGAGGAGTAGCAGGGCAAGAAGGGAGTGATATTACACTGATGATGGCAAGCAGTGGGAGTGGGTACGCAGGTGGTTTGACATTCGACAACTACTATTAATGCAAGCAATCGCTCGTGGAATTCAACACCACTGAAAGCTACTACCACAATATTCATTTGCATAATGTGTTACTGATATAATTCATTGTAGGCAGACAGTACCTTCTTATTTATGCAATTATTTTTCAAAAATGTTGAGTAGTCACTGTGCCGAAAGTGCCACTGGACCACAGAAAGCTAAAGAGAGAGCTGTCTCATGAGATTAGAAAGAACATTTTACAAAAAAGATTAAAGATTCAAAGTAACAAACTAAAACTGGGAATAAAGTGAGTAGAGAAGGAAACAAAACTCAGGGAAACATGAATGAACCAATTGAGACTCACAACAAAAAAAAAACAGGCAACTAAATACAAGCAAATTGGCAAGACAATGAGGCACACTTGGACACGAGAGTCACGAGAGACTGGAGGAAGCTGATTGGTTGACACAAGTGACTAGGCTGACATTAATAGGTGGAAACAAAAAATTAACAACCAACAAGACAACATGAAACAAAACTCAATCTAATCATCATAATCAGTCAACACAACACATATTATATATTATGACATACAAAACATCAGATGTGTAACTGTATCCTCAATAAACTCAGAGCTATCTTACTCAGCAACAGATGAAAAGAACGACATGCTACGTTTTTTTTCTTTTATCAAAGTTTAGTCTTACAAAGGTTGTTATAGTTAATCAGAACTAACAAAACACCTAAACCTAAAATAGAAAAAACGTTTTCGTCACGAATTGAAAATGCAAAAAAACAAAAACGCTTTAAAAAATGAAAAGCAACTGAAACTCCATTTTACGCTTATAAAACTAACTACAACTAACTATGATTCTAACAAAACTGTCCTTTGTTTTCGTCTTTGTTTTACATGAGCTTTCGGGGTTCATTTTGAATGTATTTATTTTGGGAAAGCTGTATGTCCATAAAGAGGAAGGAAGATCAAACAGTTAAATTAAAGTTTACTTGACTCTATTGCGCAATACGCCTTCACTTATTTTCCCCAAACTCGATAAATACGCCATATATTAAAAGAAAAACTAATAAGAACTAAACTAAAATGAAGCATTTTCAAAAGTATAAAAAGTAATAAAAACTAACAAACCTGCTCTAAAAACTAGTCGAATCTAACTGAATTTCAAAAATGTCTACATGAAATAACGTCAAAATGAAATAACAACGAACTACATTGAAAAATCCCAAAACTATAATAACCCTGGACTTGACAAAGGCCTACACTCACTTGAGACCTATTTTTATTCGAGTCCATAAAGGCAGAATCTTAGTAATGTATGTCAGTCAATTGTGCAGGGACGACATCGTGGTGGTGAAGTTGCACGTCTGCGTTGAGAATCTCGCAGTGGAAAGTGAGAGAGCCACTCGCTGGTATTCACCGACCTACATAGGATGCGAGGAGTGTAAACAAAAATAGCGAAATATTGCGAGGGGGTGCGACACAGATTCCCACAGACGTCTGTGGCGTGTCAGCCCCTCCACCGCCCAGCGCTGAACCCAGACTGAAGCCCATTGTGTTGTCATCACCGTCATGTGGCGTCACTGTACAAAACTGAGGGTCCAAAAGTGCACGGAGTTTACATCATGCGTACAAAAGACAACTACGCACTTGCTCTGTCAAAACAAATAATTTCTTAAAGGGACACTTGGGTGATCTTAACATCGGCACTTATGTAATAGGTTTCAACATCAGGAAACCAAAATTGAATACTATATAGGTGTCAGTCTTTGCACGTTTTCAGCATTTAAACTTCAAACATGTCAAATGTATTTAGAAACAAATCTCTGAATTCGCTCTGCAGAAGGGCGTCAAATTCATTTTTGACAATGGCCACTTCGTAGTCACGACTTCCCTCAGAGGGCCGTTATGACGCTGAAACCAAATAACTGTTTAATCGTCACAACAACACAATGATGGATAACTAGTTTTGAAATCAGAAGTCAAGCATAATAGCTTGTTCAATTATTGTTACTGTAGAAAGGGTAAAAAAAACAATTTTTGCAAAATCTCAAAGCTATCCTTTATTACACATGACGACTTTGGAATTTTGGTACAAATTTTAACAAGGATCACGGAAGTTGACACACATGCTTTGCTTTTGCGGGGCACATACTACGGGGCATCAAAATTACTTCTGAATATTTAGTGATCAAACCACGGTGGTCCACGTTTTTCAGCTAAAATCCGCCGATCCAGCTCACACCAGACCCTATTGAGGACAAGCGCTATAGGAAATGGATGGATTGTGACAATGAAAAATGAATTTGCTTGCAGCTTGATCTTTAATGCATTCCCCTTCATATGTGAATCTTGTGTACCTCGGATGATAAATATTCCAGTAAAGCAATCATCGGATTGAGCGCGCCGGGCAACACCAGCAGCAAAGACAGACAGACAGACGGACACGTGAGAGTACGCGGCAGCATGAATATTTCAGCGCCGGGATGAATATTTCACTCTTGCAACGAGAGGGGGGGAAAAAAAAGATGCGAGGATTGCGTTACGCTTAGAGCCCTCCATGAATAATGACTGTGGGGATGAGAGGAGGACATGTTCACGTTCAGAGACACAGGTGGAGGAGGCGTGGACAGGTGGGAAAAAAGAAGTATACAAAGTTGATGATGGAGCGGAGGCCGTGACCTACAAGGAGGTGCAGCTAGTGAGGGAAATGTAGAATGGGCCGCTTGTTGCTTCCTGATTGAAGCCGGCCTCCGTGTGGACTTGCCCTTTTTTGGTGTGGCGACGCGCAATCTTCGTCGTTGGGCCTCACTGCGGTGCTTACACAACGCAGACACCGGGAAGGGGCTCGTGTGTTTAGCATGTCATAAATATTTTGTTGCTCTAAATCCAATACGCACTTTTACTTGGTCGCCTTAGGCACATTAAACAGACGCCGACCACAATGGGTGTAAATTCTGCAATGTCAGAAAGAAAGACGGGGTCCACGAGGACAGTATTTCCCAACCTTTATTGAGCCAAGGCATATATTTTACATGACAAAAATCCCACGGCACACCATCGCCTTCAGAGTAAGTCTTGTTTTTTTTTTGTTTTTTTGTATGAATGCCAATGGTGGATTCATAAGGTAATTGTACCTTCTGCCATCTCATGGATACACATATAATTGTTCTTCCTGTTATGTATAAGTCATTGCTGACATGGATAAATTAACCAAAATACATCATTTGAGGGGAAAAAAAGTGGTGCCTTGAGATACCAGTTTAATTCTTAAATGACGCCGAAACATGTATCACAAATCATCTTTCCCCATTGGAATGAATGGAAATGCTGTTAATCCGTTCCAGCCTGTCCCCAATTTTTTTTTTTTTTATTAGCCGTTTTTCACACAGGAGAAAGAATCTATGCCTGTGACTCTGAGTCTGTCTTAATTTGTGTCTTCATGTGTGACTGAACTTTTTGTGATTAAATTTAAAATACCTTGATGAAGGTATTCAAGGACGTTGAATGAATGTTATTGTATAATATATATATATAGTTATTGAGCCCACTAAGTTTACTCAAGTATCACTGGATTTCAGGGTAACTATATTTGAATCTTTTACTATGGTGTCGTGTTTGAGGTTTAAAATCTGTGCCTTTACAGGTACCAACTAAGGATGAGTATTTGATTACATTTCCAAACCCAACTATTTAGAATTATTAATCAATCGCATTATTTTTTCATGAGATGGCAGAATGTCTGTGAATGTTTAAATGTCAGTGTTGTATTGATCATAATAATGGTACCCAGAGGAATATGTGCCGTTGTGTGGCTCTAGTGGACTTGCCAGAACAGAAATCAGGTCGTACTTCTTTAGACAGCAAACAAGTAACGGCCGAACCAGCAGTGCCTGTGCTTTCGCCTGAACTGATTCAACACGCGAATAATGAACAATCTATTTCACACACTCAGAGGATTTTGATCCATCACGAATCATTTGATAAATTAATGTACTGTCATCCTGATACCAAATTAAATGACAAGGCATTCTACAGACGCTAGAGTGATGCCATTTTGTTCCTTTTTGCAGCTCAGAGCAACTGGTGAACTTCCTTTATTAGAAAGGATTGACAGTTGACTTCCTCAGGTGGGTGGCAATTCAATAATGCCAAATAGCGCACACACAGTTCTGCTTTGCTTCACAGTAACCTGAGATGAAACTCATACTTTCGTATTCACAGCTAAAGAAAAATGTAAAATTAAGCAAGCTTGCTGTCCACCTGCCTGCAGATCCTCTCAGTCTGGATGGAGGTTTGACCTCATGCCTCCCGCCCCGTCTCCATGTCGTCCTCATACTCATAATCCATGTAAGCCCTGTCATATTCCAGCTCCTCGCCCTCGTACTCCAAGCCCTCTCCCTCGCAGATCAGCTCCTCCGTCTCATACTCAAACGCCTCCTCGTCGTACTCCAGCTCGCCGCCGTCGCACTCCGGGACCGGAGACCCGGCCTCCTCTTCGTCCTCCTCAACGGCGGCTCGTTTGGAGCGGCCGTTCTTCAAAATGCCGTGAATGATGGGCTCCTCTCCCGCCTGAGCTGCTTCTTCTGCCTCCTCTGCCTCCTTGCGCCTCCTGTCCTTCCCGACCTCACGCTCCTCCAAGAACTCTGCAGCGCCTTCCCCGACCACCGTTACCTCCTCGCCCACTTTCGGCGGCTCCTTGACCGGGTTGTGGTCATAGGAGAAGAGGCGAAGGGATCGGAGGCGCTTGAGGCTGGGAAACTGGGATATCTTGTTGCGGTCCAGGTCCAGGATCTCCAAGCCCTCCATGCTTAGGAGGACTTTGGGGAAGGTCTGGAAGCGATTGCCGTAGAGCCACAGCCCCCTCAAAGTCTCCATGCGGCTCAGGTCGGGAGGCAACGTCTTGAGGCGGTTGTCACCTATCTGCAGGGACTTGAGGTTGGGAAGTTCGTACAGCTCTTTGGGAAACCATTGGAAGTAGTTGCTCTCCAGCCACAGGCAGCGGAGACTCCGCAGGTTCTTCAGCTCGGGCGGCAGCGTCATGAGGCGGTTGCTGCCCAGGTAGAGGCGGCTGAGGTTAGCCAGCTGGCAGATGGCGACGGGAACATCCTCCATCTTGTTGAAGTCCAGGGCGAGGATCCGCAGACCTTGCAGCTGGGTGATGCTATCAGCAAGAGTGCGCAGGCTATTTCCACAAACGTAGAGCTTCTCCACGTGTGTCAGTCCCCAAACACGAGCAGGTAAGCGCTTAAATTTACGGTAGCTCAGGTCCAACACTGGATCTCCGCTCTCCAGCAACTCATCCACCCCCAGTGGAAGCTCTTCCTCCACCTCCACTTCCTCCGCTTTTTTCTTCTTCTTCTGCACTATTTCCACCTCTTCACCATCTTTCTCCTCCTCCTCGTCCTCCTCCTCGTCTCCCTCGCCCTTCCCGGAGGAGTTGCCCATTCTGTGGCCTCCCGACTCTGTGCTTGAGTCACAGCAGAGTCATGTGATGTGATGACGGACGAACCTAGTCGCTGCGTTTGTTATGAGCTTGCAAAAAAACATCACGCCTCAGGCCAATTAACTGTCGCCATGCCGCACTCGGCCAGGCGTCTCTTTGTGCCTTCATCTAGCACAGTGCGGAGTAATAAAAATAGTAGTAGTAGTAATAATAGTAGTAGTAGTAATAGTAGTAGTAGTAGTAGTACTGCAGGTAGTCGAGCTCTAATATATAGAACTCAATTTTGAGTTGACTCTTTGCCGGTCTTACCCTTCTCTTTCTCTGTCGTTAATTTTAAACACCGTTTAGGTCACATGAGTGACACTGCCTATCAAGGTTCGAAAGCTCCACTTTAGCATATTAAATTGTCGCCTACCGACCAGCTTCCGGCTCCGCGCTGGTGGAGGAGCCCAGAGTGCTCAGCCCGGTGACCCGGCCGGCGGCAAAGAAAAACACTCAAAGGAAGTTAATGCAGCTAATCCTCAATAGAATTATGCTGAGGTCCGTCCAAATGTCTGATCCACAATGGAGCAAGTTATTGCACATTTTAGCAACACTGCTAAGCTGACTGCAAGCCTCGTCCTGATATTGTCCGCGTGTTGCCATCAGTGAGGAGGTTCACTTTCAACTGCTGCTCTTCCTCCCCTTCCTTCCTCCCTTCCCTCGCCCCCACTGTGTAACCCGAACAGCTGGGCATCAAATCGCATTGTCAAGTGTGTGAGTATGAGTACAAAGTAACCTCTTTCTAAAACTTGGTCTCGCTCTCCCACCTTTTTTTTTTTTTAAACATTTTTTTTTAAATAACAACAAAGTAAAAGACAACAAAGAAAAAACAACAAACTAAGTTTAAAACTATGGCGAAAAAAAAAACTGGGGGGTGTGGTAATATGGTTTCTCTCGCTTCATAAAGCAATCATTTTTGATAGAGCTCTTATATTGGTACTTATTGGATTGTGCAGATGTGCCTAATGAAGGGGTCAATGAGTGCACATTCCAACCAAATGGAATGCGGTCATGAAATATGGATAATTTTACCAGTTTGCAACATGACATGATTGATTCTCGAATCTGCATGTGATTGTAGCGCAACACAGTAAAGTGCTTTTAAACTTGTGGCTGCAATCTTCAAAGAAACAGTGGAACAATTCTTCAAACAAGAGGTCAAGTGCTGGCGTAAAGCTCTTTATTGACATAACCAGTTGAAGTTCAAACATAAAACTGAAAATTACATGTCGTGTATTTAACCAATATACTGAACTTACAAATGCCTGCTGGTTTAATGCTAACACACGATGCGGAACTCCATAGATAGGATAACAAAAGTAGCATTGCTCTTTTGGTAGTTAAAACATTTAAGCAACAGATATTTGAACAATATCTTTCCAGAAACACACGTAGACAGACAAAAATAACAATAATCACAGATATATTATTTATCCTCTGCAAAAAATTACTGCGGCTCACTGAGTGACTTAGTTCTGAAACTCTTCATATATTATGTACGTCTGTATTATACTTCCCCCTGGTGTCCAAGGCGCATACACCAGAAGGAGCACAATGTCAATAGGCATTGAAGTATGAAATCATTCTGCACAAACTGCTAAATTCTTACATTCCATATAATTATGTTATTATTTTCCTATTAAAAACGCCACAAAGATTTTTGTTGGTGTTTTTGTGGGGCTTGAATGGCATTTCCAATCTTATTTGTACAGTTAGAGAAGGAAAAGATCATCTCCAAAGATGGCAACTGGTTTATCTCACAGCCTTTTATTGAACAGTTAAAAAGCTGTGACGACAACCTCTAAGTGACATTTAGCTAAGACACAAAACAGGCACACAAATACGAGAGAGCTGCTAGTCCTTGACAAACATAAAATGTGTTGTTTTAGTAATGTCATAATGACCAATATAATATATAATAACAATTTTTGCTGTATGCAGAGTCTGTGTGTAAGTCAGAACACTCTTAGTCTCACGCTAACGCTAACGTAGCACAGTTGTAACCAAGCGTGCATTCTTGTGCCACATGATGACGCACAGTTGTACCTCAATTACAAGTGACCTCGCTTCTCTTCAGTTCAAACAAAAATTTTAGTTCTGTTCACGAAAAGGTGGCATAACTTCAAAACAAGTAGCAGCTAGTAAATGATTGAAGGCACAGAGCTTGCTTCAAGCTATTTATTGCCACTCCCAGTTGAACTTTAAATATATGTACTGTATTTACAGCGATGGGCACTTTACCCTATTTTGCCGATCCGTCCACCGTTCGCGACCTGGGCATCCTATCGTCATTGTCCCTGCATCCTTATTCATGAAAACCTCTTAAAAAGAACTAATGTTACTGCAGTTTACTGAGTCATTTATTTGTGAAACTCTTCTTTGTCATATGTTTGTATTATTCTGGCCCCTTGTGTCCAAGGTGATTACAAGGGCAATGGACATTGCAGCATGAAGTCATGATGCAGACACTATTTCATACTTCACATCCTATTCAATTATGTTAGCACTGCATGTTTTCATGAAGTAGAAATGTAGTAGTAGTGCTATTTTTAAATACAACATAAAGCTATATCTTGAAAAAACTCTGTGTACAAAAGTCTGCCCTAATATGTACTCTACGTGTCATCATGTCAAAATGACATTTGTCAAAAAGGTTGTTCAAACAAGAAAGTCAGAGGTGACCTGGACTTTTGCAGTAGAAGGTATATATTATAAAAATGACATCATCCTTCTAGACCAGACCACTGTGTAAATGGGTTACGACTGTGAAGAAAAACCTGGCAAAGCCGCTCGGGTCAGATGTTCGGCACCTCAGTCTTCAGCCCTCAGTCAGCGAGGGGGCGGGGTGCCGAGGGGGCCTCTGGCTGCTTGAGGATAATCCTGTCTGATATGCTGATTTGCACATTTCTGCTCCACATTGAAACCGCCCTGAAACAAGACAGCTGAAGAGGTCAATGAATGTGACTGTGGAGGTGAATGCAAATGACAAAATGATGCCATGGAAAATGTCCATCCATCCATTTCGTAGTGCTTTTTGCATAATCTTGTTCAGGGTGACAGTAAACTGTTGAATAGGCTAACTGACTTTGGGTAAAAGGCAGACTACAGCCTGGACTGGTCACCAGTTAACCACAGGGTGGGTGGGAAGTATCCGGTGGATCAAACCATTTTTGAGGCAAAAGGGGGAGGTGCCATACTATGTGTGTTATGTTTCTGCCACATACCGTGTGGTAGCACGAACGAAAATGGGCAAGACACACCTTTGCAGAGAATTCACACTGAACCAGAGAACCGATTGTTTATATATAAACTACAGCATGCTTAAAATGTTGGGGGACCACACCAGCAGCCAGGCTGCTGTTGATAATGCCAAAACCGATTTACCAATTGTCGGGACAATCTCCTTAAAGAAGTGTGGGGGAATGGAGCCCGATGGTTTCATATGGCAAACCACTTCCTCCAAAAATGTCAAAGAAATCGGCTCAAAGGAATCAAACGCTGCAAGAACTTTCACAGAGGGGTCAAATGTGGCGTTCGAAACAAGAGCCCTAGCTGTAGCAACCTTATCAATGAAAAACTGCATGAATCTATCGCACATTTCAGGGGATGAGTCCGTGCAAGTCGGTTGACGGGGTTTGAGTACAAAGTCAATATAAATTTAAATAGTCGTTAAATTAAATTGCCAATAGTTGTCTCCTGCTGTTTTCTGAGCAAATCAGGAAGGAGAAATTACAACCGCATAGCATATATATATATATCATAGGAAAATCACTCAGTTCTTTAAGATCTCAGGTCTTTGAGATCAGTGGACAATTGCCTTTGTTGACTTTGATTAGAGGTTTGGCCTTTTTGTGGCTTTGATTGGAGGTTCGGCCCAGCAGTCACTAGAGCCCCCTTTCGAGCTTTGTCAGCAAACCTCTTTCAATGTGATGTAACATAGAAATTGGCTTCAGAGATCTCAAGGAAAGACTACAGCTCACTGGGACTTAAGGGAGAAAGGAGCTTCAGGACACAAAGCAGAGGAATACAACCTAAAGAGGCCAAACGTAGGTTATGGAACTTGCATAATTTTCATTGATAAACCCCCCAAAATATTCTTTGCTTTAATATAGGTAATGTTATTAACCTTAATAATTTCATTATTCCTGTTTGTCATAGGTCATAGACTGTCAGTGTGTTTCATTGTATTTCATCCTGTTCTTTGAACTGACATTGTGTTCATTTGTTGTTTGATGACTGCAAACAGTGTCTTGATGGTACCGAGCCGCAAAAAAAGTGAAGCGCACGTCTGACAACTTCTCGCTTGTTCATTGTGCTGCGGGACAGCGACTCAATGAATCACCGAGCTTGTAACGACACACACTTTTATCTCACTTCACCATGTTCCAAACAGACACATGTAATTCAAAATGTTTAATTAATTTATTTTATTTTAGGACGTTCACAGATGCGAGCACATTGTATTTGCGGTTCACCTGAGGACAAAGTGTCTGTTTGAGCTGCTCATTTGTACTGCCTGCTGGTCAAGGTCAGTATTAAAATGTATTCGCAATTGTTTCACACAGTAATTGCATCACAGACAGACAGACACTAAAATACCATTCCAACCCCAAACAGAAAGATGGTTGACACATTTAAAGTGTAGATGTAGATGGTAAAATACAATTCTATCAACAGACAGCCAGAAATATTAAGAAATGAAGAAGTTAGAACAATCATAAAATGAAATTGGGGCTTTACAAAGAAAAGTATCAATATAATACGATAATATGTTTGTGTATTTACATTCTAACAATACTTTATGGTACAGTTACAGTACTGAAGTTATGTTTTCAAGATATATTTTCTGGACTTTCACATCACAATAAGAAACACGGTGCTATATAATAAAAAGTAATGTAAACACTAATTGTATACTTTATACAGAAAGTAGTGGTACATATTATTCCTCAAAAGTAGATGGGCGTATGTGACACAATTGGGCATGGAACGGGTACCCGCTCATGCCCGTGCACGTCCTTTATTTACTGTACGCCGATTGGCTAAAAAGCCGTCGGAAGATCTCCTCGGAATTTCGTTATGAAGGACAGCGTGAAATAGTCAGCCAGCAAAATCGAAGGAGATTTATTAGAATTCGGCAATTGTTCACAATTTAGAACGGATTCAAACATGGCTAATGAGTTGTACATGCGCGCCCGTGTGCTTGTAACGCGCCGAGTGTGAGACCAACCCCGCATGTGAGTCTATTTTTTTTTCTTCACGCTGCGATACTGCAGATAAAAAAGCCTTGCGGGCAATATAAAAGTGATATAATTGCGGATTTGCGATGCGACATTTTCGTTGTGCTAAAATGTTTATTAGTTGTGGTTTGATAACGTTTTCGTGACTACTTTTTGCAGTTAAGACAAGGCATTCTCAACGCGGTGCATATCCATATACAGTAATATTCCCAGATTTGGGTTCAAATGAATTGGGTCATTTGTAGCAGATGTCAGGTGATTGAAGTATGATGCACAGCCAACCGCACATTATAGCGCACTGCATATCAAATTCATCATTAATTATTTGTGTGCATGTTCCACTGCTCATTGTTCTCCTTAACTCGTGTTACAAGCAGGCTCCGAGCACACACGGCAACAGGTTCAAACACCTGCCTATCTGCCTAGAGAGCACACGGTACAAACGTATGTGTCCACAATTGTGTTAGTGTGTAGAGGCTCTGAAGAAATGGGTGCTGGAGGCCAGCAGACAGAGCCAATGGGCAGCGATGTTTTCACCTGGGAAGAAGTGCAGAGCCACAGCAGCAGGAATGACCAGTGGTTGGTGATTGATCGGAAAGTGTACAACGTCACAGAGTGGGCCAAGAAGCACCCTGGAGGCTTTCGGGTCATCCAGCATTATGCTGGAGAGGATGCCACGGTACGTGATGCGTATGGTTTATCTTCATGTTATGTTGTTCACCCCTCTCATTTTATTTTTTGTCTAGGAAGCGTTCACTGCTTTTCATCCTGACAAGAAGTTTGTGCGACGCTTTCTGAAGCCACTGCTGATTGGAGAGTTGGCGGAAACAGAACCCAGCCAAGACAGACAGAAAAACGTAAGAAGTATCTTCAAGAGTCCTAAAGCGGAACCAAATCTGCCCAAGTCGTATGTGCCAAAAACACGGTATTCTTTTAAAGGGGAAGTAAAGCCTAACATTTTTTTTTCCAGTTCTATGCAAGCCCACTAGTTGAAACAAGGCATTCTGATTAATATTGCGTTTGTGGAATATGAGAAATCTACCTGTTTTTAGCCATCTGAGGGGGCGGCCATTTTGTCACTTCTGTCGACTGAAAATGACATCACAACTGCTCAGGGCTCCGGTAACGACTAATCACAGCTCACCTGTTTTCTGAAACTGAGCCATGATTGGTCATTATTTGAGCCCTCAGGGCATCTGTGATGTCATTTTCAGTCAACAGAAGTGATAAAATGGCCGACCCCTGAGATGACCAGAAACGGGTGGATTTTGCTGCTTAACTCCCATTCCACAAACGCAATATTAATCAGAATGCCGTGTTTCAACTAGTGCGCCTGCTGGGAACATATTCTTGAAAAAAATGTGTTTGGGTTAATTTCCACTTTTAAGGTTGTGTTTGTGGAATAACAATTAATCAGATGAATCATTTTTCATCCATCTCAGGGGGCCACCATATTGGGCAATATCCCCTCTGCTGTCGTCACAACTGTTCTCGCATTTGCGAACGTCACGTGACCAAACCCGGAAAACAGGTTAGAGGCCTGCCGTGATAACTAGCAGAACTTTGGGTTGATGACAGGATGGTAACCCATCACTAGTCCCTGGCAACCCATCATGTCACAACAAGACAGTCAACGAGCAATGTAAGGGTACCAATAGTGTGGTCATGTTGACACAATGACAGTTGTGCAAATGATGCAGAGAGTCCTCAGGCACATTTGAAGTTTCCAGTAGTGTAGAATACTGATCAACAACATTTATGCAAATAACAGAGTGACAAAGCTACAACAATGAATACGGTAGTACTGTCACAACAGAGATGTGCATAATTGGAAAAAAAATGGCAGAAAGCCAAAATGGAATTTTAAGTCAAGTGTTTAGGAAGTTAGGGAGAGGCAAAAAGCTATCGGAATGTCTGCTGGTTTTAGGGTGTGTAATTCCGTAGTGATTACCTGAGGGAAGGAGCCGGAAGAGGTGGTGACCCGGATTTGGAGGGTCCGAGAGAATATTGCCTGCCCTCCTCTTTGTTTTTGCAGCGTGCAAGTCCTCATTAGTAGATAGAAGGGTACCGATGATCTTCTCGGCAGTCCTAACTGTCGTTGCCGTCGGATTTTGTCCTTCGTAGCGGCACCAAATCAAGCCTGTGATGGATGGACACAGGACCGATTCAATGACTGCTGTATTAAACTGCCGCAACAGCTCCTGTGGCCGGCCGTGTGACCTCAGCAGTTGCTGGAAGTACATCCTCTGCTGGTCCTTTTTGAGAATGGTGTTCCTGTAGGTGTCCCACTTGAGGTTGTGAGAGAGCACAATTCCCAGGGAGTTGAAGGCGCTGACGGTTGACATAGTTGGACAATGTGAAGGGCAGCTGTGGCGAACGATGGTTCCTGAAGCCCACGATCATCATCACTCTGTGTATTTATGCCCCTCCCCGTCTATGATTCTGTGCTTCCAGGCTGCAGTCACCCAGGACTTCAAGGCTTTACATGCTCATGCAGAGCAACAGGGTCTGTTTCGGGCCCACTCCCTTTTCTTCTTGGCCCACCTGGCTCACATCCTGCTGATGGAGGTCCTGGCCTGGTTGCTCGTACGGCTCGGGGGGACTGGCTGGATCCCGACGGTGCTCTGTGTCATTTTGATGGCGACTGCACAGGTAACAGGAATGATGTGCGACTGGCCGTCAAGTTATTATATGCAAAACATGAATCCCAAACTAACGCCTCTTTTGTCTTCCTTATAAGATCCAGGCCGGATGGCTGCAGCATGATTTTGGTCACTTATCTGTCTTCAAGAAATCCTCATGGAATCACCTTGCACACAAATTTCTCATTGGGCACCTGAAGGTAACCACATCTCTGACAACAAACCCGAAATACGTTTTACTGAATCACTTGTTCTTACCCACAGGGAGCTTCTGCTAACTGGTGGAATCATCGACACTTCCAACATCACGCAAAACCCAACGTCTTCAGTAAAGACCCCGATGTCAACATGCTGCGCATGTTTGTTGTTGGAGCCATTCAACCAGTAGAGGCAAGTTGTACATACAGCACAAGCATGATATCACCACCAGCACCCAGCATGCTTCTGTTATCCTAACTTAGCACTACTCTCTCTCTCTCTCTCGCAGTATGGCACCCAAAAGATCAAACATATGCCCTACAACCATCAGCACCACTACTTCTTCCTGGGTACTCTCCTCTTTTTCACTTTTCTAAATTCAGTACAATGAATCAATGAAGTTAATGTTCAACAACTTGTTTTGTTTTGTTTTGTTTTGTTTTGTTTTAGTTGGACCCCCACTGCTAATTCCAGTATATTTTCACCTTCAAATCATGCATGTGATGATATCGCGACGTGACTGGGTGGTAAGATGAAGCCTTCCTATTTCCTTTTCCTGTCTGCTCATTGGAGAATTTTATCAACAGTTAGGAAATTGCCTTTTTATTTGCTAGTAAAGGCCCCCTAAAGTTAGTTCAATAATATCATAGTTATTTTAGGTAGTTTGCTTATTAGCATAGGGTGACCATATTTTGATTTCCCAAAAAGGGGACAGTTGGCACAGCTTCAGGAAATTGAAATAATATTCAAAGATGCCCCACGTTATAACTCTAATAATTTTAAAGTAGGGGCTGCAAGATATTGGAAAAACAGGGAATATGCGATATGTGGCATTCAATATTACTGCGATCTTAAACATGTACCTAAAGAAATGACATTTTTCTTATCTAATGTATTTATACCTTAAGTTAATTCACTTATTTGCCCACCAAACTTTGTAAAACAGTAGAACGCTTTATAGTCGCTATATAGTATTGTACTTGTACTATTTTTAGTGGTTTTCTATGATTTACCTTTAGGTTCTAGGTTTAAAATGGTTTCTATTTCTTTTACTATTTAATAATACATAAAGAATTCTCAATAAAGAAATACCAGCCATTTATATTAAGAAGTTTTTTTTCTTCTGAAGGATATGGCCTGGTGCTTTTCTTACTACCTTCGCTACTTCACTTGTTATGTTCCACTTTATGGTCTCCTGGGCACAGTGGCGCTCATCATCTTCGTTAGGTAAGTGATGGATTTATTATCGCAATAAGGCTCACACTTCTTAAAATCACCTATTTGATGTAAAGTTAATGTGCTGTGGCTGCTGGGTCGAGGGTTTAAATCATCGCTGAATAACACTGTGGCGGAAAATGAGCCCTCAATTGCTCCCAGTGTGAAGCAAATGATTGAAGTGCTGACCAAAGCCACACTATGTGACCCTTAACTGAGAATATTGCTTTACACTGACTTGCAAAAGTGCTCTCTCATTGTTCTTACTCTGTTGAGAACAAGTCCAACACAAATGACCACTGAAGATGATTGTTGCCATAGGATATATTAGAACTTAATCTGTTTCAGTATCATAAAACCTTTTTAACATAGAGTCAATATTTCAAATTAAGATTGTAACATTCTTGTGTTAAAAGAAGTTAAGAATAGTAATATTGCTACATTAAAACAGAGACATTCTCAGCTATGTTTTTTTCTCATTTGCTCGCCCTTGAAAGAACACATGCTCTGTAACAACTATAACTACATTATATACTATGATTTCACTAGCCAGTTGATAGCAAGCTTCTTTGTGGCTAGTGGCTAACATTAGCACTTAACCCCACTGCTTGGACTTGAAGCATTTCCTTCATTAATTTTAAATATGTGTCACAAAAAGTCATAATACTCAAAGAATAGTCTGTGCGTCCAACAAAACTTAACATTTTGACTTTGACATGATAGCAGGGGTGTGGCTCTGGGGGATGTGTTTCTGGATTATCATGCCTCTGCATTATGGGGCCTCAGACAGTTGTGTCTGGCCCTTTCTGGAAAGTGGCTCTGGATCTTGGGCCAGCCGAGCTTCCAAGTCATTAGTCGAAAAACCCAGCGAGAGTGATTGTGATGTAAATTAGCCTTACATAACATTGCGTTAACGTGGGAGTGCAGAACAGCTTGATCATAACAAGGCAGATAACAATAGATTTACTTGGTTTTAATTTCACACTAGATGGCTGGAGAGGCACCCCAGAGAACCGATTGTTTATATATATAAACAATTTAAAAAGGCACATTTCTGTAATATAGCCCCTTTCATACGCATTGATCCTGTTATGACAACCGTTGCCTGCAGAGGCCACTGTTGTTCAACTTTAAGCCATCAAGCCGAGCTCATGCCATTCGTTTTGTTGAACTTCTCAGTTAATGTCAAATATGTTGTAACGTGGCTCTGATTTTTCAGGTTTCTGGAGAGCCACTGGTTCGTGTGGGTGACTCAGATGAATCACCTCCCGATGAACATCGACCACGAGAAGCGTCGAGACTGGCTCAACATGCAGGTGCATGCTGGGAAATATAGATCCTTTGTGGTCACTACTTCATCTTCACACTCATTGGCTCTTTTTTTGTGTGCTTCAGCTACACGCCACCTGTAACGTTGAAAAGTCCCCCTTCAACGACTGGTTCAGCGGACACCTCAACTTTCAGATTGAACACCAGTAAGTCACATAAGCAAGATGGTAAGATTGAAAGAATTAATGATTGATATATTCTGCGTTCCAGTCTTTTCCCGACAATGCCGCGTCATAACTACCATCGGGTGGCGCCGCTGGTGCGCGCCCTGTGTGACAAACATAAGATTCCTTACCAAGAGAAGACATTGGGGAAAGGCATGATTGACGTCATCAGGTAGAATATGTCTGAAATATTTGTGTCTGCCTCGGACAAAAATTCCATCCTTAGTGGGGTTTTAACCACTGGGTGCTATTATCTTCTTATTGCAGGTCACTGAAGACTTCAGGGAATCTCTGGCTTGATGCCTATCTTCATAAATGATCATTTTCTCACATCTGCTGTCTGGGATCGATTACATTTGGTTTAATTCAGTGTGTTCTCCGATTTTGTGCAGGAATAATGTAATGTCTTTTGTATTACTTGACCATATATATTTGTTTTAATAATGAAGAGCCCCGACTAAGAATATATATGTAGTAGTTAATACAGTCATAGAAAAAAAAGGTTTGGGCTTTGACATGGATGTTTTGTGTATTAGTGTGTGTATTTTGTGTTACTTCGTCTGTAATGAGCTTTTATCATATCCCAGCTGATTTCGGGGGAGAGCCAGGGCACACCCAGGACTGGCAATCAGCCAATCGCAGCAGGACACAAGATAGCAAGAATTGTCTTACATTCACACCTAATGTGGGGAATTGAAAGAGCTTGTGAACCACTTCACGACAAAAAGAGGCTTCATATGTCAATCAAAATTGATCTGCGCGCCCCAAATTCCTGCATTTCTCGACACACGCTGAAGCCTTAGCACAATGTGTCCTATAACGTTACTCCCAACAGAGATACGCTTACATGGACGAAGAAAAAGTGTAACTTTTACCTATACTCAGAATTGTCAATAAGATACCGGTACTTAAAATACTTAAACGTTCCAATTCTTTTCAATTGAGTCTTGAAAAGACGCCATTTCTGGGGCTGGCACTGCAACTACATCAGGGTTAGGCAATTTAAATGCTGGAGGGGGCAGAAAGAACCACACACTTCCTAAACAGGTGTATGACAAAAATGTTTTTAAATATGGACCAAATATGTGCATATGTGCCAAATACATGCTGTCAATATATGTTTTGATAAAACATTTTCAATACATGTATAAAAGCTCCACTGTGCTGCATATTCAGAGTTCGGCACATGAGGATTTGCATATTTGGAGATTTTGTTTTTCAATACTTTTTCATATTTTGGCTTTTCCCCAAATTTTGGTGGTATTTTGGTGTCAATTCAAGTTTTTTTTTTAATTCCAAGTTGTTTTTTTTTTAATCAAAAATTTGTGTTGGGGTAAGGGATTAATCAAGGGCCACGTAAGTGTGGTTGTGTGGGCCGCCAGTTGCCCATCGCTGATCAAAAGTAATCAAGTGATCATTAACAAGCAGTCAATTTCTCACGTCGTGCTATGGACTGAGGTGTGCCTCAGGAGTCGTCAGGATTGTGCTCAAGGGTCCACACATTTTATGACACTGTCTGCATCCGGTTCATCCAAAAACAAACGAGACTGCGGGATAGCAAACATTCACTAACGTTTAATCTTGCAGCTTGTTTTGAACTTGTTTTCCATCATATTTAGTCCTTTTGATTGTGTGTCAATCTTCATTTACTTATTGAAGCAGAACAGTTGAAAATACACCCGTGCAGAAACAATGGGAAAAAAAAACATTGACTATAATTTACAGACTCATGCATAATTATGGTGAGTAAAATGTAAACAGCAATGCGAATCATTGGCTATACATACAGCATGAGAAAATGTCAAAACTTGCTGGCACAAATTATGCAACAATCTTATTCACTGAGTCATTCACTAAACTGATGAAATATGAATCTTGTCATTCAGCATCAACATGCGCCACATCGCCTTTACAAGCATGTACTAGTACATGCATGTCGCAAACACAAAAAGTTCTACATCCTCTGTTCACATTTGTTGATCCACACAAAGCTTGAGACATCACAGAGATGCAAATTAGTTTGCGCACATACAAAATGGGAGAAAATAAATATACAATGAAAATGTGTACAACGTGTGAATATGGTCTGCCGCAGGTCCTGCACAACAGCATTAATTGTGGAATTAGGAGGGGTGGGTTGTGCAGCTTCAGTCTGTGCTCCCCGAGTCGATTCGCTCCTGTCTGCGCTTCATGACCTCCTGAAGCTCGCTGTCTCCACACGTTTTCTGCCAGAAAAATGAAGGATGCAACCGTAATAATGAAGTCACGTAACCAGTGAATTATGAAGCAATGAAAACACTAGTAATGGCATTTCTTATTGTTTGACTCTAAAGCTGTTTAAAGTGTACTACAAGTAGTACCATATTATTATAGGGGAAAAAAACCCAAAACTAAAGATAGCCATAACATCCAGTATAGCCAGAAGCTGAGTTACATTGTATTTGTTAATGGACCACGTGGAGTTTAGTAGATTTGGATAAATATTTTTGTTAGATTTGTATTTTCCAAACAAGATAACAAAGGCAAAATATCACAATATTTAAAATAAACCAAAAGGATATTGGGCCTGTAAGGCTAAAGAAATATTTTAAACACCTTCCCCTAAATATGCGACTGGAGCAGGCGTCACCACCCTGTTGGAAACCGAGAGCTACTTCTGGGGTACTGATTAATGTGAAGGGCTACTAGTTTGATACACACTTCTGAAACAACACATGCTCAAATTATTTTTGAATATATGCTATTTTTAGACATAGTTTCCACTCTTCTAAATAAAGATAAAGCAAAGATTTAACAAGATGGGAAACAAATTCTCTTTCTGCAAGTGTTGACATTTTGCAAGGATCACTTCTACAACATAATACAATACAATACAATTTTATTTATATAGCGCATTTCATAACAGCTAGAGCTGTAACAAAGCACTTTACAAACAATACAATAAATAGAACAAAAACAATAAAAGTCCTTTTTAATATCAGGGCCGTGACACTGTCCCCTGGGTTACGGTGTGAGGCCGTTACACGTCTTGACCCTTATCAAATATGTTCTGTATCAACCCTTATCGGCCCATTATATTACATCCTGTAATTGCTCAAGCATTTGTTTATCATTTTTGTCACGATAACTGGTTTTGAACAGATGCCAAAAGGAAGGAAGGAAAAACCCATGCTCGAATAGATGTAGTGTCATGCAGCTTTGACGGTGTCAATCAAAACTGACCAGATGGATTAATATTGTTAGATTGTAGAGGACAGTGTTATGGTTAGTAGCACATTACTTTGTAATGAGTTATTTTTTCATGTGTTACAGTAATATATAATGTTTGGCGGTAACAGAGTAATATAATATCATATATTGTTACAGTTACTGAGTCTGGTACTTTTCCCTCCTTTTTTTTCCCAAAGAGACCACCCCACTATTTACTGGTGGAGCCGTACCTAATGTTATGGCCTGTGTGTATCTGTCTTATGTTTCTCCAATGATGTGTCATAGTTTTGCTAGCGGATATGCGACTAACCTCTATTTGTGTCTTCTGCACAGTAATCTGCGATGAGACGCGAGCGCCTTCGTCTCCACACACAGCCTTCAGCTCTTGTTTGTTGAGAGAAAACAACTGAGCTCCAGTCAGGATGCCCAAACATTCCACCGTCCTGCGTTGCGGGTAACATGGTGAAAAAAAGTCATTTGCATCCTGTCATCTTTACAAATAGGTGTGGAGGTAAATGCTGCATGTGTTACTGACGCCTTGGAGAAACCCTTGGCAATAAGCCAAGACTTGACTTGTTCCGGGCTGGAGTTGTACGTGAGCGGCACTAGAGTGGCAGCCGGTCGCTCAACGCGAAACTTTCTGGCGGGTGGCTGGCTTTTGTTAGCGGTGATCATCATCAGTAGCTCATTGTTGACTTCATCCATCACTGAAACACAGCGGCGCAACACAAATCAGTAAGCGTAATCTAAATTAAACAAACAAAAAAAAAGTGAGGTTTGCATACTTTTGTCTTTGTGTCGACCTTTACTGAAACTGTCTCCTGGGCTGAGGGAACCAGGAGAGGACGCACCATAGCCTTGCTGCACAGAGTCACAGACACATACAAACATTTTTATTTTAACTACATATCAAATTAAGGATTTGGCATTGGTTTAAAACCTATGTATTCTGTACTTTCCTATCATCTGCAAGAAAATAATGTACACCCCCGGGACAACTTATTAGGTACACTTGCACAAGAGACCTGATACAAAATACATGAATTCATTTTGACAGAATATGTGACAATAGTCCATCCATGAATTATTTTTCTATAGGGCCTATCCTCGTTAGGGTCACTGGTGAGCTGGAGCCTATTCCAGCTGAGTGGGATAAAAATCAATCACATATATAGACACACAACCATTCACAATCACGTTTACATTTATGGACAATTTAACCTTCAGTGAACCTAACATGCATGTTTTAGGAACACGGTAGGAAGGTGGAGTACCTGCAAAAACTCAAGCAAACATGAAAGAACTCTACTAAGATGAGAACTTCTCAACTGTGTCGCAGAAGTGTTTGTTTACCATAATAAGACCAACGTCTTTGCTTTCAAAACCACTATTTCAAAGACAGGTAAATTTCAAATAAAAAAAAAAGTAAAACAAAAAACTTTTGAAATAATCAATTCCTACCTAATTTCTATGTTACAAATAATTTGCATTAGATTGGGAAGCACTACGTTATGTTATGAAGCAGATGGAGAACCTGAATCCAGATGTTCGATGGAGTGCAGGCAAATGGAAAGCTGCAGCTTACCTGGCTGTAAATACCGTCAGGTTCTTCTAGCTTGACAACATCCAGGATGTTGTAAGGGACGTAACCTGCCTGGCCGCTACGGTTCCTTAGTTTCCACCACTGCTTGTCGTCCTCGATCACCTGAGACACCAGACATCATGCAATACTGTATGTTGCACAGACTCTTTATTTGAAATCCTGCTGAAAATGTATCTGAACATCTGTTCACAACTACAACTAAAGAGACACTACAGATAAGCATACTTTGTACAACACGTGGACATCTGACCAATAGAAAGCATGACAAAGCGGGCTGGCCCATTAGGCAATATTGCACTGCAAAGGCAAATGCAAAGGGTGCAATGACGTCCAGAGGGCGCCACAAAATTGTGAAAAAAATGTAACCTCTAACATAACTACGCATATTCAAACAAGTCGTCATTACGATTAAGCGAACATAAATCAGTAGTTGTAAAGCAATGCTTAATTAGCATTACTACAAATGATAAAACAGACCAAGTCCCCCACTTTCGCCTCTCCGGCTGGTCAGTAACTGCTTTGAGGGGAGGGGCGAATTTATGGGCGTGACCCTAGAGAACTTTGTAAACATGTCAATACAACCTAAACTGTATGGAACACAGAGAAGTAAAAAAAAATCAAAGAAGAGGGTCAATGTGAGAAAGAAAGATGTAAACACAGTAATGAAATAATGAAGCATCATTTGCACTGCATCAGTTACTGTATTTAGCGCACTTAAATGGATAACTTGCTTGTGAGTGATTAGCCTCAGCATCACCTCAATCAGTAAAAACTTAACCATAAATCATCATGGTTAATTACTGATTAGCATGAATGCTTATCAGGGGGGTACCATATTAAAAATTTCACCTAGTGTGTCTCATTGGTTAGAGCTGGCTGGCTTTGATTATATATAAAAATATGAAAATGTTTTCACCTCAAGAATTTCGTCCGTCAGCACTGACAGCTCGTTGGCATTCCGCGCTACAAAGTGGTAGCGGATTTTGGCATATTTGCGTGTGGGGGGCATCCCATTGTAGGACCTGTTGAGATATATATCGGACTTTCTACCTTGGCTGATTTAAAAGTTTTCACAAATGAACGGAATTATTTCTTACCCATTGGAAGAGTTTGAGGAATGGGTTCCAAAGAACTGTGAAGAAACACACAAATTGTTCAGAGTTGTTGAGCCTTGAATTTCTATTCAGTTATACAGTAAGTCTTACATCATCAGATGAGTGTTTCCTGTAATCAGGGCTAATGGGGGACCCCAAAGAAATGGGGGAGCCCAGAGGCCCACCGGGACCCTCTGTTTCCCATGGGGCCGTCCTGAAGAACTCCGCTGGAGGCTCCCAGCCATTCCGGAATTTGGGATAGTAAGGAGGAGCACACTGGTACCTCGGCCACTCCGCCCTAAACACGCAACAATAGAGGTATGATAACACAATTTTCGATTGGATTCTTGAAAAATGACCAGCTTGAGTATAGTTGACAAACCTAGGTTTGGTCCAACCCTCTCCTAGAAGCTCAAATATGGAGGTCTCTTTGGGGGTGAGGTGCCCCCGCAGGAAGTCCACAGCGTCTTTGGAGAGATGGGGGGAGATAATAGAACGGACCAGCTCAGGACTGCCACAACTCTGCAGAACCTGCAGACACACAGACAGGTAATTGTCAGTCCTTTTACCTGTATAGGATTTTGTTTTAGTTTTTTTTTAACACTACTGTACTTGTGTTTTACTACAGTCAAGCGACAAACTGTGCCAAACAAATCATGTGATGACATGACTCCAATCATGTGATGTCATGACTTCAGTTGGACCAAGCTGAAAAATCACAACAATGACAATGGCCTTGGATTTGATGACTTGTTGACTAAAATTAGCCCATAACAAATGTAGCATTATACACTTAAAAGGGAAGTCAACCCAAACATTTATTCCACAATATCTTGTATGCAGGCCTATTAGATAAAACAAGGCATTCTGATTAATACTGTATTGTCCATCCATCCATCCATTATCGATACCGCTTCTCCTCACAAGGGTCACAGGGCGTGCTGGAGCCTATCCCGGCTGTCTTCGGGGAGTAGGCGGGGGACACCCTGAATCGGTTGCCAGCCAATTGCAGGGCACAGAGAAACAATACAACATCCGCACTCACTATCACACCTAGGGGCAATTTAGAGTGTCCAATCAACCTACCATGCATGTTTTTGGAATGTGGGAGGAAACCGGAGTACCCGGAGAAAACCCACGCAGGCACGGGGAGAACATGCAAACTCCACACTAGGAGGCCGGAGCCGGGATCGAACCCACGACCTCTGAACTGTGAGCTGGAAGTGCTAACCAGTCGACTTAAAAAATTATCCAGGTAACATTTAAAGTGAATCACTAGTAATTTAAGTACAAAAAGAATGTTGTGCTGTCTGCAACAATTTTCTTCTGAGTTCTGTCGTCCTTATTGGACCATAATGGAGTCATAGCTTCTTGTTGCAAGGGTCACCAAGATGGTGCCAGCAGACACCAGAGAGCCCATAAGGACCAACTTAAACTGACAAAAAAAAACAAAAAAAAAGGCCAAAAGCGTGTTGACCTTACGGCACAAAAAGTTCAGACTGCTGCTTTATCTGTTGCTTATCAAGCAAATATGGTGTGTGCAGATGTAAGTTCACCATATCAACACAAAGTCAATCATGTATTATTTCCAGCATGGAAGGTGGGGCTATGGCTTGAGAGGCCAATGTCCCAGTATGTACTTTAAGGTACACCTGTGGGCAAACCTGCGGCTAGATGAGAATATTGTTTTATAAGGGGACAAAGGCCCCCGTAGTATACAACATACACTCCATTGTTAACTCTTACCAGCTCCAACGGGCCGAAGAGGAAATGAACCAACTCTGACGCGCTTGGATTTTGGATGTGCTTCTTCAGTTTGGCCTGCGAGGAGTGCAATGACAATGAGGAGGCCGTGAGGTAATAAACGAGAGCGAGAGGTGAATGGATCTGAGATATCTCACCAAGAGATTGAAGGCCAGCTTCAGTTTCTGCAGGCTATCGATGAACTCTTCCTCAGAGGGGGGCTTGGCTCGCAGGGTTAGCATGCCCTCTGCGAACAACCACACAAGACAGCAATGAACACACACTCAAGTTTACAGTCTTACCCTTTCACTCTATTGCCAGGGTTTGAGGTAAATGTCGAAGGACACCGCAGGAACCTTAAAAGTGTGTTACCATCTCTGCTAAAACCTATGAGCTATAGTAAATAAATAGCTTTAGCATAGTTTAGCATTGTTGACCTTGGCCATACAAGTCCAAGAAACGATTTACTTCACACTAAAAAATGCTGGGTTGTTTTCCTAACCCATTCGCTAGGTAGCAGTGGATCTTGAGCAAATTGGAGTACAAGGCTGGGTTAGTTATTTTGACAGAGCAGATTGGGTTGAAAATTGGATTTTGGCGGGCTAAAGAGCTGAAGCTAGTCACCATTTTGTTTTTATGTACTGAAGTTGAAGTAAATGTAATGTAACATTCTTAGAAAACATTGGTAGCAGCTGGATGCAAGGAGTGGAAGTTGTTGCTGCTACTTCTTCGTAGAAAATGTTGGTAAAAAAAATATTATTTTTAAGCACAGCTCTACTGATAACCTGGTAACCATTTTCTTGGTAGCTTTAACTCACCATTATGTTTAGTTTTTGCCCCTTGTTGGGTCAAAATCCCAAACCCAATTTGCTGGGTCAGGTCGTCAACCAAATGCGCTGGGTATAAATGACTCAGCATTGTCTCCATCCCTTTTGGACCCAGCACTGCGTTAGCTATTTCACCCAATTGCGCTTCCTTTGGCCCCAGCAGTTTAGAGTGTGTATAATGGGTTTCTCAACTTAGAACCCACTATGTGTGTTACTTGTAATTACAAGGAGGTTATTATGATCTACTCCCTCTAATAATGTAATCCTATTTACATTATTTTCTATGCAGAGAAATCTTTTAATCCTGAAATTCACAGAGTTCCAGATTTGAGAAACAGTCAGACTCTCTGAATAGAGAATAAATGACTGCATGTGTAGTCAGTGACAGCACACATCTGTCTAACTTTGCAAAATTTGTGTAAATTGATGTGTTCAAATTGCTTCACCACTGACCAAACATGTAGAAACAGGAATGTCATAGATAAAACATCACTCAACACATTATGGCATTATTATTATTTTTCACGTTAATATACTGCAGGCCTATTTTTAAGACTTTGTTCAAATACTATGGAGCCAAATGAACCAAATTAAATCATTATAATTTAGCATTCATAAAATAATAATAGTAATAATAATAATACCACTGAAATGAAAACTGAGTATTTATCAAATGACTTGTTAGCAAAGGCCATATTGGAATATTGGTGTTTACCACCACGCATGTCACTGGAGAACACAAAGAGATACATGGCAGTGTGAGCAATATTCAACATATTGTCACTTCATGGTTGCCACCACAGAAGAAGAAAGGGAGACAGACCTGCTGGTCCTTTCTTCTTATTCTTCTTACTCTTGTTGCGCTGGTTGAGTTGGGAAAAGGCCTCTGCTGCCTTTTGCACTCGCGCCACAAATATCTCAATATCATCCAGGGCACAGTTGAGTATTTGCTACAAAGAAGAACAAGATGGATGAGGGTGTCCCATGATGACACCAGACAAATTATTAGGTACACCTGCATTGCACAACTGGGGTACCACATTTCTTTCATATGATGCCGTGCAGTTCTACACTACTGTAACAAAAAACAGTGTTACCGTAATCACAAGTATTTTTATCTTTTTCATGGGGAATTTTTGATACAGCTGTTGCATTGCATGCCATTACATTTTACAAGTGTAACTAATGAAGTGTCCTGTTTGAAGGCGGAGGAAAACACTCACCACGTCCTTCTCAATGCGCTGGGCCAACTTTTCATGTGACTCTGGGTCACTGTGTCCAGAGGATCGCCTGTCTGCACCCAAAAAAACATTAAGTCAGGCATTACACAAAATTAGAAATGATCTTATTAACATTACATTATTTTGTTAAATAAAATGCAGTTTTATTATTTTTTTAATCTAACGTCAAAATAAACAACTTGCACTCATAACACAAACCATATTTTCAAACTGCATTGATAATAAGTAATATAAGCAATCATATTTGAAATTTCAATCCATAACAAGTTACAACCATTAACATTCAATCAGGTAGTTCATGACAAAACATTATTCATAATGTAATACTGATGCTTTTTAAACTCATAGAGCCTGTTAAGTGAATTCAGAGATTTGTTTCTAATACACTATACATGCTTGAAGAAAAAAGACAGCATGCAATTCATGTAGAGCGTATGGGTCGAAGTTTCGGGCTCGCATGGCTGCTTTAGAGCGCCTCGTTGTCAGCCATAAGCGCACGAGTGTAATGGAAAGAAGGCAAAAGAGGGAGGTAAAACAAAAAATATATAAGAAGCCTGATTCAACAGCAAGCATGCTGCAACACATTAGATATGTGACATCTAATGTACACATATGAACATATTAGAGCGCCTTGTTGTCACAGCGTGGAAAAGCCCCAATAAAGTTTCAATGTTAACACGACACAAAATTAAACAGGCTTCCTAACAGAGCTTTTTTTATATTTGGATATGAATGACGATGAATAAATTCTCTATTAGTGATTTTGGACAATGTCAGATTAGATGTTGTTGTGTATTCTCACTTTGCGGGATTGGGGCAGCAACGCGTCCCTTTGCAACAGGGGTGGCTTTGGGGGGCGATTGGGGAAGGATGGTCTCCCTTCGGTGCTTCATTTTTTCCTGGTTAATTCTACAAGAGGAAGCGTAGATCAGGACCTTCGCTAAACATTGCTGGTCAGTGCTTGTGTGAGCATGTGGGCGTGTGCATCTCTTACTTGAGTGTCTGGGGCCTCGATTTTTTCCCATATTTGTTGTCTCCAAGGGCACTGTCTATATCTGCATGAACCAATTCAGCCTGTGTGAGAGAGACAATCAGTCAAATGTTATGAGATGAACAAATATATACAAGAGCACAAAGTTTCATTTTTAGATAAATCATCTAAAAATCTCTGAAAGACAATATTTCCGCACTCCTCAGCTAACACATTGTAATTTGCAGTGGTTGCATACTAAGGGATGTTTCTAATAATATCTTATAAGAAGGACCGCTGTGCAGGTACACAATGGTGACCTGTCAACAGATACTTTTGAGTCCTTACATAGAAGTGCAAAGCCGCTAACAGCCCCGTGAAATGTGACCTCAAACTGAGGCGCTGGTCTTTTGGATTTATGAATGACACGAAGCCTTACTGTAAGTGGACCAGTTGTGTACAGACAATAAAGGTGGCAAAGTGAGCCAAGCACGGCGACACCCACCTCCACCTCGTCACAGTGGAAGAAGTGGATGTCTGGCCGGTGCTGCTCATTGTCCTGACACATGAGCAGCAGCACGGACGGGTAACGCGTCTGATTCAGCACGGCCTGAGACAGGTGGATTGTGGGTAGGGGGAAGTTCTCCAGCTCCTCCTGCGGAGAGTGTCACGAGAAGTGGACATTAAATATTAGTCAGTATGTGGACATGTCAATGAACTTCTTAATTGCACTTTATGTAACCATGTGCCAATGTTCCAGCGGAGCAGCACCTGGGTGTCACAGTCCAGCAGCCTGACTGCCTGATCAGTGACTTGCAGGAGCATTTCCTGAGTCCAAATCTTGTCTTTTGAATCGAGAAGGACAAGTTTTTTGATGGCGTCGTCCACAGTGGCGATGGACTCGGTCTTGTCCATGATGAAGGTGGACAGATGCTAACCAGGGGAGACAGAGATGGTGATAGAGGGAAAAGAAATATGCATTACAGTACTTGAAGCACAGAAAAGTATACAGTATACGGAAGAAACAATTTCTCTAGATAAATATAACACTCCAACATGGAGTTAGGTCACTAAGTGGAGTACTAAGTCACTATAGTAGTCTGTACTGCATAATGGAATTCAACAGTTACATTACAACCCCCGACTCGCTCACTTCGTCCCTTTACACACAACATACGTGTGGTAACAAGCGCTTCGTCAAACCGTTAACCCAGAAGTGGGTGCCCATAAGGTAAGCGTATTTGAATAGTAAATTAGCCAGCTAATGAGCTTTAAATAAACCTCTGCTGTTAGCATCTCTCCCGCGGCGTCATGCACGGACGCTTTTTTTTTTTTTGGGGGGTGGGGGCGGACATCAGGACGGAACGGCTTTAAAAGGACGAATACGGACGGTTCGGAGGACGATCATTTTTATGAATAAGGGCGGAGGGACGAGGACGGCAAAAGAAAGTGCCCAGCTCTGTCAAATACAATATAAATACAAAGAGTGTTTTTCTAAAATGAGATGAAAGTCCAATTTTAAATAGTATGCCATTCATTGTATTCCAGACTAGAATATCTTTTGTTGAACATGTTCGGACTGAGCCACTGAATTGTTTTGACATGGTGAAATTCAAGTCATCTTTTTGTTTGGTTAGCTAGGTTATCAAATATTGTTTTCTTTGTCTAATAAAGGGATAACACATAGTACCAAAAGGAGTGGTTTAGACGCTCAACTTTTTCTGAAAAGAACATTTCCCAGAAGAGCACAGTGAACAACCTATGAAACATGGTTAGAAGAAAAAAATTGCAGCAAAGTTACAGGTCCACTCAGTGTGTTATTGTAAGAATTTAGCTGGCAATCATTCATAATTGGGCTGTTTGAGCTCAGTACATACATCCAAAAATAAAATAAAAGAAAATCTGTTGTGTTAAAAAAAAAAAGCATTAAACATTTGCATATTTTTCTATCATTTAAAAATATATATTATTCTCGGAACATTAAGCAACAAAACACAGAGTAAGCTTTAAGTTGTGAGTGAAGTAATCCAATAAAATATTTGTGTTTGCTCCTTTACTTCATTCCCATTCGAACAGTTTCATTTGATATCTGGTGACTGATTTCCTGCCGTTATGACATTTATTGAAATCTCTTCCGCGTTGTCATAAATGCCAAGATGAATCGTAACTTGAAACTGCCTTTTTATCACCTTAGCTTTTCAAAAAGAAGAAATCAGACAAGACGTACTGCAACACTGCAATATTCATATTGTGACGCCTCTGAGAGTTCATTTTCAAATTTACGATTAATTTACATGAGTAATTACTAATTATAAATTATGTTTATATATTAATGTACATGGATCATGCATAACATTAATGAAAATATAACAACATAATGAATAACAAATATGAAATCATATAAAAGGACAATTAAAAACTAATCTAATCATTCTCTCAAAGTCGAACAGCTCAATTAACCTAACCCATAAAACAAACTTTCATTTCCTTTAGCGATAATTATGATACATGCTAAATGATATTTATCAAGCCTCATTTCTAAATTGCGATTGTTGAAATAAAAACACTGTCAAAACTTGAGGTCAACATTTACAAACATGGCAGCCTTACCTCAACATGATACTGTGACGTCTCATGCATAATATAATTGGAGTTGGAATATTGTTTCCTTTGCTCTGAAAAAGAAAAAAAAACATTTAGAAAATGTTTCAGTCAAAGAGTAAAATTATTAATAGTAATAACACTCGCCTGGGTCCCACATGTTGCACCAATCAGAGCAGGTGTGAATAGAGCAAAGAAGACACACATGAGTGAACTGAGCACACCAGCAGGGCAATAAGGAAGAACACCCACTCTATGTATGCTTGTTCTTCTTCTTTTTTTATACATACTCTACAGGGAAATGATAGGAGCCAAACGAAACCATAACAGCCAAAGTGAACTCATGTAGTAAGGTTACTTAACAAGTACATTTTGCAGTGAATAAACCCAAAAAATAAAAAAAAAACATAATAATGTTTTTGGATTTTTCCTAAAGGCTGGCTGCCAAAGGAGTGGCAAAATGCATATCTTAAAAGTTAAATATTAATCACGCTATCAAAGAGTCGGTCCAACTTCAAGTGTTCTCTCTCACTTTATATAATGCTGGCAAGGATTGCGTCCTGTAAATGCGCCATAAAAGCACCAAACCTCAGGCTCAAAGATCACAGATGTTCGCTACATAACAAAACAACACAACACCATGCAAACTTCCTCATCGCTGTCATTTGGTGCTATTGATGCCAGCTGTAAAGTGACAACTTCCAAGTCTACTTGCAGTGCCCCACTGAGATGTCGTGTATATGGATGACTCATCTGATAACAGCTCATATTACAAACACCGCTACAACTCGTGATTTAAAAACGCCCTGCAAGGTTTCAGGACCTACTTTCTTTTGCGCCTGTTTTCATTGGGTTCAAGCAAACCTAACTAATTCATTTTTTTACTCATCTTTGTTCCAATTTGTTTCAATCTCTTGTCTTGTTTTCTATCATTGTTTTATACATAAATGACGAGACGATGATGATGATGATGATGATGATAGGGTGGTGCATTGTGTAGTTGTCAAGCTGAAAAATGTGGTCTTCAAAAAAATAGTTTTCAATTTGACAGAACGCTCTGAGCCATGCTGGGTGTTCCGGCGTAGCAAGGGTGCGTTGAAGATGCGCCAGAGGAATGACAATTTGGCAGCAGAAAATGAGTCTATGCGGGATACGCCTGCTTGGACCATATCCAAATAGTGTCGCATGTAGTCTAACGTGAATTTGATTGGGACACGGGCAGACAGATTCTGAGCTCTGTTAAAGTTTTTAAATTATTTCACTGGCAACTATGGGGGCTAGGGCAGATGAACAATCGGGGGTGGGGATATATATTTTCAGGCCGCTACTTGAGAAACGTTCCGGCGTAATTAACTGAATGTCATTCAAACTTCAGTTGTGTCGAATCTCATATAGCCACAGCCAACACTCATGATGTGATACTCTATTGTTGTGTGTTAACTGGCACATAAGCGTGCCACTGCGCCCGCTGACCTATTTACCAGGTGAATGGCTTGCAGGTAACCATTACACGGTTATTAAATGAGAGCATGTTGCTATCAGGATCACACCGCCAAATGTCTAACAGAGCAAATAATTTGGATGCCACACACAACATGAAAAGCTCTTGTTCCCTCTGCATTGGGCCCATTGTACTGTGTGTTGAATGTCACACAAAGGCACCGAGTTTGAACAACAATTCACTGACTCTGTCAAGTGTCCTTTCATTCCCGTGCACCTTGTCGGGAACTGTGTGACTCAAGTGTTATTTTGAAAAGTGATCGCTTGTGTCCATGCCACCATGTGCAAACGACGCCAGCATTTGCCTCCCTGCCAATCCCTCTTGGCTCATTTCTTCCTGCTTGGCTCCACGCAGGTGAAAGAAAGGCATCAGGTGTCTGTCTGAAAGTCGAGCTGGCCGCCATGTCTTATTAATGCCACTTATGGCAACCAATTCACAGGGCCGCAACAGCTCGCAGTGAGAGCCATTTAGCAGGCGGTTGGGCCGAGAAGCAAGAGTCACTGACCAGAGATAAACAGTGGCGGCAGGATGGCAGACTGTCAAACTGATATCGGGTCAACACCGGATCAATTTGACATTAAGTGCATACAAATAAACTGCCGTGTGATTAGGATTTGATTTTATGTCCGCATGAGAAGCTAAAGCTGCCCAATAAGTCAGACTACATGATTTGGCAACAGCTGCCTTTTGTTTTTACTGCCTAGCGACATTTGGATGTTAGTGTAGGGCTGTGGTCACAAACATTTGGCTATTTGTTACTAGGAAGTATTCACTACAGCAATGGTTGTCAAACTTTGTACAACAACTATGACCTAAAAAAAAACAAGTCGCTCTCTAAGAACCACCATCAATACAAACATTTTAATGTTTTTTTTTCATTTTATTTTAATACAGTAGCTTTGAGTGATCTAAGACTTCATCAAAAAACGAGACAGAGATTTTATTGTTATGTATATTTAATGTTGTAACGCACTATAACATTATATTGTATGTATTTTCACAGAGGATCTAAAAAGGTCTGCTACTGAAATTAATGTAATTTGTCCTTTTTGTCCTACAAAAAATGATAATTGATATTGACCGGCATGTCTTAACTTAAAAATATCTATTTTTAAATTTAAGTGAGCTACACATCATTCAGCCATATGAGATTGTTTACCACAGCACCATAGCATTATATAATGTTATAATAATAATAATAATAATAATAACAATAATAATAATAATAATAACAGACCCACATTGGGACTGACAAATAGTACAGATTCGTGACGAAATATGAAATTGACAATACTCCACCCGACAATAATGTTAAGCTACTAAGCTAACACCGTACACGCACAATAACAGGAAGCAAAGTGAGAAACTGTTACCTTTTGTTGAATATTTGTCTGTTTGGGGAAAAAAAATACAGTGTAGCAAACTTAATCAACAACCTGCTTTATTTTCAGTTCCAATGAGATGAACGCAACAGTTGACCATAAAATCAAAATGACAGCCCAACAAGGACGTAGTGGCCTGTTAGCTAACAAACTGACCAGTACACCAACAAAAACTACAAAAACTTCTTTTTTGGGGAGCTATACTTGACTGCCTTGAGTGTCTTTCCATCTGATTGTGATTTCTGATAAAACTCTCATATCGGATGCCATTCGACTGTAGGTGTACCTAATGGTGTGGCCGGTGAGAGTATCGTTTTTTTAACACACTTATTTTTATCCCCTGTAGATATTAAATTATGGTCTGTTTTCATCGAAGCTAATGTATGTAATTCTGAAACAATGTGGTGCATTTCTGCTCTATCCCAAAGGTGCTGATAAAGTGTCATTTGCATCACGGTGTCCGGTTTTGCATACAGCATACTGAGATTGGACCTTTGCACTTTGTGTGTATTCAACATGGAGTGGGCAGTAGGCGGATAGCCACTGCTGTTGTTGTTGTTGATGATACACAACAGCATCCCATCTCCTGCTTAGTGAGGACAGGCAAGCTGCTCTCATGCCGCACACAATATCGTGCTGACCATCTGCCGCACAGGCTGAGGCGAGCCGAAAGGAGAACAACATCGCCTCGAGTCACCACACATACTGTGATTCACTTCGCAAGGAACAACACAGGCGGGTGCGTCCTGTGAATTTTTGGATGACTGTCTTAGAGCACCAACAGATGACAAGGTGAGAAGCCAGACGGCGTGGGAACATCAGCATGCCAGAATTCCCATCATATAACATACCAAATTTAGAATAGCCTCTCATAGAGGCAGCTTGTTTCTGAATCATATGCAGCACAATATTCCACTGTATTTACGGCGTGTAGTCGAGCCCAAGTCTGAGGCTGCATGGGCTGCAACAGAGGAAAGAAAGTCTGACTCGTCTTTCCCTCCCTTTTCAAAGAGGCTTTTATTCACCCACAGGACATGGGCATCCCCACCCTCTTCCAAGCAGACTTTATAAACAGGCACACCCTGCACCCTTCGCTAGTGTCAAATAGAACGCACACGCTATGCTCTACAAAACTATGGAGACACATTTATTAGATACAGTGGACCCCTGCTATTCGGGGGATAGGGACCAGGAAGGCCCATTAAAAGCGAAAATCTGCGTATAATTGACACGCATTGAAATGCAATGGAGAAATAAAAGTAACCCAAAACAATTGTACCAAAAACGCTGACAAACATCCAATATGAGAATCCGCGGGTACAGAACCGTGAGGTTTGAGGGGGGCCCACTGTACATCTAAATTTTTGAGCAAACCGGGACTTTTCAGATGAAGTTAAGGCCCTTTTCTGTTGGTCCATGAAAGCATGCTTGGAAGAGTATGGTGTAGAGGAAAAAAACTCAACTCCATCAAGAGCTTTGGCACTACAGGGTGTGTGAAAATGAACTGGACGTTAGAAATAGCTTGTAGATTTTTTTTAGCACTGAAGTCATTACGACAGCATTTTTTTTTTGTAATAGACAAAACTAGTGGGGATTTCTTATTGTCTCATTTCTTATTCATTATTTTGCAGATGGCTGGACACTTGATTGTTCAGGAGCGTTTAATTTATTTTCTTGTCTTTTCGTATCTTCTCATTTTGACTTTCATTTTCCCATATAATGAAACAGCATGTGATGATGCCTGTATTTGTCACCCACCCTCTACAAGAGAGATTGTGAGGTCAGGCCCAATATCAGTGACTTCAAAAATGATATTTTAGAACCTTGACCCAAAAAACACGAAATTTTTGCCCCAAAGCTTCACCGTGTTATTGTGTTCATCATGTTAAGGCATCCAGACTTACATTTACAGTCTAAATCAATCATCAAACTCCATTGTGTTGTCATCAAACATCCTCATTCAAGCTCATGACAGTTTCACTGTGTATTATCAATCAAATTTATTTATATAGCACTTTTCATCCAAAAAAAATGCAACTCAAAGTGCTGTCCAATAAAAATGTCCAAAACACAACATAAAAGGAAGACCTGCTGCCGCCCTGCCTACCAACAAACCCAAGGACATATATCTGCCAGTATAGCAGCACTCGCACATACACACACACCCACACACACACATACAAAGCACACAACCTGATAAATTGTGTTAAAAAATACATGACAAGGCACAGAAAAACCATATGAGGAAAGGGTACCCAAGGGGGGCTCATTCACGCTGAGGGGAATGACAGCCCACGGGCCACAGGGAGTGCCACCATCACAGAGACCCCCAGCCCAGATTAGCCGGGGAGACCCCACACCTAGTGGGGAGGCCCCCAGTCACCTGGACCTAAGGAGGCCCTGTGATGACGGCCCCCGCGGGAAGGGCAGCCACCCCCCGCGATGCGGAGGCCCCCCCCGAGGAAACACTGGAGCTAAAAGCTAACAACAACAGAAGACAACAAAACTAAAAGACAAAACAGTAATATAATCCAAGAACTAAAATCAATTTGATAAAATATGATAAAGTAAAAATCATCCCCAATAAAAAGAAAAAGATAAATTACTTAAATTATTTAAAAGCCAAACTAAAAAGGTAGGTCTTGAGTTCCTCTTAAAAATATCAACAGTCTCTGCGGACCTGACGTCCTCTGGCAGGCTATTCCAAAGTTGAGGACCAAAATGGCTGAATGCAGCCTCGCCGAGGGTTTTGGTCCTCACCTTAGGAATAATTAAAAGGCCGGCGCCAGAGGAACTCAGGATCCGCGAGGGTTGGTATGGTAAAAGCAAATCAGACAAAAAAGATGGCCCAAGACCATTAAGACATTTATAAACTAATAAAAGTACCTTAAAATCGATCCTGAAACATAAAGGTAGCCAATGCAGCGATTTTAAAACTGGTGTAATGTGCTCCTGCCCTCTGGTTCTCGTCAGCACACTATTGGTGGAAAGTTGGTACTGCAGTCAAGCAATGAAATAAAAGTCTGTGAATTTGTGTAGTCACTAGCGTCTTGCCTTCAGACAAAACAAATCCATCCGATTACGCGATTATTGGAATAATCGATGATTCAAAGGTATCATCGATTTTTTTTCCCAGTTTACTGACATGTTGTGGACCAAACCAGCAACAGAATCATAATTATTTTTCTGTATGTCCATTTTTAAATATTGTCCTGTTTTTGAGTAAAATTATGGAAATTAAAGCATGTTTTTTGGTTTTATCAGATTCGATCAGATCAGAAATTTGACAGAACGTGTTATCTGAAGCCCTACTGAATATACACATCAGTTCTTACTGTATGTACTGTATCTGAAAATATATCTCAGTAATCTCTTCTGCCCTGGAAAATTCATCAAGTCAACTCCTGTGTATCGCTCTGCATGCTTCTATGGGCAAGCATTAATGTAGTGGTTACTACTATGTGCGGTTTAACATTCAATATAATTTCTGAGTGTGTGGCATGCTGGCATAAATTTACTCCACACAAGTAAATGCTAGAAATAGAACCTTCCATTTTCATTCAATTCTGCCTCGAAAAGAAAGAGTGAACAATATAGTTTTGGCAATTAGAGAAATAAAAGGGTAGGACTGTTTAATTACAGTGTAGGACAAGTTAAGGCAAATACAATAAAATGGCCATAAATATATCAGTCATGAAATGAAACATGTGCTAACAAGGTCATGACTAAACCAGTGAATGTCTGTATTGTAGAATCTTCATAGCTACAATTAGCTCAAACTTTTCACCCACATAGCAAACGACAGCTTGGTGTAATAAGATTGGACAATGACACAGTGTACGTGTTGAATGGGGTATCTACATTAAACTGAAATTGCAACCAACTGTGAAAACAGGATCAGATCCAAATGGAACTTGGTACACATGAATTTTGTGCAAATTGCGCAATATTTCAGTCATTCATGTGTGGCTTCTCACAAACATTTAAAGGGAACCCAGGTTGGCTTGATAAATAATTAATTCATTACAACTAAATCACACCAAAGCATAAAGTGTTTGGTGAGGTAAAAGGTACCAGCACTTACCAAAGAGGGCTTTGGCGCTGATCTTGCTGTCCGATCTAGCCACTCCACTGCAATGACAAGAAGAGGTGGGATTACGCTGCATTCCCTTCATCTTGTCTCCTACTAAAACCAACTAAAAGTCCCGCTCTGTCACTTCTTCATGAGTCTCAAGCCCATAAAAACAGGAGTGATATATACAAAGTGTCCGTGAGATTATACCCTGAGATTCAGACCATATGGGAGCAAGAGGGAGAGTGGAAAAGGGAGAGGAGGGGGAGGCTGAGGAGGGGGCCTGCAGGGAAGCTGGAGCCAAAAGCCCAGGCAAAGCAAATAATTCTCAACAGAGGCGCTCTGTGCCTGAGGTCCCTGACCTGCACCACCTTCCACATACTGGTTTAGTGATTCTGTGGCCGCTGTGACAGTCACCTGCGATAAAGAGCTAAGGTAGGGAAAGGTAAATACTGAGGGAGAGGACGGAATGCGCGGCACACTCACTTGGCTTGCCTTGTTGGAGATCCCAAGGCACTCATGGCTCAAGGCATCCACCTGAGGGAGGGAGGAAAGAGGCACACATAAGATCATGAAAGACCGGACACAACATTGGGTACACCAGTCTAATGAAGGGATGGGCAACGTATGGCATGCTGGGCATATGCGGCCAACTCTGTTCTAGACGTCTGCACTTTTGTTGGGTTTTTGTTGGCTTTTTCCCTAAAATTGGTGTCTTATTTGTTTTCTTTCTTTGAATTTGAAGCAATTGTTAATTTATTAAGTGATTTATTTTTTACTAATTTTTGATGATTGTCCTCATCATGTGCACAGCTATCATTGTTTGGTATACTACATGCACCAATGACACACATTACGTAAAGACTTTCTGTACTGCGTCATGTCGAATATGTTCTTTTTTGTTATTGTTGCTTGTTACTGAAATACTTGGATAGCTCATACTCTGAGACAAATTCCTTGTGTGTCTTTAAATACCATACTTGGCCAATAAAGATGAGTATGTTTCTCCCTCATTAAAATGTAATACAAGTAATAATTTGTGTTGAAAATTGGTTAATCTATCACAATTCAATTATGTAGCAATTATTTTTTGAACATACTTTTATGTTTTTGTTTTTTTACATCATCTCCAAATAACCTGTTCCAACACCTGGTCTACTAAGATCCAAAACAAGAGATGCCAAGAAAAAATGTTGCCCTCATAACAATAATTAGTCACAGAGAACTATTGCCGTAAGTATATGTTTTCGAGTTGGTTGTCTGATAATTTAACTTTGTCATATAGCTAAATGAGTTGCAACATTCCTTCTCATTCCTCAAACTTTTCATTTCAAAGCTATTGCTAGTGCTTAAGAACTGACGTTATTCAATAATTTGTTGCTGAGGCAATTATACAACATAAGGTATATTGAGGCCAAATACTCTCTTATCATACAACATTGGGTTTTCTTTTTGGCAGTTCTGTAATATCCAAATGTAATTGAATGCCACTCACTGGCATGTCGACTTAAGCCAAAGCCAAAATGTTTAAAAAAAAAAAACAGCAGGACAATATGTTTGTCCATCTATTCCAGTAGGGCCTAAGTATCAACCAGTCTACTTCCTGGTTCATTGGTGATAAAAGGTGGGTGTTACCATTGTGATTCTTATTGTGGATTGCTCTATGCAGCACCTACTGTTTATGTGCGCACCTCTACCTCTAGCTTCAACAAAATATAATGGGCGTTCGTTTGATTCATGTACTATCCCTCTACAAAGTTTTAGCTTTGTATATTTATTTGTTTATTTGCTAAATCGCAAAAAGGCTGGTGTGAAAAAGCATTAAACAGGTGCCGCATTAAAGACTGGCACAATTCTGTAGTTTTACAATTACAAGCATCCATCCAAGGGGACACTTAACGCTAGCGTGTTCTTGATTTGACATAAGGGGACAACTTGACGAAATAAGGCAAATGAGACTTTTCCATCCATATAAATGTGTGTAATCCATCTTGCCTTTGCTTGAACCTGCTATGTTTTTCTTGTCTTTCCTGTCTTTCAATCCAGCTTCTGTTTCTAAACACAGCCCATAATGTGTAAATAGAATGCGAGTCCCACATGGAAACAGTCAACTAAACGGCCTGTTCTTCCACTGAGCTCATCCAGGTGCTGAGCCGGTATTATCAGCCTGGGGACTAATCTGTGACAATGGCAGACATGAACTGCTTGATTAAACCCACTGCTTACAACTACATTTACTGAGCCACGTTTCATAATTTGATTCGGTTTCATACTCGGTCAGGCTCATTAGTGACAATTAGCGTGGCCTCCAAGGAGGTGAGCCGGTGTGCAAGAGAGCGCTGCGTTGAAATCAGAGAGACAAATAGGAGTAGGAAATGAGAGAAGACATCTCTGAGCACAAAGCTTCCACGTCGTCTGTCAAGGCATGCCCTCATGACATTACATAACACACCAACACACACACGAACTAAACACGCTCTGGCTGCTCTTCTATCGCCATGGACCCTAACAAGCTTGTTACACAACAAAACGGTCCGTTTGTTTTCCTTCACAATGCCTACAATTCACTGCATATATGTAATGCGGTGATTATGGCGCAGTGACAGCAGTGTGGCGTTATTCATTGATTAATCTAATGAGGAACTGTCATATAGGATAATATTTGGAAACTTGCAAACTCAATCGGAATGGGAATAAGTCAGACATGTCTGAACATGCCTAATCTGTATCCACACCAAATTGTACACCATGCTCTAGATCACAGGTGTTAAACTGCGAAAGCTTGCCATGATTTGTCAAAATAAACTATAAAATTGATAACTAAATGCACAGGCTATTATGTAATATGGTGGGGTAACTATTATTTTGGAACAACAAGCATATTGAGACTGCTTCACACTGTAGCCACTTGGGATGTAATGATAACGGCGATATTGGCAAATTAAAATTGCTACAATCTCATTGTTGTTATGTTACCATATTAAAAGCATCTATTCTCCATCCAAAAAAACATAACTTTTCGCCTGCTTCAGCCGATCACAGCATTGTGAACTATATAGACCATGATACTTTGCGTTGCTCAGCCAATTGGAACACATGACAATAAAATGACTGGCCAAGCCTATGTCTTTGTCACTGCTGTTATCTACAAAACATCATGAGCTCCTTTCTTTATTTTTGACTATATCATTTCTTTTTATACAGTATCGTGAGCTTTTTTTTTTAATGTCAACACTATATCACACAATATCGTGATAATTATACTGGTCAGCATAAAAACATTTTTTTTAAAAATGCGTAAACCAAGTCGCCAACAACATTTTCTACTACAGCAGTTTTGGATGTAGAATGCAAATATCTCATTGGTCGTTCTCTATATGCTCCCATTATCCTTGCAGCAAAGTGAGGTTAAATGTCCTCTTAGAGTGGTCTAATAGAGTTGCTGGCAGTTCAGGTCCTGCATGTGGAACCTAGCTTAAAAGTTAGTAGTGTGCAGTATTCCCTTTAAGCTGCGTGGCTGGGTCAGTGTGGTAACTATTAGCCAAGCAAAATGGCCCAAAGAGATTGTTTTCAGTCTCCTTACTGTTCCGCATGTGACCAAGAACGTGAATTTGGGAAGTTTGCAAGTTTCATGAAAATCACTTTCCATCATATTGTAAAAACGAGCAGTCTTATCCCTCCCTGATCCCATCTTGTATCTGTTATATGATTTTTAAGAAACCACAGAGACAGGAAAAACAACCAGTCAGAGACAGAAGGTATGTTTCTAAACAAAGTGCGGCTACAATCAAAACTTGCTAGAGTTTTATAACTGCAAAGTCCCCTTTTAAAACCGAGGTAATACTGGAACACGATTATGGGCATACTATTGCGCCCCAAGCGATTATACATTTACTCAGAGCTGGGCAGTCGGTCCCTGGGCCGGACCGGTCGGACCCTCCAACCCGGCCGGATGCTCATTTTTGGGGCGGAGGAGTGGGGGGTGACAAACTTTTAAAAAATGGCTGGACTAAGCATGGCCGGAAGTTGATTTTAGTCCGGCCCACTAATCGGCCCTCATGCTATGACGTGCTCCGATGCGGCCAAAAGTCATCTCAGCCTACTCGGTGAAAGGCTTCCTTTTAGGCGTCTTTCTACTCTGCGTCGGCGCGAGCGACAACTGCTGTTATAGGGATTGTGGTATTGCCCCCCTCACACGCCCCCTCTTGTAATGGTATGCCCCAGTTGCAGGTGGGAGGCGCGGGTTCCGTGACGTTGAAATGAGGAAATACAAACACGCTTGAGCGCACGTTGCTGTCTCACATGTTGCGATGACATACAGTTTCCCCACACGTAGAGGATGCCCCACGCAGCTCGTTGCTGCTGCTGCAAAGTCCCATCACTCAAATTAAACAAGCTACTCACCCACGTTTCCCCTTAGCCACCACCTTCTGGATCGTTTTCGCAATAAAATTAAATGCATCGTCTAGTCATCCCTTTATGGTTGTAGCAGGGAGATATGCATTGTTGTCGCTGTCTTTTTGAAGCTACGCCCCCCGACTTGTTTCAAAACAATTTGTGTCTGTCCACGAGTATATTCAGACGCTAGCACATCAAGGTGGAGTTCATGCACTTTTTATGGCGTTCACTACTTCCGGAAATACGCCATAGCAAACTTACAGTGTATTGGTGGTTTGCTGGAATACTTTTTTTTGAAGGCCGGGAAGGAGGGGAAGTGTGCAAAAATAAATAATTAGCTTGACTACGACTTCTGCGACTTCTTCTACGACTCTTCTCTATAATTATTGGACCCAAATAATTATACAATTCGACAAATCCAACCCCGGGGCTCGCGATGCAAGGAAGCACGCAGTTGGGTAAATACTACTGGCGCATTTGAAGCGCGTCCACAGCGGGTTCGAATAGTAAATTAGCCAGCTAATAATCCTTAAAAAGCCTCTGCCGTTAGCGTCCCTCCCGCAGCGACGTCAATCACGGACACTTTTTTTTTTGGGGGGGGGGGGGGGGTCAGGGGGCGGAATGTGGCGGGGACCGACAATGTTTATGAATATGGCAGGTACCCTGCCTAATATGGCATATGGAAGGGTACCCAAGTCAAGGGTGGAGGGTCATGGCCGGACCAGCAAAAAATGGTCAAGTGCCCAGTACTGTACATGGTCTCAACATTACAACCGGCCCCAGTGCGAGCAACCATAACTTCGATATGGGCCGCAATGAAAATAAGCTTGATACCCTTGCTGTAGATAGCAACTTCCTGTTAAGATATGGATCCACACGAAAATTGAAGATTCTTCCTTTTCCCATGTCTCCGTCATGTTTTGCTGTAATCAATAAAGTCGAATTTGCTCCCTAAAAACAAATAAACTAGAATAGCACCTGCTAGAGTGTACACCAAGGTTCAAATAGTTTTAAAAATGGTGGAGCACCATCGGATTTGTTCCTCCAACCACACTCAACAGAGCGAGAAGTCGATGTCAATGACTGGTCTTTATGATTATATTGCCTGAGATTTCTGTGCTGATAACAGCCAGTTAACTGCTGGTGTAACATAACATCTTGTCAACTTAAACCAACATAAACAATTATACGTCAAGAACACATATAGCAGAAACAGATCATAACATTATTTATACGGAGGTTTTATCACTATTATTATTATTTTACTGAATGGCTTCTCGATAGACACATACCTGTATGTGCAAATTAAGTGTCATGGAAATAGGTCAAGTAGTTTTTGCATAACCCGGCCAACTAAAACACAAACAGAGAGCAATCTAAACAATATCTCTCACCTTAGCACTTCAGTGCTTGGCTGAGATAATAAATCAACAATGAAGCAACGATTAAAAACAACATGCACTCCTTATAAAAGGCTAATACAAAAAATAAATTGACTGAAGGATTTCACTGTTGAGCTTTTAATCCATGTTAGACCAAAAGCATCATAGGCCTATATAACATATGGACCTGCGCTACACAAACATACCTGTGATATATTACTTTCTACAAGGTGGCTACCCGTCTTACTGAGGTAAGAAAATATTATTGCGGGAGTTTAGCGAAATGAGACTTGCAGCAGGTAAAACAAAATATGATGAGGTCACTAAGAACAATCTCGCAGCACATTGTGATGATATCTTCTGTCAACAGATGACATGAAATATAGAAGAAAAAGCTTTACTGCCAGAGTTTACTCATCAGAGTTCGGTTCCAATTTCCCGACAGAAAATCACAAGATTTAGCAAAGAAGGTTTGTCCTGTATACTTCAAACTTGACCAACTCAATGCTTCCTCTTTTTGTCCTTATCTCCTAGCGTCTCTTAGCTCTTTTGTTCCTTCCCCTGGAACAGAGCCAGCTTTCAGAGGGAGGTGAAGGCAAAGGAGGACAGGTTGGGTGTCAGGTGTTGTCAAGAGGCCCACTGCACTACTCCCCTCAACTTCTTTGTTTAACAAAGGCAGCTGTTTGTTTAGATGTAATTGTGTGGTATTGGAGCTGCAAAAATGGATCATCGCATTGCTACTTACGACAAGTTTCATGCTGGTTTGAGATATTTTTCGAGAGCTTCTGGCATTGACTGAATGTTTTGATATTCATATCTGCTGGAATGAGGTTAGACAGCAATACCCTCAAAAGCTAGTCACCGAGGCGAGTCCTTTCTTGTTGAGTCTATGTCTATGTTTGTAGTATCATCCATGTTGTCTGTTCTGCTCAAATGCTCAATCAAATTTAAGACTGACATTTTTTGCAAATAGAATAGAATAGAATAATAGAAGTTAGCCATGGGAGTAATTATTCGACCAGTTTAAGTTGGACCCCGCCTCTCGCCCAATGTCAGCTGAGTTAGGCTTCAGTTCATCTGTGACCCTAATGAGGAAGAGTATTGTTGGATGGATTGATTTAGGAACAGCGATTTTCCTTCATATTGTTTGCCATTTTGTTCAGAGCTGAAGCCTTTGCCAGCTGACGCCGAGCAAAATGGCTGACTACACTCTGGACTAGTTTTCAGTCAATCGCAGGACATAGACAAGACTTTCACACTCACACTGCAACCGAGTGCAAATTGAACCCAGCAATGAACCACATTTCACACTGAGTCAATATGGGAGTGAATTGAGACAAAATCATCATTAATTCTAAAATATTTTTGGTGGTGGTGTGCCATGACATTTTGAATATGTGAAATCAGTTCCTTGGCTCGATAAAGGTTGGCAAACACTGGATTTAACAACTGATCCATTAAATAAAGATCCATAGCAGCAACTCTACACTGCTAATCCGCGACATCTTGCCTCACACATGAATAGTTAAATAATCAAGGCTGGTATACAAATCAGCAAGTCTGACATGAACTTATGTGATTTGACTGCACAAAAGAGATGTTTTGTTACCATGGTTGCACAGTAGTCGAAACATTATATTTGTGTGTGTGGGGAGGGGGGAGTGTTCACAATACTGTTTATATAATGTAACTAGAAAATAATATATGCTGCTTGAGCAATGTGGACTTCGTCCTCAGTACTTGAGTACGCATTTTGTCAGAGATATGTTATCTGGTTTTATATCTTAAAATAAAATGCTGTTTGGTCTCAGCTGGAGCTTCTTTTCCTGGTTCATCATATGACAACTGGATCAATGTGACAAGAGGTGAATGAAATGTCACCGAAACAACATCCCACTGCATGCATGCATTTTTTTTTAAGTAAGCGTGATTTCAGACCATTCACAGTCAGTATTTATCAACTGGTTGTTAATGTGTAGCACAATTATGAACGTAAATTACTTGTACTAACTGTGACCATTAGGTTATGCATGACTGCAAGTAATAATGTACGATAGCTACAAGCAGTAAAACTGTCATTTTGAAAGTGGGAGATCGTGACTCAAATTGTGAAAGTCGTCATGGAATATGATTGGCAGTGCAGCTAGGTGCATATGTGTGCACTTTTAAGCGTGTTACATAAACAAAGTGTGTTAATAATTGATTGTCTTGTGCCACTTAATTACATTGAATTATGTTCGCAACGAGATGTTACTAATGTTGTGGGTGCCTTGTTTTATTTACACTGAGCAAGATTCTTTTTGAGAAAGCAGAATTCATGTACTGGATTTCTTAAAAGATAACCATTAAATAGAAAAGTACACTTTGTAAAAAAAAAAATTAAAAAAAAAAGAACAAAGGAAGAAAGGAATCAACTTACGTTTGTGTTTTCTGCACTGGATGCTCAAGGTGACCAACATGGGGGGGGGGCAGAAGCATCAACCTGCCGCCAATCAGCAGACACAAAACCCCAGCGGGAATAGCGTATCAATTGGTATCACAACAGAGCTGTTTAATCCTGAGCCTGCGAGCGTTCCTGCGGCTTTTTTAACACCACACACGCAGAGTTGGTGTTGGTTCCCTGGAGCAGCCGCTGAGGAGGGAATGTGGGAGCAGGTGAGTGACAGATGCCTCCCAGGTAATTCAATACGTGAGGGGCGGAGCTCCTTTGGCACTTTAGTGAGGGTGGGTTGGTCGCTAGTTGCTGTGCATGTGAGTTGGGAGTTGCTGTGCATGTGAGTTGGGTGTGATGCAACTGACTGAACTGTTCCATGATTTAGGCCATATAAAAAATTAAGCAGCCATGATACAAAGGCTGTTTTGCGATTTTGTGACATCGGTCCCCGGGGCCTCTTCCCAGTGGGACATGCCCAGAACACCTCAGTAGGACGCCTTTCCAACCAGATGCCTGAGCCACCTCATCCAAGCTATTGTAAGTTCTCACCCTATCTCTAAGGGAGAGACTGGACGGCCTAAGGTGGAAATTAATTTCAACTGCTTGATCAAGATCAAGGTTCTTTGGGTCAAGCAGCTCATGACCACAAGTCAGTGTGGAAATGTAGATGTAAACTGAGATCATGGCCTTTCCGCTTCCTCACTCAGGAACAAGACCCTAAAATACTTAAAGTCCTCTTGGGACAGGATCTCCCTTTTCCAACTGAGGACCATGGCCCCAGAATGAGCGGTGCTGATTTTCATCCCAGTCGCTTCACACCAATATTGTTGTCAACAACAACTAAAACTAAAATTGATTACAAAAATAAAAACATGTCGGTAATGAAATATAAACAAAATTGATTTTGAAAAACAAAACTAACAAACTAAATCTTACATTTACAAAAGTGACTTAAACTAACTATAATTCTAGTCTGAGAATCTCCTTCCTTTTCATCTTTGTTAATTAATATCATACATGAATTTTTGGTGATCTTTTTAATATTTATTTCGGTATTGCTGTATGTCCATATGGAAGAAGAAAAGGTCAGTCGTTTGAGAATTGTTATTCACTTTGTTATTTACTTTATTGCAGCGACCTTTTTTTTTTTCTTGCACTCGACAAATACTCCATATATTAAAAAAATATATGTTAATACTTTTATTAATGCACGCATTTTTGAAAAAATAATAAAAAAAAGACAAAGTTGCTCTAAAAATGAATAAAAACTAACTGAACTTAAAAAACAAAAATAAAAAAAGTAAGTAATAACTATAATTAAAAATCCCAAACTTTTTTAACCCTGCTTCACCCTCGGCTGCAAACTGTTCCAGCGCCACATGAAAATCACGGCTTGATGAAGCCAACCGAACTACATCATCTTCAAATAGCAGAGACTTAATACACCAAAACAGACGCTCTCAACGCCTCGGCTGCGTCTACAAATTCCCTCCATAAAAGTTATGAACAAAATCAATGACAAAAGGCAGCCTTGACGGAGTCCAATCTAACTGAAAACCAATCCGATCTACTGTCAGCAATGCAGACCAAACTTTTGACACCATTCAAACAGGGACCAAACAGAGAGCCCCTCAATAAACAATACCAGTGTGATACACCCTGTAGTTGGACTACTTCTTATTATATTATTATTATATTGTGTAAAAATCAAATGTCCACACACACCGTGTGCATGCCAGCAGTGAGGGGCCATGTAAAAGGGGAGTACGCAATAAAAGCCTGTCCAAACAAAGGTTTGACCCATGCGCTTGACTGTTGTTCAAGGCCTCTATGTGATTTGTATTTATGCCAGTTACTATGGAAACCTTACTTTAGTGTTTGATCATTAACTGAAGCTGTCAGTCCTGACAAATCACCTGTTTGAAGAATGTCAGGTAGAAAAGTGGCTGGAAATATTCATACTTGTGTAATTAGTGTACTAGGAGTAAACTCCTTGCTTAAGCATCCTGAAGTTATTTCTCATTACTATTATAGTGTTGATCTTATATGGACATTAAAAATAGCTTTGGACAGCCAAATTGTAATGCAGAACAAATGTGTTATTTTTAGATATGACACGTAGGCAGGTCAGTGACAAAGGGTTTAAAATCGCCATATGCTGTTATTTGCCAGGTCCCATTAAATCCAATTTAGCCCTTGAATTCCATCCATGCTCCCTGGTACTGTACTTAAACTGAATTTGAGCTTCTGTCCAGTCTTTATCAGAGAAACCGCGCCCTCTATTGGAGGATGCATGTTAATAATTACAGCTCATAAATGTGCATGTGAAAATACTATACAGAACTCTACTTGGTGTTGCTGCACCAAAGTGAATTTGAGACCTTCCTGAAATAATTTTAACTTTCCAATCATGTTGTGAATTCCCTCACATTACTATTTTTCGTTTAAACTTAGTTTTTTTTTTAATGCAATTATGATACAACCCAAGCCAGGAAGTTCTCGTACTGTTGTTTTACACAGATGAGCAAATCTGTGTCACCACAAAAATAATATATGATAAAGACTTTGCATCCAACGTGAGTCTGCCCTGGCATCTTCTGTACCCAGGGAGGAAACCTTGACGGTGTGGCAGCATTACACTTGAGTGTTGAGTATCACTTGAATGAATGCCACACTGATCAATAATTTAAACTTGGTCCAGACCATGAGATGCTAATTACATGGATTTAAATGGAGGCTGCATTGTCAATTTCTGTGATAAGAAGGATGTATGACTGACCTTGGTCGGCCCCAAATGGCTGAAACATGGGCCAAATTATAAAGTTTAAAATGAGAATTTGAGGATTTGAAATTGAATGGAAATTTCACGAGCTCACTAGGGAGGCAAGACAATCTCTGGGTCAGGATGTTAATATAGCGAGATAAATCACTCCTTTGGTACTATTTATTTTCTCTTCTACTATCAGACGTACAGTTCTGATAAAACTACAACTCTGGCACCATCCAAGCTAGACGATATTGATAATATCAATTCAATTAAACTTTTTTTTTTTTTCAATCCCTGTGTCTGCTCAGAGAGGAGTCACTGTCACCATAAGGATCCCTTCCCATTTTCACGTCAAAATCACATACAGTCAACAAATAAATATTTGAAGAGAGTTGTGATTGGTATGTGTGTGCAAATGTTTGGCCACGTACAGTATAATACAAGTGAACCCAAACGTTTCATTATTCCGCCATGTTTTCACGATTACTGCGTGATACAGATGAGGACAGCAATGGCGCTTCATAGTGATATCGACCCAAGGTAATAATTTGTATTTTACAAGAAGCCAGGAGTCACACGTGCATACCATAGAGTAAATGATTATAAGACAGCGATAAGATATATAGAATAGCAAAATGAACTGCCTTAACATGGCCAGCTGTTTCATTGTCCCCCTCAGCATCTATCTGGCTCTCTGTCTCGCTTGTCCTCTCAAACAATCTACATAGTGTGGCCGCAAGAAGGGAGGCGTTGTTTGCCTTGAATGGAGGAAAAGCACAGGGGGTGAAGGGGGTGAAGAGGGAGATGCTCCAGCTGTGGGGGGACAAGACAACACAACAGCATCTCACATGTGGCAAAGGGGAGGTGGGCGTCCAGGCTGCGGGGGCTGCACACAGTGGCATTGTTATGGGGGTGGGGGTGCAGCTGATAAGAGTGAGAGAAATGGATCATTCCCTCAAGTCCTCCCCTCCTCGCCTGGGCCTTAACGCAAAACACTCCTGTTGATGTAAGCTGCGGAGGCCCCGCAGATGTCTTTTAAATCATCAAACTACATAAAAGAATGATGCTTTATGCTTTTTTATTAGAAAACATGTCTTATCTTGCAGTAAATCCAATGAATTTTTCTGAGTCAAACATAACTTGTAGTGACAGTATAAAGTTTAGTACACGCGTTCACCCCTCCAGATGTGATGTAAGGGTGTGTGTTCTGGAAGATTTACAAAGTTAAACCTAAATCAAGTGTTTTATGCAATAGGTATATTCTGTATAACTGTAAGAACGTTCCACGGAAGCAATTTAAATACATTCCACAGCACGAAAAACATACAGGTGCAAAATCAATGTTTATGTTTAAAAGGGTTGAAGTCTTTTTTCTTTGATTTATACACAGGAAAATGGAACTAATTACTAATTAAGATTATGAGTCTGAATGAATTTGAATTTCTGTCAAGGTTGGGAAATTATATACTGTGTATATATGTATAGTATTATATATGTAGTATAATTACACAGTTAATAGTCATCGATCTACCCATCCATCTATAATGTAAGCCATTAATACTTGTCTCTTTAGACTATTGTTTCTGATTTGTATTATAGAATTACACTACAGTGGATGTGACTATTATAGCATGCTAAATTAACAAATTTGATAATGGCTTTAAACTTGTAAAACCCCAAAGTCATTTAAAATAATTTTAAGCTAGTAATTAAATAGTAGTAATTATATTTGAACTTTTAAAATAATGTTTATTACAGTTTTCTCATTTCTTGAAATAGAAATGGCATGGTCAAAATAACATAGACAAATCTCCAAACCACCTAGCAATTGTTCACAACCTAATTTTCATTTGTCATTTCTCTTTGATTTCATCAAGTTGCAAATGTCTTAGTACATGTCTAAGGTGTCTCAGCGCATCTTTGCAAATGGTTATGTACAACGGAGGTAGTCTACAGCTAGCACAATGAGCCCACGTTTAGCACGTTTTCCAAATAAATACATGTTGCTGATCTCAACTTATTAGTTGATTCTCAGTGCTAAATGGCTGTGCTCTCCCAATGATTTCATTGTGTAAATCATCATATGCTCAGTAGTCTGTTCAATTGTCAAAATGAGTCAAGAACATAATACCATGAACACCAAACATTTTGACTTGAAGTGCTTACACAATGCCAAATGGAGGATGCGTTTAGGAATAACTGACTATTTGTATGATACAGGAATTAATTTTGACACATGCTGTTTTGGAAGAGATGAGCTTTTGCAGCTAATCCAAGGTTTTGTGCTGAACCATCCAGGTTATTTATATGGCAAAAGCACTAAGCAGAAATGGGGGACTCGAGTTAAGACCCGAGTTGCTATTTTTACGCCTTGCGATTTGCTTGCCAAAAATGTGTGAATGACTTGACTTGACGTGACTTGAGACTTATTAAGTGACTCATGACTTGTCAAGTTATCCTCATGTTTAGAGTTTTAAACTATAGGGTGCGGCATGGCTCAGTGTTAGAGTGGTTGTTTCCCAATCCGGAGGTAGTGGGTTCCATCCCCAGCCATTGTGACTATGACAAAGTATCTTTGAGCAAGATACTGAACATCCTAATGCTACATCATCAGGAGGTAGATGAGGTACAGCTTAGAGTGCTCTAGGTAGAAAAACACTATACAACTATCAGCCTATTTAGCATGTAGTAGGATCAGTGAAAACATATCTTATAAAACTCCAACATGTTTTACTGAGCAAGATTTTATAAATTGACTTATGACTAGCTTGAACCAAGTAATGACTTGACTTGACTTACTGACTTCTTTTTTTGGGTTTTTTCCACAGTGACTTGGGACTTGCTTGAGACTTGATGGTTACAACTCGAGACTTGTGACTTGCACATATATGACTTGCTCCCACCTCTGGCACTAAGGGAATGCAAATAAGACAAATCATTTTGACAAATTGAGAAGAATCTTTGCAATTCCTCTGGATATATTTGAAGCGTGTGTGTGAACAGTTTTCGGAGAGAGATGAGCTTTTGCTGATGAGCTTGTATTGTTGGGCAAAACTGTAAGACTGTTTGGCTAAATGACCTTTTAGTTTTAAGAATATCATTTCTGTTTCAAGATATTAGCCAAACCAATGGGGAAAACATATTTATTTATGTATTTATTTATTTGTTTGTTTGTTTGTTTGTTTGTTTGTTAAGTCTGGTGCTTCGATTCTGCCCATTTGCAGCCCATCCCTCACCTGCCTCATCTCCTCTCCTCCAACCCCTTTCCTGTCCCTGCACACATCCTGTCCAAGAGTCCGAGAGGAGGGAGACCAACTGCCCTCGCTTTGGATGACTTTTACGCAGCTATTACGGACACCATTTGAACGATTTGATGAACTGCCCACCGCTATTTTTCACATCGTGAAATGGTTGCGATGGCGTGTGGGAGCTGAAGGGAAGGTGCGCTTCAAAATGATTATCCACAGCACCTGTGGATTTTTTGGGAGAAAGTAGCGTCTTTGGCTCCGTTTCGTCACGAGCAACTGAACGGGAGAAAAGACGCTCTTCGCGTGCAAAATTGGATAAGTAACAGACTTTGTGTATTCCGATGCATCTGTGAAAGTTTCCCCCGTCCGAATATCTGTCGTTCGGAGCAGAGGGGGCTTTTGATGGATTTTTTTATGTGGGACCCGCAAGAATGGACGTGGTAGATGAAACTGAAGCTTTACAGAGATTTTTTGAAGGTAAGTTAAGTTGTCGCACACTTGAGAAGTTTGCGTTGTTCGAGGTATACCTTCCAGTTCAACACGTGTGTCCAACTTCTATATAAAACATAATCAGTTTGTTATGACTCACTTTTCACTGCGACAGTCATTCACTTTAATGTGAACATGTCAGTTATCCATCTTTTTAAACTCAAAAATGCAAGCAAGCTGGAGGGTTAAAAGGTGCAGCAGCAAAAGTGCTAGTGATGGGTAGCAGATCAAGTTTAACTGTAGGGGGGGGGGTAGGAGGTTGTAGGAATTCAAAATGAGAAGATAAATGGTGTGTTTTAAAAAACACGAAAGAGTTTGAGACATGGGCAATGTCATTTCGTGTAGTTAGGGTTGAAGAACTGCATGCACAATGTTGTTCACAATAGCAGATAGTATTTTGTATTCAAAAATTGGGTTGTTAATTAAAAAAGTGGTGTTTGTAGATGCTTAGTTTGCTTCTTTTTTTTAAACATGGCAGCACTGCATTAATTTTAATTCATCCCAAAATTGACTTTGACACACTCTCATAATAAATTACATACATCACAGGCAAGATATTGACATTTACTCACGTCTGTTTGACTTATTCACAACACTGCCATGTTGAACATGTCTCTGCATTCCCATCTCACTAATTTGACATCATCAATGTCAAGTGTCTTGCAGAAGTCAAGTGCATATAAAGACACTCTGTGGTTTTATGGATAATCAATTATCTGTGCAAATACTTAACATTTTGTTATTGCATACACACAGTGCTAACTTATATCCACAGCCACCCTGGACTGTCAGAGATTCCGTGCCATTTTGACAGGAATTTAGTATGTTTACATTCTTGCTTTGGGAGTAAAAGAGATGTTCTCTCTCTGGCTTTATGTGAGCCACACTCACTTGCACTAAAATGTCAGCTTGGCCATGAAAAGTAAATAGGTGCTTGTTTTTGAAGCTTTGAGCCTGTGTCAGATGTTGCCTTTGAGGGACTGATAATGATTTTTAAGATAAAGACGGTGAGCTTGCAAGCCCTTGATATCTTACTCAGGGAATTCAATTGTGTAAATGCTGAGAATCAAATATTGAAGTGACATAATCATAAAATGAAATAATGTGATTCTCGAACGATAAACAGTCAGAAAAGTAATGCTATGACAATGATGTCATAGCTTCTAACGAAGTTGCTTAGTGTTATCCCTATGAAGCTCACAGCTACAAGGGTTTTGTGGTGTATCTTGGGTTGCAGTGCAGTCTATCTTACCTTTATGTGTAAAGTAGTTACAGTTTACACATTTAGTTTTTATCTACCTTTACCTATTGGGAAACAACATTAAGGGCTCTATTTTCATGCCCAGTGCAAGTCTGGCACGAGGCGTGGTGTAAATCAACAAAAGGGAGGGCTAGACCAAGTTTTGGTATTTTCGCAGACCCATGCAAGCCAGTGCAGTGTGGCGCATTTAAAAAAAAGGCATTTTGCGCTGTTGTGGGCATGGACGCAGACCACTTAATTTGTTGGCATTCGAAGCAGTTCCTCACATGCCCTTTAAATGGTGCACACTGGTAGTCCTGGACATAGTGAAAGAAGAACCTTATTTGCTTGAGTCCTGCGGCAGGTCAAGTACGTTCATGAGCAACGGCAAGCAGACCTCCATGGGGGAATGATGTAAAGCTGGCTCAGGAGATCACATATGTGATGTGAGCATTTGGAGACTGCCTTCCACCACGATTGTATGTGTCCAAGTGCAAAGCAGACCTGGCAAAATACAACTGGTAACAGGGCAAAAGAACTCTCACACCATCCACATGAAACCTGTCACATCGTCAATCATCACCAACAATCATGGAAATGTTTCCAAATTGTTGAAATTCAAGTTGCCACAAAGATTAAACAATAGCCTGTCCCAAAAGTCACTACACACTTTTTTATTTTTTCCGATTTCATTTCAGGAATTATCGGGACAGATGTGAGGTCAACAGCATTTGACAGATGGAATTAAAAATGTAAAAAATTTAAAAAAACAAGTGTACAGTGACTATTGGGACAACTTGTACTACTGTATATTAACTATATAGCGATTACCGCATTTTCCAGGCTATAAGTCGCACCGTTATATAAGCCGCACCTATCTATGTTGAAAACGTTTATATTTACTGCATTTACAGAACGATTATGAACTGTAAATGTACATGTGTGAACCTGAGCAGATTCTTTCCTAACAGTGCCTTTTAACACTGCAGCAACATTGCTGATTAAAACGGAACAGAACCAAGAGAAAATAAACAGTACTTAGTACAGTCACTGCCGGCTGCCGCTCCAGTTTGTCGGCTGAGCTAATGTCCACCAGACTCCAACATCTATTGTTCTACTACATTCTACATATGCACCTGTCTTGTTTTATGTTAATAAAGTCAGCCAATCTGACAGACGACGTGGTGCCAACTCTACTAAATCAACAATAGAATTTCACATCGAAATAACAGAACATACGTAACATCAGCCAATCACATGTGCATCATGTGCACTTCAGGGACCTCTCGGAAAACATAAAATCAAAGAATTACAGCAACTAATGCAATAATCTAGTGCATAGTACCCTCGCCTGTTGAACTCCTCCACCTGCAGTCACATCCAGTTAATGGCTGGGCAAATGTATTGTATTGAATTGTACTGTAATTCCAGTTAGAGCACCCCGAGCGGTGGAAGAAAAATCCACAGAATAGCCGCACCGGACTATAAACCGCATGGCTCAAAACCTAGAAAAAAGGTCACGGTTTATAGTCCGGAAAATATGGTAGTTCATCTCGGCCTGCTCTCCTCCCACCTATAAGTTTTGACTGATTGCATCACAGGGTGATTTGTTAAGATTGGGAATTGATTCCCAATGAAAGTGAGCCGTCTGAACAACTAAACTATTAATGGCCCATTACATTTAACCATGTAGAGTAAAAGATGCTGCTGCTCCTGCTGCTACGTAAAAAAATTAGTTGCAAAAGTTGGCATTTGACTTAGATTTTAGATGATTTTACAGTTCTTGTTTTTGTTGCCATTATTAGAACACACTCAGCCATCACAGTGATGGATCTCACTTGTAAGATGTGTTTTAATAGGATTACCGAAATATGTATACATCACACTAATGCACAGCTTGCATTCCTGGCATAGCCCTGGTGGTTGTTAAAACACAATGAGGTGAGACTGGTGTGTTTCTCCTCAGCAGACTCCATTAGAGTAACAGTGAGCAGACAGGGTGAGGAGGTGAGACAGAGCAGACTCACACTGCTGAGAGAATCGCCCGTTGGGAGAAAGCCAACCAAATCTCCACTGCCCTTCCCCACCCCACCATCACCACCACCATAACTTGACCTTCTCATCTCTGACTCACTTAGACAATAAACAGTTGCTCACACACATATGCACATGCAAAGTTGAGTGACATTTATTGCTGCTGTGTTGATTCATCTCAAGTAACCACCCCTTCTAAGTCTGAACTATTGATTGAAATATAACAACAGCATTTGGGTTTTGTGTAAGCTGTCAAGGACCTTTCTAGCAGTAATACACAGTGCTCTGAGCAGAAACATACCATATAATGTAAATAGCATGTGAAGCACAACTAGATTAAAGCAGTTTGTCACTCGAGTACAGTCCAGTTGCAATAGTAGCAGTTGCTGGTCGCCAGCCAATCACAGGGGCAGACAACTAATTCATATGATCCATTGTTTGATGCATTTTGACACACTTTTGAAAGGGTTCTGTCAATAGTAAAATGGGAAATTGTACCAAATTCCAACTGGATGTGTGCAAGCCTGAGTCATAATGTACAAGGTATGCAGATGGAATATCTTCATGACATTTATACAATGAAAACAGTTTTTTTTATTTTTTTATTTTATTAGATACTTTGCACTATTTGCTGAGGCTGAAGACATTCGAGATTGGAATTTCAACTATTGGAGTTGGATATGAATATTGCGTTTGTGGAATGAGTTAAGCAGCAAAATCCACACCTTTTTAGCCATCTCAGGGGGCGGCCATTTTGTCACTTCTGTTGACTGAAAATGACATCACAACTCCTCAGGGCTCAGGTAACAACCAATCACAGCTCAGCTTCAGAAAACAGGTCATCCGTGATTGGTCGTTACCTGAGCCATGCGCAACGGAGATGTCATTTTCAATCGACAGAAGTGACAAAACGGCTGCTCCCAGAGATGGCTGAAAACAGGTGGATTCACTCTTATTCCACAAACGCAATATTTATCACAGTGCCTTGTTTCAACTAGTGGGCTTGCACAGAACATATTCTTGAAAAAACTATGTTTAGATTGACTTCCCATTAAGGACCAAGTTTTGGGACTTCAAGTGAAAAGAAATGGCTGGTTGTTGGACAGATGCTAGTCTGCTCACAGAGCACTTAAGAACACCCAGACTACTCAGGGGTGCTACACCTGTGAACAGCGCCATCCGGTGTCTTCACTCTTTGTGTCAAGTGGTTCTTTTCTATGGCATGATGCAGTCAGTGTTTGCTTTTATTGAGCCAAAGCAAATATTTGATGTTAAAAAAAGAAAAACACTGGATAAAAAAAGTGGATACAGGTTAACAAATCATGGAAAACATCACATGCAGTATGTTGACGTATATGTTAGACAACATGGAGTGAGCACAATCAGCATGCTGTACTTCCATCATGTCCACATCCATCCATTCATCCCCCACCCAGAAACATGAATGTGCCAACGATTGAATGAAATGCTTGGCCGCTGGAAAAACATTCTCTCAACAACTTTTTTTGCGGTGCAGAAAGCGTTTCAGTTGAGGCCAACTGATGGACTAAGTGTATGATCAGCACTGACATCTAGAGTGGTGTGTATATCACAGGCTTGCTCTTTATCCCCATGGAAAAGAAAATACAGTTCATTACTCATGTCTCTATATCAGAATTCCTATTAAGTCCCGTTGTACTCCCAACAAGCTAGTGAATCATAGTTCCAGAAGGCCGTTTTGGAAATGATGCTTGAAAGCCATATACAGGCGCCAGCCTTCTGTGATTTACAGCTCCGAAGGTGATTTACTTTGAGAGGAATGTATTGTTTGAGAGCAGCCAGGCGTGAGGTGCTCACGTATGACTTTTCATTGTCATGCCTCACCTTCATCATCAGTGCCAACAGTCATCCTCAACCAGTATGTATGCGTGTGTGTGTGTGTGTGTGTGTGTGTGTGTGTGTGTGTGTGTGGAAATGAGTCCCCAGACTTTTAATCATTCATAAACACAATCACACCTTTGATTTTTCTGTTTCATTGTTTTTATCTTATGTAATGTTACTTCATTTCATATCCTGTGTATTGTGCGCTATAAATCATTTGGTATTGGATTGGAAGTATATAAGTCAAGCTTAGAGCTCCTAAACATGTCTTGACATGACATGACTTTGATTGAAAAAAGACATGACTTGTCGATTGAAAAATTATGTTCCCTTTTAGTCCATCTGATGGATCTGTTTTGTTGCGCCCCACTTAACCCCAATGCAAAAGGATTGTAAGAGTGAAAAGTTTTGGATCGTAACCAAAATGTAATAGGATCTTTTTTGTAACACAAGAAATGTACCTCCTACACATATCTAACATTTCTTAAGATGAATACATTATTTACAGAAAACTTTGGGGAAATATAATCACATGCCTTATCTGATGTTAGTAAAAATGGAAAACAGTTCCTGGAGCTACAGTTTTATCCCAAAGGTTTCATGTTTGTTCCCTGACCCCTGCCTCATTTGTTTACTCGTTCTTGTGTAATCCTGTTAACTAACAGTGATGAAAACATAACCTCCTTTGCTGAGGTCAAGAGGAAAAAAAATGTTTATAGTGAAGGAATTTGAATTAAAATAAAGCATCTGTTTGTGAATTTTCAGAAATTTATCAATGTGAAAACGGGTATCCCCTTTGTGATCTTTTTACCCTAATTTAACCAAGCGTCTTTCTATTAGGGTCACCTCATTTTTCTCTCCTTTGTCTTTCTCCAGCCATTCGCTCTACTCCTCGACGTCTCATTTCTTTTTTTTTTTTTTTCCCCCTTTCTTTCTTTTAAAGCTAGCTGCGTGTCGCGCTCCCAGCCCTGTCACTCCTCTAATCTCCTGAGCCAGGTCCACCAGTGCGACCAGTGCTTGTGAGCGACGAGGACTGTGTGTGGTAGCCTGGTACAGCCCTTTCTCATGACTGGGGAATAATCCTCATTATAACACCCCCAAGCCATTCACACGCACTCACACACACAACAATATGTTTTGCACATAGACATGCACGCGCAGCCTCACACATACACACTTGTTGAACTGATCTGTGGCTATCGGGTCTGCAGGAGAAAGTCGTCCAGTGCCATTAGTGAAACATGTGAAAATTAGAGTGGAATTGTTCTTCTCGTCTTTCTTTAAGGGGTTTTCATCTCAAGGACATCAACATGCTTTGGCTACGTGCAGGTACTCTGATTGATTTAGTGCACTTCACTCATTTAGGAGAATCCTCTTCTCCATCATGTGTATAAAGTCGATAGAATCTTTAGGCTGTGTAGCAGAAACCCTTTGTAGTATAGCTCAGTTTTCTTTCTTCTCACCTTTTTTTGTCTATATGTAAGTGCTGGTCCATTGTTTGTGTTCTTCTGCATTCAGAGTTTTGGTCTGTGTTTATTATTTATCGTAACCACTTTGCTATCATTGAACAAACCTTTATTCTTAGAACTACTGTACACTCTCAGGAAAAAAAACAACACATTTTTTTTCATTGGGACAGTGGCCTTGACGTGAGAGTTGACTTTCACAGTAGCATACCTGCTATATACATGACTTGTCCCTGAAAAAGGTCTAAATAGTTATCTTCGACAAGTGAATATTCTTCCGTGGGGGACGGAAATGGTCTAATGGGTGTCTCATTCAGACAAAGTAGCAATCTGTTAAATGACATGATCCAGAAAGTCTTTTTATTGCTGTTCTAAAAGCTTTCAGTGAGTGATTTAGTCTCCATAGGAGTAGAATGTGTGTGTGGGTGCATGTGTGTGTGGGTGTGTGTGTCGAATAGAAATAGACTTTGTAAATGAATAAAATCCCCATACATGCATTCAAACTTAGCAATTTTGCCTGTGCTGGAAGAACACAATTACAGAATGCAGTGGAACCTTTAAAGTGCAAGTCAACCCAAACATATTTTTTTTCCAGAATATGTTCTATGCAGGCCCACTAGTTGAAATACGGCATTCTGATTAATACTGCATTTGTGGAATAGAAGTTAAGCAGCAAAATGCACCCACTCTTCAGGGGGTGGCCATTTTGTCACTTCTGTTGACTGAAGATGAAATCAAAGTTGCTCAGGGCTTAGATAACAACCAATCACGGCTCACCTGTTTTCTGAAGCTGTCATCTTCAGTCGACAGGCGTGACAAAATGGCCGCTTCCTGAGCTATCTAAAAACAGGTGGATTTCTCATATTCCACAAATGCAATATTAATCAGAAAGCCCTGTTTAGACTAGTGGGCCCTGCATAGAACATATTTTTTTTCCAAAATATGGGTTGACTTCCACTTTAAGGCAGGACTGTCAAAACTATGGCCCAGGGCACATTTGTGGCCAGCTGCTCTCTTTTCCGTTGTCACGCCTCTTATTCTGCGAATGAAATTAAGCTTGACCTACATGAAAAGGTTACCAGAAGAAGTTAAAATGTTTAAAGATAGCACACATTAAAAAAATAAAAATAAAAAAAAATAGAGGGAGTAAGGGTAACATGAGTTGAATGATACAAGATGCGGCATGTTTTATTTCAAAATATTTTGTGTAAAATTGAAAAAAACAAAAAAACATTATTACATTTTTCACGGTATTATTTCGTTTACCATTGTAAATATCTTTAAATGTCCAAGGATAAGCGGTTCAGGAAATGGATAGATGAATATGTAACCATTTTTATTTGTCAAACTAAAACATTTGATAGCCATCACACAACTTTCTAATTATTTTTAATCCAACAAATAAGTTTTTTCTTGGTCATTGTTACGCCAAATTGAGATTATGGCTGTTTTTTTTTTTTTTTAAATGTGTTCAAATGCTTTGAACATGTTGAATTCTGTCATATTGCATTGTTTTCTTTCACGTTTTATAAACACATGTTGAAGTGTCCCCTTTCTTTCTTCCAGTTTTCTTTATGTGGCCCTGAGGGGTCCTCAAGGGCCACTGCCCTGCCTTTTTTCCATCTCTCCCTGCTGCAGCACACCTGATTCAAAAGTTCAGGATCATTATCACGCTTCTTCACAGCTTGCTGATAAATTGATCGTTTGAATCAGGTGTTTGTAGCAGGGAAAGATGGAAAACAAGCAAGACAGTGGCCCCTGACGACCGGAGCTGGACATGCCTTCATAAAGACAATTGGGCAGTTTGTGTCCTAATTTTGCACCTTCCCAGCCAAGAATGTCAAACACAGATTATTCTCATGATTTATAATATTGTCCTATAAGATTGCCCTTCTCTCTGAGGTGTGTAAAGAATGAATTTGTCCCTAACTGACCAATAGGGAAACGGGGGGTAAATATAAAGAAAAATGTCGAACACAATGTATTTTTTTTTTGTCTCAAAGTGGGTTCCAAGAAGAATTTTCCAAATGAAGTCTTACTTGAGGAAACTGTGAAAATGCATACAGCATAAGATAGGGCCAGTCGCGCCGCAGCGTGTCCTGGCTTTCTGACAGAAAGAACCAGAGAGGGCAATGGTACCCCTCCTGCAAAGCAAAGAGGTCCACTCATGCCCCACCGAAGGTGGAAACCACTTCTGGATTCAGCTTCCACTCACCCATCAGGGACAATCTGATTCCACAGCCCAGGAGAATAAGCAGCCCGCAGGCTCGCAAGTGGATGGACGCCCCAGTGAGAAGGCGCTGAGACAACAGCCACAGCCTCACCACTCCCCATGTGGTTTATGTAGTAAACCACAGAAATAGCATTAGCGCGTGCAAGTACTGCGCGTGGCGTGGGAGGAAGTGGCGTAGGGCAGGTATGTGACCGCTTATTCCAGGACATTTATGTGTTGCCCCAACAATAGCAGGGCCAAATCCTCCTCACTGCTTGGCGCTGCTGGGTGCCACCCCAAGCCGAAGCGCAAGCATCCGCATACACAACCGTTGTCCAGGAGGTAAGACACACCAGCGGAAATTCCTCATAACTCCTCATAGAGACCAATGCCGGTCACTCCACTGGCTGAGGCAGGGACTTCTGTATGAGAACAGAGCCTGGGCCAGCCCGAGGCCATTCCGTTACCTCTGTATTGGACGCAACGAAAGAAGCCCCAAAGGGACGCCGCCTCCGCCTTACTGCCTAACAGCTGAAGATACCACAAGAGAGGCAAGCAAGAAAGACTTGGGGCCTCTGAGGACTTCCCCAGATGCCAAGAAGTTGCTTCCTTCTCCGCTCCTCTTTGGAAACACTCGAGTAACATCGGCGCATAACCAGAAGTATCTGTTCTCATTCATTTTTCTGCCTTTCAGGACTTTGTTTGAACACCGATGATGGGACAGAATCGTAATGTGTGTGGATCGCCGTGTTGAGATAGATTCATCACACACAATATGACTAAAACTGTGAAATGCCTGATTTAAAAAAAAAAATCTTTATGTGTGGGGTCTGTCACAGATAAACAAACTTTCAGGCTTTGAATAATCTTCAAACAGTAATTTGCTCAGAATGCACTTCTTGTCTAAATTTCTTCTTTTCTTAACATAATTTGTTGAGGCTGTTCCTTCATCTGCAAAACGTTTCACAAAAGCCAAAGACAGGGATTTGGTAAAAATATAACGTGTACGATCTCAGGGACATTCTCTTTTAGAGCTTCAAGAGTATATTGTACGAAAAAGGAAGGGAAATTGAATATGTGACTACGATTTAATCCCACACACATTTCTTTTTGTTTGTGTGCATTTCAGTTTAATGTTCGGCTGACAGCCTGGCTTTTAAAAACGACCATAACACGCTCACACTCATCCATAGGCACAATTACACACACACTCACAGACACGCATACACGCAAACACACTACCAATCTCTGAAAAGACCAGTCTGTATTGAAGTGAGTCTGACAATGATTTCACTGTTTCTTCTTGGACACAGCTGGACTGAATACGAGTAAACTTGTACTCACCATCACATCTTTGAAACTCCACTGATTGAGTGATGGAGATGGAAGCTGTTCCATTTGTGTGTATAAGACTGAAAATTACTGCTTATTAGTCGAAATACATTCAAAGTAAATCAGTGTTTCTCAACATTAAGCACGTTTGACATTTGAAAAATAATGGCACAACACCAAATAAAAAAGTAACAAAACAGAACATACTGAAATAATGATGATCGTGTTTACTCAAAAATGAGGATTACAGCTGTCTCACTGGAAGTGGGCCATGATTTATTCTGTTTTATGAATAACAACAGAAGGATATGCAGGTTAGTTGTTTGTACCTTCTGCCATCTAGCACAGGGATGGGCAACAAATGGAAACACTGAAAAACCATAACCGTAACCACTTCTCAACTAGGGGAAAAAAAAATAATAATAACCACAAACAGTACGGTGATTTAGGTCTCTTTAAAATTGATGCTACGTCTAGCACATAGTTCTCTGTTTGGCATGGGTTTCAACAATTATACTCAAACGTATATAATGTATTTACAAAAAAATGTAAGAATTCACTTTATACGTAAAAGTCAAAAGTCCTCGAAATTCTGCTTTAATTTATGCTTTTTGTTTTTGAGTGCTGTGCAGTGTAGTGTATTGTGGTGTAGTATATGGTGCGAGTGAATGAGCTGCCTTCCTCTGACCTCAGCCAAAAAAAAAAAAAATTACACAACTGTGCTTTTCATTAGCTAAGTAGAGTTTAGTTCTATAACTTACAAAACATAAGATAGTCCTGTTTGGTGTGCAAAAATCAATTAGAGGAGAGGTTAAATGATGATTTGCTTCAAAAGTTCTGTTTGTGGCATTGGGGGAAGGGTTAAGCAAAAATGCTTCTATGGAATTGCAGTAAATTAATTAACTGATAAATGTGAAGGTAAAGCTTCTCTAATGAAGCACAATCCAAATCAAGCAACGGTTTATCATCTTGTATCATTTCAACTTTCCAATTGCGCCATCATTTTCTCATGTTTAACAACTTGATGAGTGTGTCGTAACCTAATAGAAACCTCTGGAGACATTTTTCAATCACTTGTTGATCTCGTGCTTGAACTCTGGACTGGAGGTCTTTGACATCACTTAGACAAAAAAAGGTGGTATAACGTCATACCATCTTTCTTTCATTCCATCCTGGGATGTCCAATTTATAGTTTGTCCTCCTTGCCCCCGTTCTCCTCACCCTCCACCCACCCAGCCTCCCCTCTCCCTGTAGCATTTCGTTATCAGGCCTGCCAGTTTAGATTTACGGCTGTTGTGGGTGGGGTGCACATCTGGATCTTATTTCAGGGGAACCATCCTGCTTTTCTCCCACTGCACTGGCACGCATTAGGAGACATTTACCATCTGCTTCGATCCAGTGAAGAGAGTGTAAACATAGTGAAGGTTGTAGAGGACCTGACATTGCAATGTGAAGATTGATTTAACACAATAAAATTCAGAGGGACCCTGATCTGGTTGAGGACATGTGGTCTGGTTTGTCCCCTGAATACTTGATGTGGTGGTTTGAGCTTTGGAAACATTTTCTTGGTTCTTTGTAACTGAAAAGGATAAAATATATATTTTATATATATTTAAGTGGCAGGAGCTAAATTGTATTTTCACTTGCTCTAACAAATTGCATGTGCTTTAGTTAACACTGGTTGTTTTCACCATGGTACATTTGGGAACACCACAAGTGAAAAATTACATTTGAAGGGATGGAACTGGAAGTGTTAGTGGAAGTCAGAAAAACCTCATGTTTAGTTACTGAGATGACATCAATCACTTCGATAATTTTGGGGAGGTCAGCAACTGCAAGAAAGCCATGTTTTGTTTTATTTAACCCGGCACGAGTGTCCATCCAGTGTAACATTGCATTTAAAACTTGAGAGAGCATGCACAAAAACTGCTCTGGGAGAAGCCAGCACTAAATTCTAAATCAAAAACCGATGACACCGATGTAAGGAAATTAATAGTGGATAGGTGTATTTCCAGGCCGGTGAAGGACATCACGGCCACGGGCCACCACGTCCCCCACTCCGTCGACAATTACGTTTCAGCGCATGACGGTCACACCCCATTACCAACGGCACTTCGCCGCATGACGGCCGCCATCGATTAATATTCCCGGATGGAATTTTGGTCCCAGTATGTCTCTGAAGATGCCTCTCATTTAGCTTGCGCTATGCTGGTATTGCTTTCCTTGCCGGTTTGCACCTGCCTTTCAGATGCGCTATTTAGAAAATATAAAATCATCAGTCGCTAAAATTTGTCCAAGTTTTGATGAATCACATTGCTTGTGCCAAATTATCGATTTGCACATACTACTCACAGAACAAGCAAAATGAAGCGAGTGCAAGCGCAATCCTGGTTGCAGATCAGCTTCCACATCTGTTTGTGTGAACAAGCAAGTTTGCGCGCTTTTTTGCATGTGCAAACTTAGTGAATCAGGCTATTAGTGAGGTCATGTGTTAAGGATTTGAGAGGCTTGGGCTCACAAAGGGTGAAAAAGAAAGAACCTGCATTCAAGTTTTACGGAATGATTGTTTCCCAATTGAGCCAAGGCACTCATTTCACTCTCATGGGAAAATAGGGTTGCCGGCACCCTGGTTGTGATTACACAAAGATGTACAATGTGAAATGTATTGAAGTATTTCAATATGTGTGAAAAACCAGTACAATTAACCACCCTCCATTGAGGGGGTTGCGTTGCTGACCACCAACGCAATAAATTAAATCCCAGATGTAGAAATACACTAATTGAATCAAGGGAAGTTTTTATAGCATTTTTGGCACTTGATTTTTTGAAGGCCTCTTTGAATACTTTCAAAATAATACAAACACATTTAAAGACATACATTTAATTGAGAAAGAGCAAGAGCAATGGATAAGAAACTCTTTTTTCACTCTTCTTCTTTCAAACTTACACCGTGTCAAACATAACAGTTTGCTGCCATCTACTGACCGACAGTGGAATTACACCCAAAATAAACGTGAGGCAGGACAAAATGGAGTTATAGATACTGTACAAAAAAACTGAACCCAGAACCCGCTATGGAGAAGGGTTTACTGTACATATAAATCAGAGACAAGAATGAAGTCTTGTAGCAACAATTGATTAATTGAGGAGGGCAGGTTCCCAGTTTATGTATGAAGCAATGTTAACTACTAGCATATTTAGACAGAAAGTAAGCAACCATTCCTGGTAAGTAAATCATAGCCTTTATTTTACGTGTGTAATCCTTTTGAAATAAAGTACAAGGAAATTGCCATCTAATCAAGTTAGTTGCAATAAGGAGGAAAAGGATACAAACTGGTCATTACGGAATACAGTGAGATTGTCTTGCAACTACAGTCCCATGTGGCAGTCTGAAGAGTTGCTGAAAGATTCCTGTTGTTAATTCGCAGATGCTCTCTATCTCCACTCTCTGACCCCCTCCCCTTTTACCCTAGGCCATGATATTACCAGTACTCTGGATACAGCCAACATCGACACCAGTATCCTGGAAGAGTACATCAGCAAGGAGGACGATAACACTGACATGTCAGTAGGGACTACACGCCAACCCAGCAACGTCAAAACAACACACACTGCCCATGCAGTTCATGTCGTTACAAAGGAATTTGTTTTCTGTGATAAGGCTAATCCCCCCTTTTTCCTCTTCGGTCTCCCAGCTGTTTCTCAGAGGTCCACAGCACCCCGGGACCAAATTACTCATCTCCGCAGGCGGGAGTGTCCTCTTCTGGGGGATTGGTGTGCGGGGTGAGCCCTCCGATTCCTCTCCGCCAGGGAGCCCCTCCACCCGGACCCCCGAACTGTCCGAACGCATATCCTCCGGGTCCTTCCCTGAGTCTGCGGCACAGCTATCCCTGTCTGGGTCAACATCAGCAACACCAACAACACCAGCAGCACCAGCAACCACACGTCAAACCCGAGCACAGAGGCCACTACGCCTCAGGGTAAGTCCACCTTAGATCAGGGTTTGCTAACTTTTGTGCTGATGGGCTAGGTCATCAGCAGATGAGTTAAAAAAAAAAAAAAGTAAAATATGCAAAATTGTTTATTTTAATAGTAAGCAGTTGGTGAACACATCTTCAAAAAGAAGGTTTCAAGCTTTTAATTGCCACTGCTTGTTGAAGTTTATTGTCAAACTAAACATAAAACAAAGAGAATTACACCTTGTGTGTTTAAAACAACCACATAGACTACTTGCCTGTTCAGTCCAGTAGCCTAATGCTAAATACTAAATAGCAACTATGTTGCGGCGCTATTACCCTCGAAGCAATGGGTTGTACACAAATGGTGCAGCAACACACGTAGGCAGGTAAAATAACACTACTCACAGTTATATTTTTTATCCACTGTGAAGAATGACTTTTATTAGTGCCATGCTGATGATCTGGGCGGGATCAAATCTGTCTGTCTTATACTGACCCAGATGGCCAAGGCAGGCATACCAGAAAGAGTAGCAAAATTGCCATTCAACTGATGCTGCGTGACCAAAACTTTTTTATTTTAATTCTATTAATTGTGTCATTACTATGTGTTCTTATGAAGTACAATGTTATGGAGTGCTATTTTTGCGAATTAAAATTTCAATGTCAGCCATTTTTGTTTTAGTCATTTGACTACTGATTCAATTATTTCAATCAATGGAAAAAGCTGTTTTAATTAACTGTTTTAAGGGGAGGAAACCATTAAAACAATGCAACAAATATGGCAGGACTCTTCATCATTTAAACATTCGGTGAGCCACATTCAAGATTATAACACGCCTAATGTGACCCACCATTCATATTTTGCCCACCCCTGCTATGGATGGATAGAGGCAAGAAGAAGACATTTGTTCTGAAAAAAGTAAAAGATTCTCTTTTTTTGCGTGAAAACAGATGCACACTTTGCTAATACTGTCCATTGGTTCAACATCTCAATATAAAACTGGCAATAACCACCTGAAAGTGAAATTAAATAAAGGAACCCACAATGTTACATAAAATTTCCATTTGGAGATAGAATTTTTTTTTTTGATTTATCAATTCATTCACCATTTGTTTTATTTTAGAACTCTTCCAGAATCTCCGCCAGACTCAAGCTCAGAGCCGTACTCACCTCAGCAGGTGAATGGTGAGTAACTATTGTATGCTGATCAGTCAACACACTATGAATTTGTTGGTCGGTACGACTGTAGTGTTACAAATACAAATTCACGATACACACATCATCATATGTGCACAGCAGATATACACAGAATAGGGACAAGAAATGTCAGGAAAATGAAGGAACAATATTGTGTGCACACTGGTAAAAAAAAAAAAGTTGGATGTACAACAAACTGAGACAATTTTAAGTTGGGAAATGGAAAAAAGTGTAATTTCTCCCAGTCCATGGCACTGACAATGATGGAATATCCATATAGCAATTTTAAAACAACAGAAGTAAATCATTCGGGAAGTTGGCTGACATTTCAATGACTGCCCTATAAAAGGTTGGCATTGCTTGTTAGAAAGTAGGACAAATCTTTGGTGAAACAAGTTATTTTGAGGAGAAAAGATCTTATCTTGTTTATGACTGCAACTGTCTCTTCCAGATCCGCACATGATTAGGACCATGACACCGGAAAACATGTGTCACATGACTCCGACGCCACCCCTCCCGCCTCACGGCCACTACCCCAGCATGCACCACCGGGACATGTACCTGAAGCCAGAGCCAATAATATCACAGTATCCCATTGGTCCAGCCACGAGTGCAGGTGGAGACCTGCAGCAGACACAGATGCTTCACCAGCTACTGCAGCATCCGCAGGGGCAGGAGTAAGTGATGATGACACTGATGATCATGTTATTGATGATGATAATGCAAAGAAGTACAATAAGTCCCTGTTGCAAATTCACCCATTTGCATTTTTTTAAATCTTATGTTTTGTATCTTCATATCTGACTATTTGCTATTTTTGACTCTTTCTAAAACGCCCTAAGATGGCACCAAGACATGAATTGTTGTGTCAAAGACTTGTCTAAATAGAAATATAACAGAGGCAGGGAACTGGAGTCCCATGACTTGATTCAAGCCTGACTTGAGTCACCTAATTTAGGACTTGCGACTTGGTCAAGTCAAGCCACGTTTATTTATATAGCCCTTAATCACAAAAGTCTCAAAGGGATTCACATGCCCACAGTTGACAAATATTAGTAACATCTCCTGATCTTAACCCCCAGGATGACAAGGAAAAACTACAAAAAAATAGACTTTGACTGGCATTCATGAGATTTAACTGGACTTTGACTTGAATTATATGACTTGAGGAGTCCTTGTTTTTACATTTGAAAATCTGAATTTTCAACATAGTGTGCCGTTTGATTTTGAAAGAAAAGTTGCTGTTTTTTTTCCTGGCAACTCGGGCCACCAGTTTGCTATGAGGAGAGTGCCGTGGCCACCTCATGAAGCAAGTGTCACAGATGAAGCTCCAGAGATGTTTACATTTGGATTCAATGATTATTTTTTAATGAAATCAGAGAAAAAACAATGGCAACATGGTAGATTTTCAAACCCACACATGAGAGACAAAGCATCTATGACGTCTACCTTCAGCTATCACTAGCAGAAGTTAGCTAGCTTAGTTAATTTAGTTGCTCAACAGAACTAATCAAATTTTAAGTATGTCAGTTCTGCATTTATTTGCAAAGGCAATCAAGTGATAGACAATACTGGAAACCATACCATTTTAAAACTGTGTTTGTGACTTTGTGAGCGTATACATGTATATACATAATGACACCGTTGAGTGTTTTGTCTCGTTTCTGAGCTACATCAGAGCATCCGCCATTTTTACATTAAAGTAAATAGACTGAACGTTTTAAAGCTACAGCCTACATACTGCACAAAGTTAAGACCTCTCATCCACCCATTCACGCACTCACAACCCCCCCATTTACACACACATACCCCCACACACCCACCCCCACACACACACAAACACACTTTTGTGTTATGATCAGTGAAAAAATATTTTATTAATCGCTCCAGTGTGTGTTGTGAATGAGCAGGATTGTATGACTTGACTTACTGTAGGAATTAGTTAAACCAAGTAATGACTTGACTTGCTTGCTTTTAATTTAGTGGGGAGTCAGCTGGACTTGAGGTTAATTTGCTTCGGAATCATAGTTAGTGGTATACTCATGAATTATTAAGGCCATTAAAAACATTTCAGTCTCGCAGGGTTCACTGTTCACATACTGTGCAGATGGAATGATTGGAATTCATTTTTGTTTCCATTTGTTTCAACAGTGGAATTCCTGTTCACCAGGCCAAAAAGAGGAAGCATTCTGACTCGCCCAACAGCACTCTCAATTCCCAAATCCTCACAGGTATCATCAAACAAGAACCAGGTAGGCAGGCATCTTTCTTTCTCCCTCACCTCTTCCACCTCACCCACTCTCGCTTTTTAACGAAAAAGAAATGTTTTGGCATTCTGGTGGTTTGATGTGTTGTTGCCATCCTTCTGATATCATATCCTATGGTTTCATTTCAGGTTTGATGCAGGATGCGGACAATGGATACATGGATCCAAACTATCAGTGCATCAAGTGGCAACCTCACCAGCAGAACAAGTGGACGCCACTTTATGATGCAAACGGAAAAGAGCTGTGGGTGGAATTTATGTTGGCAAATATTTATTTTGGGGGAAACAGAGAAAGAACTAACAGCCAAAAATGAAAAGGAGTTATAATTGTTTGAAAAGATAATTCAACCACAGAATTGGCATCGCTGAACCGCAGAGGTCTATAAATTCCTCAGAGGTGAGCCGCACGGGGGAGTGATCCAGTGCAGGGTTTCGATTAAGAAAGACATCGTGAGGCGGGAGGAGGAAAGTGAAGGAAGAAATTAGTGCACACGTACACTGAAACACGAGTGCTTTGCAATGTTGGAAACGGAGAGTAATGAGTATGATCCCAGTCGACCTTTCAGTCGTGGACGTCAGCACAAGAAAAAGATGTTGAATGTACTTAAAGCGGAAGTCAACACAAACATATTTTTTTCAAGAATATGTTCCCAGCAGGCCCACTAGTTGAAGCACGGCATTATGATTCATTTTGCGTTTGTGGAATACAAGTTAAGCAGCAAAATGCACTCATTTTTAGCCATCCCTGGGGGCGGCCATTTTGTCTTCCGTCGACTGAAAATGACATCACAACTGCTCACAACGACCAATCACGGCTCAGATTTAGAGAACAGGTCAGAGGTGATTGCGGGCCTGCTGGGAACATATTCTTGAAAAAAATATGTTTGGGTTGACTTCCGCTTTAAGGAATCTCTGGAACCCTCTAAGGTCCAACGCAATCCAAACCAGTTTGTTTTTGTTGTTTGTATTTTGAATAGGACTGAACAATTTTGAAAAAGAATCTAATTGCTCTAATTAATTTCTAATTTAATCTAATCTAATTTCCCAAATTGCTGCCTTTGCTTTTTGAAAATTGCATTCATTACATTGCGATGTCAATTAGAATTCAATTAATTGAATTTTGAATAAAAAATGCATCATAGGAAAGATGAAGTAGTGGTCTTAATCTCCGCTCAGGCCCTCCTGTGTTGAGTTTAAATGTTCCCCCACATTCCAAAACATAAATTTCTGGTTAATCGAAGCTCCTAAATCGTCCATAGGTGTAAATGTCAGCGTGAATGGTTTTCTGTAATGTCCATGTGATTGGTTGGCAACCAATCCAGTGTGTACTCCACCTTTCACCCAAAGGCAATTTAGATCAACTCCGGCTCACCTTAGAGAGGATAAGCAGTATAATAAATGGATGGCTTGATTCTCTGAGGACTGAAAATGCATTAATAGGTTTCCACTGTTAATGAAAATGTCCAGTCTCTACGATGCAAACTTTTATTTTTCACGCTTCCCTCCTATGTCACCATGTCTTTAGTCCGATGCCAACCTACCGAGTTGATGCAGACAAAGGCTTCAACTTCTCCTTGTCCGACGATGCTTTTGTGTGCCAGAAGAAGAACCACTTCCAGGTGACCGTGTACGTAGGGATGCTGGGAGATCCCAAGTACGTCAAGACAAGTGAAGGCCTTCAGCCCATCGACTGTTTCTATCTCAAACTCAACGGAGTGAAAGTGAGGGACTCAAGTGATGGATGCCATCCTGTCAAAAGGGGCCTCCCGGCATATTTATTTAGGGTGTTGTTTTTCTTTCTCTGGATTGCAAGGTGGAGGCCATGAACCAATCCATCAGTGTGGAGCAGTCGCAGTCGGATCGAAGCAAGAGGCCTTTCAAGCCAGTTTTGTAAGTCTTGAGGTTGATAAAAAGCATCTGAAGACATGTTTTCAATAAGACTTTAGACTCAAGGGCAACACGGTTGCTAAAGGGTCAGCACATCTACCTCACAGTTCTGACTCCGGCTTCTTTGCACATTCCAAAAACATGCAAGTTAGGCTCATTGAAGACTCTAAATTGTCAATTAGGTTTGAATGTAAGTGTGAATATTTCTTTTTCATCTTTAGCGCCAGAGGACTTGCAGTGTAGACAATGGATGGATGGATGTTAGATTAAAAACAGATACGATTCGACACAGATAGCATCTGTGGAATAGTAATTGGAGCAACTATGGAAATATACTGTATATTGTACACCTCAGTTGTTGGCAGGGTAAATTGACCAAGCCCTGCCACGAATAGCAAAAAAAGGCACGTAAATTGACGCCCAACTAAAAATGTTTAGACCAATCACGACCAATCACAGCTCACCTGTTTTCCTAAGCTGAGCCATGATTGGTCGTTATCTGAGCTCTGAGCATCTGTGATGTCATTTTCAGTCAACAGAAGTGACAAAATGGCCACCCTCAGAGATGGCTAAAAACGGGTAGATTTTGCTGCTTAACTCATATTCCACAAACACAGTATTAATCAGAATGCCATGTTTCAATTAGTGGGCCTGCACAGAACAAATTCTGAAAAAAATGTGTTTGAGTTAATTTCCACTTTAATTATTAAGCTCCTATTAGCCAAGGCTTTGGCACCATCTTTTTAGCATAAAAGAAATTTAAAAGGTGAATAGCGAACTGTGGTTCACTATATTCCTATAATATAAAATCCTATCAAACACTGTCGACAAAGCTTCTCACAAACAACATCACCTCACCTCTCCTCCTTAGTGAAGGTAAGCCCTGTGATTATGTTCTAACATGTTCTCATGACTTTTCTCCCACCAAAGGGTCACCTTGCCCCCAGAGCAGGTCACAAAAGTGACAGTGGGCAGGCTCCACTTCAGCGAGACCACAGCAAACAACATGAGAAAGAAAGGCAAACCAAATCCTGACCAGAGGTGTGTGCCACGATTCATTTTCATGACAACCAGAGCTTCGCGAGACCCAAGTGGTGCTGCTTATTTTGTCCGTGCAGGTACTTCATGCTGGTAGTGGCACTGCATGCTCAGTCCCACAGTCAGACCTACACTGTGGCTGCTCATGTGTCTGAGAGGATCATCGTCAGGGTAACGTCCAGCCATGTCTGTCTGCCTCCTACAGCAATCTTATCAGCTGTGAATGAGACATCTCATATCCTCTGCTTGCCATTCTTTAATTGTTTCTGTCGTATTATTCCTTTTCTTTGCGTGGCTGAGATACAACAAACTGTAATTTCACTGCAAAATGCGTTGTATTGTTTAAACTAAAAAAAAGTTTATCGAATGTGCATTTACTTTAATGCTTGTCTGATGTTACACTACATGGACAAAATTATTCAGACAGCTGGCAATTGTACAAGAGCGCCGTTTTCCAAACATTGTGCGGTGCCTCATTAGTGTGAGAAATGATCCAACTTTACTCACACTGAAAAAAAATGATGGTTGAATTTACTCAATTTTGTCAAGTGGTTGCACAAAATAAAATACTCTGTATGACATCTGTATATGTATTTTTAAAGTAGACGTATAGTCTGCTTTAAAAAATCTGGATTCAGATGATTTTATTTTGTGCAAGCGCTTGATGAAATAAAATTGAGTAAATGATGCACAACATTTTTTTTCAGTGCAGATTGGATTAGCTTTTACACGGGGTTGTGTTAAAAACACTTATAAAATGTTTATTGAATTTACTCAGTTTTATTATGTCAAGTGTTTGCTTGAAATAAAATCATCTGGATCCAGATTTTTTACATAGACTTAGATTAAAAAATGTATCTGCATACAGATGATTTCATTTTGTGCATCCACTTTAAAATAAAAACATTGAGTAAATTCAACACACCATTTTTGTCTATGTATTTTGACCCAGCAGATTGGGTTGAAAATTTGATTTGGGCGGGCCGAAGAGCTGAACCCGGTCGCAATTTTAGATCGGATGTGTACTGAAGTTGAAGTATACATTTAATGTTACAGTCTTAGAAAACGTTGGTAGTGGCTGGATTACTCAGTGGGTAACACTTCTGGCTGTGATTTCAAATCCCAGTCAGGGTCCACCCATGGAAAACGGGTGGGTTTTGTCAGGAGGCGCATCTGGTGTAGTCAAATGTGATCCGAGTGACTTGCTGTGGTGACCGAGGAAGAGTTGCTTTTTCTTCTTTGAAAATGGAAGCAAATTTAGCATTGATTTTAACCACAGCTGTACAGATGTAACCCATTTCTTGTTAGCTTTAACTCTCTAATATGGGCGGGTAGATTTTACCCCTTGTTGGATCAAAATGTTCACCCAACGCGCTGGGTCAAATCCTCAAACCAATGGGTATAAAGAACCCAGCACCGGCTCAATCCCTTTTGGAGCCAGCACTGAGCAAGCTATTTCACTCAATTTGGTTTACTTCTAACTCAGAAATGGAATGAATTGAATATCAAGTGTGTCCCAATACTTTTGTCCATTGTCTTTATTTGGACCTTTTCAGAATGTTGTTTAAAATAACTCAACGACAGCTTCTTTGCACCTCTACCACATGTGTCGGCCGCAGGCTTCCAACCCAGGCCAGTTTGAAAGTGACTCAGATGTGCTGTGGCAGCGAGGCCAATTACCCGACTCGGTCTACCATCACGGGAGAGTCGGCATCAACACCGACCGTCCCGACGAGGCCCTTGTTGTACACGGGAATGTCAAGGTCATGGGCTCCCTTGTGCATCCGTCGGACATCCGAGCCAAAGAGAACGTGCAAGAGGTCAGGATGTTTGTGTGTGTGTTTTCTTTGTGATTCCTTCCTTGTCATCATGACTCACGCCTGCCTTGGTCCATTCATCTGTGTTTTCATCCCATCTGCATCTGCTTGGTTGTTGTTCCGTGTGCGTGTAGGTGGACACCACAGACAATTTGAAACGGATTTCTCAGATGAGGCTGGTCCATTATCAATACAAGCCTGAGTTTGCTGCCACCGTCGGCATAGAGAACACTGCAGAGACCGGTAACAAACATTGTCACTCATCTCATTTCATCACTTTCTGTATTTCACGTTCACTATCCTAATAGCATGCGTTTGTGCTTCATGGATGTTGGATTTGTATCTTTCGCTTTTATACTATACCAACATGTTCTCCTCCAGGAGTGATTGCTCAAGAGGTCCAACAAATCTTACCTGAGGCAGTCAAGGAGGGGGGCGATGTTGTGTGCGCCAACGGGGAAACCATTCCTAACCTTTTAGTTGTCAACAAGGTAATAACGAAACCAGTTTGTTTGTTTTTACCTGTTGTATTTTTTTTTATATAAATCCTTTTGTCTTGGGGGAAAAAACATTTACATTAATAAGAGTCCTGATTTGTTGCCTAATTGTGCCTTTACCCCACCCAAAAATTCTTTAGTTGAAAATTATTTATTCATTTTGTATTTGTTTTTGTATTTATTTATCTCATTATGTAATTGGTTAATTCACTTATTGTAAAGAAATATTGGTCAATTTTTATTTTCAGTTCATTTAATACATAAATATTAATTTACTTTATTAATTTATGGTTTAATTGATTAGGATCAAATTAATTAATAATAATTACATAAAAAATTGAATGACTTATTCCATGAAATAAAACGTTTTATGCATTTTACTTACACTTTGTTTTTTCATTTCATCTGCAAATGACTATCCATTTTAAAAATGTGCGCTTTCAGTACAAAGGTTTGCCCACCTCAGGGATAAATTGGACAGATTCTTGTCCTGCATCCATCCAGAGCTGGGCATTGAAAGGGAAATGATGATTCCTTATTGATAAAAACAATATGTGGATTCTCACTCACTATATAAACAACTGATATCAACCATAAACAATCATATATGCAGGTGCAAGCAAAACTTCCTTGGTACTGGGCACTGTATGTCTTCGTTCTACGCTGAGATCACTCTGTCTCTCATTTCCATCCTGACCAGGAGCGCATCTTCATGGAAAATGTGGGTGCGGTGAAGGAGCTGTGCAAGCTGACAGATAACCTCGAGAACCGAATAGACGAACTGGAGCGCTGGAGCCGCAAATTGGCCAAGCTTCGACGTCTGGACAGCATGAAGAGCACCGTGAGTGGAGGCACAGTCAGGTGAGGGTGCAAAGACGCATGCAGGAGCACATCCTTATTTTTTAAGACGGAACATCTTATATCCGTCAAATGTTGTCATTTTCTTTGCAGCCAGTCAGGAAGCTATTTTAGCAGAACAGGCAGCGGCCCCCTCAAGAAGAAGACGGTCAAACCTGGGAGCAAGGTCTGCTGGGATACAAACACTATATTGTATAAGCAGCAAGATGTTTGTATTAAAAATATATTAAAAAGATTTTATATTTTTTTACAGAGTCCAATTCCACAGCAAGGCTGTATCAGTCAGAAGTTCATGCAGGGGAGCATTCTGGCCCTCGTCATTGTCATGGCCTTCAGGTTAGACTGAAACAATATTTACTTAGTTTAGAGTTTCCTCCATTATTTATGTTTAAGTATGCATTGTAGCCTTTGGAAAACTGATTTCAACCGACAGAAAGTATCCACAGCACTTCTTCTTGCTTTGGCGTGTACATTATAGCCTTTGAATGCATTTACTCACGTCATGCAAATATTGACTGAAATTGATTTCCCCCCACCAGTGTCATATCCATGTCCATCCTTTATGTACTGACTCTTCATCATAGAGGAGACGTCGCAGACAAAGTTGGGTATGTCATTTGTTTCCGAAGCATACCTTACCTGCGAAAATTGACTTTTTGTACATCTGCGTCTTTAATCTGTCTCTCTCTGTGATCTGTGCCGCTCTACTGTAGCTTTGTTTCCTACCCCTGTTCTCTCTACATTTCTTGGATGCCCATCTTCACTGCCACTGTCACTTTCTGTCCACCTGCATGTTCATGGTATGACGCATGAATTACTTTCCTGCTACGATTTTGACTTTCTGATCCTTTCTTTAAATTTGATCTGCATGGTTCTTCCAACCCTGTCTAAAAGGACATTGCCATCATGAGCCCAAATGTGGTTTAATGTGCGCTACATGTTTACAATGCGATTGCTGCAGGTCAAAAGCTGCACTGGGATCCTCACGCAAGAGTCCATTTGTTCCGCTTTCCACAACGCCTGAACCAGGTAAAATATTTATTTTTGGAGCTTTTATAAAAGTCGTGGACGACTGGTTAGCACATCCGCCTCACAGTTCTGAGGTTGGGGTTTGAAATCCTGCTTCCTGTGTGGAGTTTGCATGGTCTTTCCGTGTTTGCATGATGTTACTCTGGGTCGCCCACATTTCGAAAACATGCATGGAAGGTTCATTGAAGACTCTAAATTGAAAACTCTAATTGTCAATGGGTGTGATTGTTTGTCTATAGGGTGATGAGTCCAGGGTGTAACCCTCCTCTCATCAAAGTTAGATGGGACAGCAAAGCTATGACCCTAATAAGGATAAGCAGTATTGTAGATGGATGGCTACATAAAAGTGCTCTGGGATTAATTTTCCTTCACTTACATCTGAACAATTTGCTTTACTGACAGCTTGCTGTTCAACCACAGCCTTGAGCAACCAATCATCGACCACTCTGACGATAAATAACAACCAATCCGCCACAGGTAAGTAAGCTACTCACCAAAAAGCCACCAATACGACGATAAACACTCAACTGTCACAACATTAGGTACACCTGCACCTAAATCAGATTAAATTCAAAACATCTATAACCCCCCCAAAAAATCTGCCTTAATAGAGCTATTTGAAAGTGATACAAGTGAGGATTTCATTTAAAAAATATATACATATTATTGTGTTATTAAACTAATGTTGTGTCAATGACTGTTATGTTTTTTTTATTGTGCTTCTTAATTTAACAGTGTATTTATTATTGTGGTCATAGGGTGCAGGTTAAACTGTGCCATATAATGTAGTTAATAAAAAAAGCTACCTAACATGAGTGAACCAAATGATGGTTTCAAGCCACATGGCGCATTACAACCAAAATACTTATTCTTAAAATGAATACTCCTCTGATAGTGTCAATCAAAAGTCTAGTGAGTATGTTTGTGTTTAATAACAGTTCATAATATTTAAATTCTAAAATTAATGATTTGTGATTGAATAAATTGATTGAACAAATAATGATCTGTGTTCTGTAGCTCCAGACAACTTGGTTCCCACACCAGCCACCATTAATAAGAAGGCCAAGTCCAGAATAATAGACAAGGATGGACGCAACAGAAACCGTCTCAGTCACACGTCCGCTCCGCTCTACCTGTCCAAGTCCAAAAGGCCTGCATCGGCAGACTTGGACGGAGGGGGAGCCACCAACCGTCTGCCCGGTGGACAGCAGCCAACGCCACGCAGACAGCGCAGTGCATATTTAAATGGTAAATTCACGCAAACACAGTGAAGCAGCATGTTTGTCTGCAACTAACATAGCTGGTCTTCATATTACACACCGCAACACTGTGCTTATTTTTCCAGAAGGAAGGTCGAATCCATCTCTGACTGGTCTGCATATAGTGGAGACCGAACAAGATATTACAACACAATATTGTAAAAACCCCAAGAGTTGCAGGTGTGTATTGTCATCTTTTTTACAGAAGTTACATTTTTATTTCCTTTGGGGTTTACAGACTTTGAATGCAGGCCTCATGTTATTTTTCCTGTTTCCCCTAGTTACACGATATCCCTCCATGGAAACACAAATTCTTCATTTTCACAACTCACTTTGCACATGATGTGAGTATGTGAACACATCACCAGACCGGTCCGTCTGTCCGCCTATGACAGACAGCCATTTTGTAGGCGATAAACGATAGACGGGATACTTAATAGACGGACTAAGCAGAGGCAGAAGCGCATATTTTCCATCCATGTAATCATCTGTCGTCTATGGCCGCGGTGAGGCTTTTTGACAGCTTCTGGGTCCTAAAAGGAGATATTTAGTGCAGTGGCGGTGAGGCTTCCATGCCACGATGAGTCATTCGTTTCAAATTTCGCACAGTTGGGGGGGTTGGCGGTGAAGTTTGAAATGCTAACAGAAGCTCGTTTAAAATGATAGTCGGACCTTCCTCTCTGTGATTACTATTTTATCCGGCTTGACAAAAGGGCGGCTAGACGGACAGCGGAAGGGTGTCCACGCTGCAGACAAAAGGCGACAAATGGATGGGAAATATTTAGTAAAATAACCGGCTCTGCACATCACAATATTTACATGGCTAGTAAAATGTATTTTCTGAAAGATATTGCATTTATTTGGACTTCTATGAATACCAGCCTTATTGGTAACCTACGTCAATTGCTATTACCTACAGTACACCACCTAAAAAAATACTTAGCTCTCCAAGTAGCACCATCGTGGTTTTATTCTTAAAAAGTACATTTAATATTATTTCAAGCCACTGTAACATTATGCAGTTTGAACATTCACACTCAAATATAAGAACATTAAAAACAAAACTTTACTTTAATAATGATTCAATTAAAATGTATTGAACATAAAATTTAAATGTAAAAAATGTAAATGAAGTTTCTAAAGAAACAGTTATTAAAGATTAAACGGAAATGTACTGTTAAAGTTAAATACAACTGAGCTGTACTTGGGCAGTGATTCTTTTGCATTTCACTAGAGGGAGGCCTCGTAACACTAGTGGTACATGTACGAGAACCACTGACCTACAGTAACTAACAATGTGGCTCTCTTTATTGGCTGCAGTATGAAAACAGGCACGCTGGCGATGCTAAAACCGAGTCAGTCATCAGCTGCCACAAACTGAAAGGAGATCTTTGTAACAATGCTAACAAAGAAACTATATTATGTTAACTAGCACGCATAGCAACAATGGGGCATTCATTTTCAAGAAGGAGTTATTTCAGTAAAAAATCGTGAACACAAAGAACATGAATGAAGGGGAAATATCAATACATTCAAAATATATATAATGTTAAGACATAATGAAAAACTTTGACCACATATATATTATGCTTGTTCAGCGATATATTGAGGCCGCTTCATTCGATTGATTTCAGGTCCACAGACAGTGTGTGGGTCCAGCAATGTCGAGCCACCAAGGGACGTCTATGTCCAAATCACACTGAGACCGAGCTGTACAGTGGACAAAGAACATCAACATGGGTAAGACATGTTGCTTTTCATCATGAATTCGAGGCATGTATTAATTCAAGTCAAAAGTCCTTCTGTTTTTTTTGGCTGATTGTTAACATTCCTCTTCAAGGGCACTCATCACTTGTGGTCGCTGCCTCTGCTGTCCTTCCAGGACATCACCTATCACTTTCGTGTCTCCTCGTCTGTGAGTACACTTAATTTTGGCTTGGGATCAGCTAAGAAACAAGGAGGCGTGGGACAAAATATCAGTCCTGAAATATGTAGTGTGGATACCTCCTGTTGACACACAATCATCAATTATCAATACAGTGGTGACTTTAAGACCCAAGTTTTATTCGTTCCATGACCGTGCTCATATGAATTGATGCAGTTGTTTCAGCCCCAGAAAAAAAATTACAAGTAGACTTGTTTTTTGAAAAAAAAAAAAAAAATCACTCAACAGTATTGTAGTGTATAAAAAAACATAGTACCGGTAATAACATTCTCTCTCCAGAGAAATGCAGGCACAAAACATGACTGTACCTAATGTAATGGTCCAAGGAAATCAATGTGAATTGATGGTGGCAGTTTGTTGTGACGTTTGTGAAGAAGTGAAGTCTGGAGCACTCTTGTATTTCAAATTTTTGCTTGTGTCTCAAGAAAAAAAAAAAATCTAAGGGATGGCTCATATCTTAAAAGAAACGCACGTCAAGGAACTCTTCTCTCAAGGCACCACTGTATTTGTATTCATTTGTAGGTTCTCAAAAGGAACCCTACAGACAACACTTATGTTATGTAATTTGTATTTCATATGTAGAATAAATCGAGGTGCTAATTTAATCCATTAAATGACAGTTTATTAATTATCAAATTAATCAACAACTATTTTGAGAAGCAAATTGTTTAGAGACCTTATTTAACTTTAAATTGTCCACGTGCTTGGAATTTCAGTCTCTCAACAATAAATGTTATCCAATTGCTGCTCTCTTCCATTAAATCAGAATGATTATCTTTGTGTTTTTTCAAAATAAAACACTTGCAAACATCTTACTTTAGAAAACAATGCTGATCAACATTTGTGCCGATTTAGTGATATATATATCACGGCCCAAACCAGTAACTGACTCATCATCAATTTATTAGAGCAATATTAAATGATGTCCGGTTTTTGAATAACGAGATGGAAGTCAGTTTTTTAATCAAATTTATCGATTAATCAAAAACATAATCAACAGATTAATCTATTATTAAAGTAATTGCTAGTTTCAACCCTAAACAAAATCAAAATTTACACAGATTGTCATATATTGTTATCATCATCGTATTGATAATATTGCAGTTGCGTGGTATCATGTTATTATTATAGGAGAAAAAATTGTATTGCTATAAATGTTGTCATTTATTAATAAGTGCGTTTTTTTGTTTTAAGAGGTATTTACAAATGAATCAAATGTCTTTTCATTTCCATTCCTGTTGTTGTTATTTTTGACAGGATGGAATGAGTTGTGCCACTGGGGGAGAAACATCCTCCTACTCCGACTACCACTTTGTCATTAAAAGCAGCTGCGTGTGAGATGTGAGAAAGGCGCCTGCCCACCTCTTTTGTGCCTTATACCGAGCCACATCCACCCACCCATGGAGTTGATGTGCATTTTAATGTGCATTTTGTCATATGATTGTACATTATTTTAAAAGAAAGTTATGTGAAGCTATATATCACTGCATTTGGTATCGTCTCGCTCGTATCAACATCTCTTTTTGCTGTCATCAGCTGTTGTTTGTGTCTGGAAATGTTTGAAATCAACTGACAACTGTGTTGTACCACAGTTTGATGCCACCATGAAATGATGCTCGTGAAATGAAATTATCGATCACAAACACATCGTACTGTGCACCAGACTACTCTGGATGACGCTGTACACATTTTTGTTGACACATTTATGTACACTGAAACTACCGTCACCTCACAACATGAATACTTTCATACACTGGGGAGTTTAATGGTACAGCTATGTTTGGCTGCAAACTGCATTTTACCTCAAATAGTCCACACTGCTACTTCCTCGGCCTCTTTTGCCACAATTTGTGAAAATACTGCACAAACAGAACAGGAAATGTTTCTCTTAATGGAACATTCAAAATATATGAATCTTACGTAAAACCAATAATGTATGCATTACTGCACAAATACGGTTACTCTTGTGTACTTTGTTGAAAGGACCAAGTTATTTCCTCAGAATTACTTGTGATCAAACTGGATGAATAAATGGTTGATAACTGGAAACATCATAGAGGATTATAATATAATTTGTCCATCACTGACAATATTTCACAAGAAAACACTGGAATAGCTCACACTGAATTTTGCTTATGCTGGTAACGTGCAAAAAAAAAGTTGCTTTTCCAATCTTTTCCCTCAAAAATATCAATTGCGACATTTTCATCAGTGATTATAAAACTGCAAGGGATTTGCGTTTCACACTCCAGAATTGACATCACTGTATAAAGTATTTTCCTCACATTACGATGAATAACATGCACCGTCTTATAACAATTTTAATACGTGTGGTAAAAAATTTGATATAATATTTTCTGATTTAAAAATATTCTTGTCTTGTTTTCAAATGTTGTGCTTTTGTCTTTCAAATTCGTTGTCGACACAGGTTTTTGACAAATTCAATATCTTACAGGAAAAAACAGCCATCAGAGAAAACAAATGTCTTTACCATAACATGAATACTCAGAGCAACTCTTTTCTGTTACTTCTGTATTGTGTAGTACTCTTGCTTATTTATAATGCACCAGCTAGCATAAATGAAACCACTGTAGCACTTTTCACACTGTGTGTATATATATATACACTGTATATATAAATAAAGAACGGCTCTTGCTGTCCATCTGCTTTAGATACTCCAGTAGAAATGCATTACGTACATGTAACTGCGTGGCAGCAGTGTTTAAAAACTGATGCTCAATTTTGCGTGTTATCATATTGTTTTTAAAATCCATGTTTCTGTTGCAGTCTACATAGTAGTACAACTTTTAGCTATTGTGAACTGGAATGATGAAAGGAAAGCATTCTGTCCATTTCTACATATGTGAAGTCAAAATGGTAACACTAACTTGCATACTTAAATATCATTACATATAATATCAAGTCCCCTTTGTCATCACTTTTTCAGATGTTTTTATCTCAAGAATATGCTGTAATACTGTAAAAGCAAATAAATATATGATTTGTGGCGCCAGAAGACTGCTGCTTTTTCTTTTTACCACCAGATGACAGCAAAGGAAGGAAACCGTTATGATCCCGGTGCCCCGAGGTAAATCTTAAAGGTGCCAAGAGCACGCACGAATACGTCACAGACTCAGGATTCACCCTGTGTGATTATTTTACAACTGATTAACTCATCTTTACCCTTAGAGTTCAAGTTTGTAAACGCCTTTTCCTGAATATATTGCTAGATTGTTATTGTTTGTTTCTATACTCGAGATATGTGAAACCTGAAAGACCATACTGAGGATAAAATTTAACCTATTGCGTCATCTAAACCCGGAAAAGATTCGGAAGAGGCAGTACGTGTCCTTATCAACTTCGACCACAGTGGCAGGATATTTGCTTCATTCGAAATGGTATGGTATCGATTTCAAATCTTTTTAAATGTAGTTTTACTTGTGGAATGTAATTGTGCATTATATTACCAAAACATAGTTGCTATGATGTGTCGTTTCTTTAGCAACAAGGTGGTGGCTAGCAAAGAGGAATTACCCTCTAGCGTCAAACTTCGATTCGATCAAAAATAATAAATAAATGAGTGCGCCCAAACGATTGTGCTTGAATTGCATAAAAAATGCATGCAATTTACAGTTATAATATGATTATGTTGTTTCGCTACAGGAACTCGAGGCGATGACCAGATACACCAGCCCGGTGAACCCGGCTGTGTTCCCCCACCTCACAGTGGTCCTGCTGGCCATCGGCATGTTCTTCACCGCCTGGTTCTTCGTGTATCCTTAGACTACTTTATTAGTGCACATTAGGTAATTGTTTATAAACCTTTACAAAGCCTAGGCACATCTTTACCAGAGAAATAATAACATGACACACCATCAAACCCAAAAATGAGATACATTAATTAAAAATTGTTCTGTCTCTTGCTACATGTTGCTGGCACAGATAGAAGGTAGGGATGTTCCGATCAGGTTTTATGATGCAGATACCGATCTTGCATGAGTGAGATCAGCCGATACCGATTCCGATCACATGGAATATCTGTATATTTTCCATGTTTTTATGGTGATGGCTATTATGCAATGTTATCAGAAAAAAAACAGCCATATTAGTGTCGTAATTTTGACAAAAATCTATATATATTTTCAAAACCATGAAGAAATACAAAACCGTTGCTGGCACAATACAGTAATTACCCAGTCACAAAGATAACTGAAAAACTTAAATTTACCAGCTTTTAGTAACACAGTTTTTAACAGATCAAAATAATCAGCAGTCTCAAAAAACTTAATTATGCAAAAAGTCAAATAAATAACATGCCACCTAAACGTTGCATGGTTCAGAATATAATCAAAGTAGAAAAAATAGTCACATGCAGGCTTCACTCGAATAAACTATTCAATGAGTTCCTAAATTGAAACGAATCAGGAAATCGTTTATTGTCTTGTGCAGACAAACTATCTTGTGCATTTTTCAAGGAGAAAAAAGTCACTGTTAATCTTTTGGTGAATTATAAAATGATATAGTGGGTCTGTTGCCCACAAGTGACCTACAATGCGTCTCCCTGTGGCTATAATGCCACTTATACTGCGCTGTGTCCGCCTTGACTTTATTCAATGCAGTGAGCCTCGTAAACTCACCATAGTCTCCCAAATGCTTGTTCTTCAAATGTCGGATTAAGTTGGTTATGTTGAAACTTTTGGCCATGTTCTCCCCGCGAGGGACCTTTTCATGGCATATACAGTACTACAAGACTTAAACTCCACACACACAGCAGACAATGCTATGTTCACACCAACTGCGGTGGGAGCGTTTCTGGCGGTGCGTTTCAATTGGAGTCAATGTAGCTCGCGCGGGCGGACTCGGTTTGCTTGCGGGGCGGCGCGAGTGATGCTTTTGGAGCAGTGGGACGACGTCACGTATTAAACAAATCAACTTTTTTGCCATTTCGTCTCACGGCAACCAATCAGCATCGGGCATACTACGCCACACACAGCCAAACAGCGTCCTGTTCACTCAGCGGCTTTTTAAAAAATTTTTCACAGTGGCTCTGTTTGGCCGTGTGTGACACACCGCAGTGTACGAGGGACCTTTGAGCTCTGGCTTCGTTTGGCTATGTGTGATGTAGTATGCCCGATGCTGATTGGCTGCCGCGAGGCGAAATGGCAAAAAAAGTTGACTTGTTTTATACGCGACGAATTGGGCGAATGGACAGATTTTTGGTGCTTCACTCCGCGTCCCACAGCTGCAAACGCATCATTCGCGCCACCCCGCAAGCAACCACGCGTGCTACATTGACTCCAATTGAAACGCCCGATCGATCAAAGCATCCCAAATAGAAGGACAAACATGCATTATGCTTAAGCAATAATTTTTGACCCAAGTGAAAGGGGATAATTTCCCGCAGCAGATAGTGTGCTCTGTTTAAGAAACCATCTACATGTGTATATTCCAGGCATTAAATCACCTACGTCCACCAAATGTTAACGTCCAGTAATCCATCAGTCTAGTATACGCACCCAGGTAATGATTATCTGACGTATATGAATGTCAGATAGCACTATATGGACACAAGTACTGTCTTACCTTGGTTTGTGCTGTGGGGCACAGTTATGAAAAATGACAATCCCTAAACTGTTCCCTCAATGTTAGAAGCATACAATTGTCCAAAATGTTGCTGACAAGATCGTCTAGAATTATTAAGAGGTATGTTACAGTAGTTTTAGTACATTGAAAAAGCACTCCAAATATGCAACCACTGTTCAAATACTGTCAGCAATATTGTGTTGTACCTCAGCATCTTGAAATGCCTATACCTGCCTGCAGATGTCACTTTCCGCTGTGAAGTCCAACGTAGCATGAACCATGGTACTTTTTACTTTTAAATGAGTTCAGCCTTGACATTATATATCAGCTATGAGGTGACTTCAACCAAATACACCAGAGACGTCTACAAGGAATTGCTTATCTCCCTAGTGGCTTCACTTTTCATGGGTTTCGGCGTGCTCTTCTTGCTACTCTGGGTTGGCATCTACGTATGAAGGTAGAAGATCCTTTGGAAACTATTTCCTTAAGAAGAACTGATTCTTTTGTTTGCAATAAATTAGCTCTGCTGTCGTTTCAGGTGGCCGAAGTAAAAGATGACAACACATTCCAATGGGACGGATGACAACACACACAAACACAGGACATGGATTTTGAGTTTGATTGGACTGCACTGACAATAATTTGGACTGTTTTCAAATAAAAGGGGGCTTTGTACAATTTCTGCTATTTCCATTAATTCGGGGTGGTAGCTGCAACACTGGCACGGCTGTGTTGGCAATAGATGTTACTCCAGTTACAAGAAATAGAAGTCCACAACAGCAACTTGACCTGTGGCGAGAAGGTTATTTGTGACACTCAGACAGCTATTTATGGCTTGTTGCACTCGTGGCACCTAAATCCTGATTAATCTTTGCGTTAAAATTAGAGCAGTCCGTTTCACCTTGTCTCCAGGATAACACGCGGTGATGGATTAGACTAGGATTACAGAAGGATTATTTAATAATTAAAAAACAAAAACAGGAACACAATTCAAAAGATCCACACTGACAGATGAGTGTGTTTACAATAAAATCATGACTGGCATCATGTAAACATGTTCATACCTGTCTTCCATAAAACCTAATGAACCACCAGGCTTTGTCATAGGGGACAAGTGATAACGTGTATAAGTGATGTATGGTCAAAGAAGAAGTCAAAAATAGATAACAGACAGAATTTTGATGCAGTCTCCTACTCAGAGTGCAGGACAAAGGCCACATGCAGTAGATTACCAGGCTCAATCCTGATTAATACAATATGCCACCCTCGGCTTACCTGTCAGTGGAAAGTTTTCAACCAACTGCCCGCTTCGGAATAGTAAACAAACAGAGGCGTATTTTCTTTTGACATAGGGGTTTGATTGTGGTTCCCTTTTTTTTCAAGTGAGGCGCATACATATTTCTTGCTTAATAGCAAATGAAATCAAATGCTCTCGCATCATTTGCGTCTACTGCCGAGCTCTGGCAAAGGCCTCACGTAACCAAAGAGAGTCCACGTAGAGCCTTGGGTCCCCCAGGTACTCTGCCGTGCGCTTGTACAAGTAGTAATACAACACAGCCACTGGAAGAAGAGAGATATTCGCTGAATGCACAGAAAGAAAACATTGGGAAATGTACAACTTTGAGATATTAGTAAATTACCAATCCTCTGGAACACAAAGAGAGCTTGAAGGCCATCCGTCCAAACAAAGCTCTTAGATGCTCTCCATCTTAGATTCTACACAGCAAAAGGACAATTGAGTAAACGCGGTTTCACGTGGCTGTCGGTATGATTGAAGAATTTGTACAGAGCAGACGGGCGTACCAACACCCAGCTGTGGAGGCAGATGCTGAGGGTCAGGTAGAGAGCGGAGAAAAACAGCAGAGCTCTGAAGCGCTCCAGCAGCAGAGAGACCAGGCCCACTTGGAACACGTAAGTGTTGAACATCATCAGCAGGATGATGATCACGTTGAACAAGATGGCGATGTCCTGGATGCTGCAAATGGTTTTGAAATGAGATGAAAGTACCAACAGAACACCTACAAAACCTTTTCAGTTCTTTGAAGATTTGCACTTATGTCCAAAAAAAAAAACAAGTTCACTTGCCAAACAAATGTGAGTATTAAATAAATGCGGTAGCAGTTAAGCTCCATTCAAGGTAGCTGGGGTCTAGCAGTTTATGATAGTGCTATTAAATACCATCCACCAGACATATGCATATCTTGATTAAAAATATATATATGATGTACTGTAAATGTATTCTCATTAATATAACGTGTAACCGTTAACTTGAGTCCACTTACTAGGTACGATCTACAGGAGGAAATTGCAGAGTAATTTACAATAGTTTGACGATTACTGTATATCACCTTGCAGCAATTATGTGGTCACCAATTTATTAGGAATACCATATGATGATAGATCTATGGCTGAAGAAGGAAAAACTTGTAAAAACATCTTATTCTACATTAAGCATTGTTAAGTGGTGAAGTGAAGAAAAAAAAACAGTTCACGCATATTACTGGAACAGGTGAGTCGATTAAAAAAGTCAGGAGCAAGGGGAAATAAAGTATTTCATTACACAAACAACTGTTAATTCACATTCCTCTATGTTGTGTGCATGTGCGTGAGTGGTGTGTGTACAATTAATGTTTAAAATGTTGAACGAAAGGAAAATAAGATACAATATCGTGAGCGATAATGATTCCGACATGGATATTTTGTCCCAGCTCTACTAAAGCCCAGAACCACCAAAACTATACAATCTTGAATTGAATCAGCTCTAAATTATGCACCTTTATAGACAGGTAGCTCCTGCATGTCTAAACGATGGCATTAAGATGAGCAGATTTCATCAGCAATCTGTTTAATTCGATCTGTTACAGGATTTGCATGTGTAGATTAATGATTGGTTGCATCTGCAGGCCAGGTACTTACATGAAGAGCACCAGCTGGATGACGGCGGCTCCTGTCAGAAGTTCACTGAAGGAGTTGACGAAAAGGTCATAAGCCAGAAGTGTAAGCTGAATCAACAGCACCAGAGAGTAGTTTCCCGTCTGCAGCATCTCATAAGCGCCTTCTTTACATGTATAACTACATCAATTCTTGATGCTGATGTTCTAGCAGCATCTCATAAGCACTTTCTTTACATGTATAACAACATCAATTCTTGATGCTGATGTTCTAGCAGCATCTCATAAGCACTTTCTTTACATGTATAACTACATTATAATTCTTGATGCTGATGTTCTAGAAGCACTGCTCGTGTTCATTCACATTGTGAGGAAGTGTTGTACACAGTACTTCCAAAATACTCTGTCTCTATCTAGAAACATCCTTTGTGGTTCCCCCAAGCATGAGAAGTTTGTTGATGATTTTAAGTAGTCCAAGATATCACTGCAGACACTGAATCGGTCGTTTCATGGAAGGTCTCCTCATGCTGAATTACCTGCAAGGAAGCACACATGAATGATGATGACATAGTTATTGTTGTATCAAAAGAAACCAAAGGTTATACCAGTGTACCTGTATTCTGTGCTGTTCATTGAGCTGCTATAAGCTGATGTAATACTAATATGTAAGCAACGTGCTCTGGTTGTTACACAGGCGGGTATTCTAATTGTTATGTCATCACCTAAACTAGGCGAGATTTTGACGCGTGTTTCCACCCGTAAAGTAGCTCATACAACAGATACTCATTCGGAAATGAGTAACACACTATTTTATCGCCACAACTAATCGCTATAGGTTGGCATGGTTGCACAGTGGATATTGACTTCGAGGAATTCCGTCCAGACTCAATGCCTTAAGTACTTGGTTTTCCCTTTGATATCATGTCAGTGAGGCATCAAAAATATCTACTTACCGACAGAAACCATGAGAACACAAAAGGTGACAATCAAAATTACTAAAAACAACAACAAACTTCTCGCGATCCTCGCGAACTGATTTAGAGACAATGCCCACTTGAAGCCCCTGAATGCTTTTCAGCAGGAGCGTACGCATTTCCGTATCTTCCATGGTAACGGAACCTTTTACCGTAATAGACAACGTAAGTGTTCTTCACATAGTTATCAAACAATTTTTTTTCCTGGCTGTTAAATTTTAATGATGCGTATTTTTTGTAATGTTAGTCATAAATAAGACATACTTGCTAAAACAACTCTGAAATACCGGAAAATTGACAGACAAGATATTTGTATTGAACACTAAATTTGACTTTACGGTAAGATGTGAGCGGCAATGGTACCTACTGCCATCTATGGGCCACAATCAGTACTCGCCAGTCGCCAGGTTAGCTGTAAGAAGTGATCAAAGGTAGTGGACACCTGCGTCCAGCACTGTGTTGGTATGTCATCATTTGACTTTTCCCCCCCGCAACTTGTTTTAGACTGTATTCTTTATTCTACCTTGAGTATGTGACCATTTAAAAAAATATATGACTCTTTCCACAACATATTAGTGTGTTTTGCTTATTTCGGAAAAATTTCAAGCGCGTATATTGCTTATGTCAAGTTTGGTTCGGTTAGCTTGGTTAGCTAATGTCACACTGACAATTCGATTGACAGCTGTTTTGACAAGATTGTCTTTAACATTTTGGACACGCAAAATATGTAGTCCATTAAGGTTCTTTTGACAGAGCTGTCACTAGAATGTCTATCCATGTAAGTTTTAAACGCTTAACGTACGTTTTTTCTCTCCACTTTACCTTCTGCGAGAAAACAACTCACATTAAACACATGACTGAGATTCCAAGTGAATTTGCGCTTTGCTCTACCTGTTTGCTACTTTAAAAGCCTCCGTTGACATAGTTTGCACGATGGAATTCATCTTATCTCTTGTGTTAGGAGGAAGTTGTGAGGGCTTCGTAGATGATCTCCAAGAGTGTTATCAATAAGTCACTGTCCAAATATTTATTTTTATAGATATGGCGACATTTGGAGAGGCTTCTCATGTTGTAACATTCAACATATGGCCTGTTTTGCCTCTAGTAACTAAAGTGTGTCCATGATCGCTGTAATAAATCACATATGGAAAGAATTGGATGTAGTGTGACATTTAAAATATGTAATAGATCATCTTTAATAAGTATTTGCCTGCAATTGTGGTATAGTCGTAAGTTTTTAACCATGCAAATGAGTACAAACAGTGTTTTGCATCTCCACTCCTGGCTATCCACCCACCTCTTCGAGTACACATAAGCTCACATGACTCCATCCTGTTCCTTACTTTATATCCATCCTGGAGCTTTTGTGTACTCTCTTTTTTGCGAAGGGAAAGGTACAGTAACTTTCAGATTGCTGGAATTGTCCCTCAGGTGTGCATTAATGTGAATTGTATTTTGGGGCATATAAATTAACTCCTAACAAACTGTTTCTGAAGGAGTCCCATCAAACCTTGAATAGAACCTTGTTTTTAAAAAATAATAATAATATTTTGACTGTGACATGGAGTCATGTTTCCTGTGCAGATGTGAGTGAAGACAAGTTTGACAGAGCAACTGGAGATAATGTCTATGGTCCCAGTAGAGTTTGTTGTATTTGTTTGACAAGGGAGGACCTGTGAGTCAACCTGTCACAGAAACTGGCAACAAAAAGTGAGTATATGAAGATCAGAGGTCAACCTTTTTTAAACTGAGCATCTACTTCTTGGGTGCTCATTAATGCAAAGGGATAATAGATTGATGCACACTTCTGCCATAACATATTTGCATATTTACGTGATGACACTGTGATCATGTTGATGATTTCTCAAAATAATTAGGAAATAGATAAATAATCTAAGTAACACTTTATTTCCTTAAATCTCTGCTCGTGTTGACATTTTCTTGCTTTCTTTCTTTTTTTCTTTAGAAAATATTGTCCCATCACTGTTGGGATATTTTTTTTAGAATTGTTACTAATGTGGTACTTGGGGGCTACCTGGGGGCTACGTTTGTGAAGCTGGTGGTACTGTGGATGCTCAGATGTGTATTTTTCAACTCATTTGTCTGGTCGAGCACAGCTCCAGTATGTCTAAGTGGCTGAATGATGGAGAAGTGCTGGAAGGTCAAGGTAGCAGCGAGGCTGTACTGGTAAGCCCGCGACCTCAGAGACTGTCGGTGGGGAGCCCCCGACTGGGCAGGGTTCGCAGCCCAATAGGTTCACCCACTCCTAGAAATGTAGCAGCAGCAGCAAGCCCGCAGGCAGAGACCATGGGGAAGGCCAAGCAGCTGTTTGTGTTGTGCGACAAAGAGGGCAAAGGCTTCATCACGAAGCGGGACATGCAGGTGAGCTGATAGCATGGCAGAATGGAAGTTAATACTTCACCTTTAATCTTCATATCCTTTCTTCAGAGGCTACAGGTGGAGTTGCCTCTGTCGCCCGAACAGCTGGAGACTGTGTTTGAGAGTCTGGACCGCGAGCACAATGGCTTCCTTACACCACTCGAGTTCAACACAGGACTTGGTGTGCATATTGCAGTTTACCATGACAGTTATGGGGGAATCTGTTTGTTAAACAATGGTCTTTGTGGTGCAGGTGAGTTGATGGGGCAGAAAGAAGCCGCTGAGCAGAACCAAGGGCTTGCAGACAAAGGCGCAGACCAGGTGGACTGGTCGGAGGATGCTACTACAATAAGACTTACCGACATACTGAATGGGCTCGGTGATGACAAACTATCTGACAGGTGGGATCGCCATTGCTGCAACATGAAATCTGAGCATTTAGAATGAAAATGCAACCACACCATCCTCATAATCGAAGATACTACTGAAAGTTGGAAGTACACCACTTAGTTATAACTGCATTAGTTGTTATAATATGTTTAATTTTTAAAGTGTCAAATCTGTCATTTTAATAACTTATTATTTTTTAAATTTGCATTTCCTAATTATAGAAATACATACCACATCTACACACATAGCAATTCATTGAAACAAGAAAATGTGTTTTTTTTCTAAATGCATTCCAAATAATATAGACAACTTGAGGTTTGCATGTTGGCTTGGCCAAGTAAGTGTTTTTCAAGTGGCCCCTTTGGCAAAAGTAATTTCCCACCCCTGCTCTAAATTGTCCTTACATGTGAATGTGAATGGTTGTTTGTCTATATGTGCCTTGTGATTGGCTGGCGAAAAGTTCAGTCTGTGCCTCTCAGTTGAGGTTAGCTAGGTTTGGCTCCAGCACACCTGCAACCCTAATGAGGATAAGAAGATGGATGGATGTAATCTACATACCCATTTTAATTAATTGCCTCCATTACCTGATATTATTTTGAATTAATGACAATATAAAGTTGAAATTCCATGTTTTGCCATCTGGGATTCCACTGCTTTTACTGATGTGTTAAGTTTTCCCATGTTTTCGTTTCAGTATTGGTACCAAAGTACTTAATATAGGTACAGTATCAAAGTCAGAATTTTGCTAATTGCGATTGTGACAACATGATTGTGAAGGGCCGCTTTGTTTTTCTGTTGTGTGTCAGTCAGCAGGAGCTGTTTTCTCTGTGGTGTGAGCTACAGAGAGAGCGGCCAGAGCTGCTCAGGCTCATGGAAGGCATCTTGCTGCACGCCATCACACATCTGCAGGATTCCATCAGAGAGAGGGACAGCCTGGAACAAGCTTTGCGCAGGTACCGTGCAAATACATCCACTCATAAATCCACTCACATTCCGCTTTGTGGCCACAAACTGACGTGGGTTTGAACATTTCCTTCAACTTTGTTGCACTTCAGACGGGAGAGTGAACACGATCAAGTTGTTCGGTCTATTTATGAGGAGATGGAAATCCAAATCCGAGAGGAACAAGAGAAACGCCTGTGTCAGGTACAGCTCAATGTGTGCTCTGTAAGGGTGCTGAAAAACGCCAATAGTAAATTCCAAAGCAAACGCAAACAACTACGAAGTTTTAACAATATATATTCAAACCAGTTGAGCATTGAACAAGTAACAAAAGGCAATGTGATGAAAGGTTGACACAAATATTCAAACTACGGTAATTCACAGAAGAAACAAAAAGAGATGGAAGGAAGACAACATGGATCCACTAAAAACCAAAAACCAAAAAAAACAAATATGGAAAACAAAAGAATCACAATAGTACTTGGGGCAAAAGTTTGGTGAAAAGTAGATACCTGGCTGGATGAGTAGAACAAGGAACGAAGAAGAACAAAGAAGAAGAAGAAAGAAAGAAGGAATGAGCGTAACACTGTGCTGTGGAAATGGTGATGATAAGTGCAGAACAACCCAGTACAATAACTCAGCGTCTACCGTTTTTCCTGTGTCTAAATACACTGCTGATGTTAACGCCAGCAGGTGCGATGCAGCAGACTACGCCTTCCAAATCTCTCATTGCAACAGAAAGGGGAAAAAAAAAAACAAAGCAGGGTGACAACAAAACAGGACCGTGACATGGTCGTTCTACCAGTATTATTTGTACCGATTGAATAAATGTTTGATGCAATACAGGAAAGCATCAGACAGAAGCAGAGAGGCATACAGGTTGAGGAGGAGTTGAAGATGCGCGACCAAGAGTTGGAGATAACCTTGAGCAGACAGAAAGAGGTGTGTGCTGATGGTCCTGCCGACATCCCTGCTCATAAAGCTGCCACCAGCATAACGAGGGAGTCAACAGAACTTCTCTTTGTTGGAAGCTGGAGAGAAGAATGCAGCAGCTGATCTGCGAGCATGCAACCATCAAGGAACAGAACCAGGAGCTGCACAGCCTCAACGTCCAACTGCAAGAGCAAGCGGAGAGTAGCCGGGAGCAGCTGCAGGCTGCGATGGTTCAGCTGGCCCAGCTGCAGCTGAGCGCTACCCAGGAGCAAGTGGCCAGACAGCAGTAAGAGTCACTTTGGTTTTTGGGGAGACTTATCACACCCTCTTTATTTTGAATAAATATTATAGGCATATTAAACAAATTGGAGCGAAAAATCAGGGCATTTATCTGTTGGTAGAAATGAAGAAAATCTGGTTACATGCACAGGTGACAGGATGAAAAACACCTTTTCGACGATGTACAGTAGATATTACGGATACACATTCTTACCTGTATGAATCAGGCATTATCTTACACAATCGTTTGTCTATTTCTTGTTTCATCACAGAAATATTATTAAAGTGTCAAGAAACATGCAGAAAGAGAAGGAGAGTCTCCTGAGACAACTTGGCTTGTTGAGGTAAGTCAATTTCAAAGTAATAAAAGGTAACAAAATAAGACTGACACTCAAAACACACTACAGGAACACTTTGCACATTCAAATGTAATCGGATAAAAGATTTGGCTTTAAAATGTTGTCTCAAAATGTCAATATTCAATATTGCTCACTTTCAGCGGGTCCTTAGGGTGCTCGCTGGTATGTGCGGACCACTCTGCGGTCGAGTCCGCGCGAAAAATTTGGCTTTTGAACAGGGGTGTGTAAACTTTTTCTATCCACTGTAAATAAGAGCAGCATGCAAATCCTTGTTCTTTGCAGGGATATGAATAAAAGGCTTCGAGATGAGAAAGATGCCCAGCTGACCAAGAAGAGGGTTAGTCATCCATGCCAACACCTTCCTCCTCTGCCGCTAACGTGTGACCTCAGTGAAGATTTTTACAGGGCATGGACAAAGCAGCAATATCCGCCCTAACCCTAACCCTACACTAAGTGTGGGAACAGCTTTGTGGATCCTTCCCGTCTCCTGGCCATCATAGCATTCAGCAGCCTGTTACTCTTTGAATTCAGTCAGCATCTTGCATGTGTAGGGATCTGATGTCTTGTGTTGAAAATACATTTATTCTGCGTTTTGTGAGGTTATTCTGACAAACGACATTCCTTCTGCTATATTGGACAAGAGGCTATGTGTACCAGTGATCACTTCATTGAAATGCCATCTGTTTGTCATGCATCAATTACAATTCAATGTAACGCTTACTTGCACAGCAGAATAAATATCTGCTGAGCACTTGGCTCCTTTTTTTTTTTTTTTAAAGTCGGTGTTTGTGGATGGTATTAACTAATTCTACTAATGGCTTTCCGCTAAACCCCTTTCAGAGTCCAAATATGGAAGAAAACTTGCAGAAGAGAGGGTCAGTCGTAGGGCACTACTTGCTACAAGACAAGCCGGTGAAAAGGTTTGTGTGAGCAAGACTACATTATCTTTGCCACCCATTGAGGCAGAAGCAACTAATTGTGTGTACTTGCTGATCTCTGCTGAAGCTCGCGCGATGAGCAGGAACAGGGCACAGAGAAAAAAGCGATCAATTCAAAGGCACCGTATAGAGTCAGTTGTGAGAGAGTTGGCCAGGTAGGGAAGATACTGTACTTCATTCACAAACTCAGAAAGCACTCCCGCTGAGAGTCAACCTCCTCCCTCATGAGAAAAGTCAAAGATTGATTTCATTTGATGTCACTTTTTAGAGCAGACTTGTGAGTCCTCAGCATGTGTTCAAGGTGGTCTTCCTGGGTAAGTCCGGGGTGGGGAAGAGCTCCTTCATCCAGCACTACTGCACAGGACATTTCTGCAGCCCGATGAGCGCTACTGCCGGTAAGCTCATATCAACTTTTCACAGCCTTTAACGCTGCTTGTTTTCTGAGTGTGTTTGCTACTAGGCGTCGATTTCCAGATGAGGATTGTCACCCTGGGCTCCACCTCCATCGCTCTGCAGCTGTGGGACACTGCTGGTCAGGAGAGGTCAGTCCTCCGCCTCCTCAGCCTGCTGCTCCTCCGCGTCTGACCTCCTTCACATCCGTGCAGGTTTCGCTGCATCACCGAGCAACACTACCGCAAGGCTGACGCCATCCTGGTGGTGTATGACATCACCTGCCCGGCCTCCTTCACCGCTGTGAGAGAGTGGATGGACACTGTGGAGGTTAGCAGGTGGATGCTAAATCAGCACTAATGTATTTTGCAATTTGTTTCTGGGTGATTACATAGCCACCACGCTTGAACTCGTCCAATTTAATTTGATTTGTCCGACAATTATTGTGTATCAATAAAAAATGTATCTTCTATCTAAGTCTGTAACGTAACCGGCATGTGTCATAGGAGAAGATGTGCAATGGTGCGACGCTGATGCTACTCGGAAACAAACTGGACCTCGCCGACAGTCACGGCAGAAAGGTGGAAAGAAGAGATGGACTGAAGTTGGCAGAGGTGGGGCACAATTCGTCATTCCAAAACTTTCTTTTACAGCTAAGGAAAATACACAATTCTATCCTGTCTAACTCTGGTCCATACAGCAGCACCAGGCCTCGTTTTACGAATGCAGTGCCAAAACTGGAGCGAACACGGAGGAGCTGATGACTCATATGGCTAAGTACGGACTATTGTTTTTAAGATACTTTGCTTTAGATTGATGTTTATGGTTCATTTTATTCGCTAATGATTAAAATTGTTTCATCACAGTGGGTTTGCTTGCGTCACACTTACTTGCCACATGTAATAAAAAGGGAACAAATCCAAGATTTCTATTATTTCTTCTTGCTCAATCATCGCAACTGTGTATTATTCAAGCTGTAGTATGTAGTGGCGTAGGATTGTACCTCCGTTTATTTTTAGTGTGACAGGGTTAAAATATTAGTAGTACCAGTACTACCTCTCAGTGTGATGCAATACACAACCTCTGAACTTAGCTGCTCTCGCATCGAATCTCGTTACATTGTGCTGGTGTATTTAATGCTCTGGCCGTTGAATGTACGTCAATTTTGCTTTATTTCAGGAAGTTAGTTGCCCAGCTTGATCGACAATGTGAAGACACACTTTGCCTGACCGAGTGTGCCGCACAAAGAAGCTGCTGTGTGTAATTGGAAAAAGGCAAATGTTTGTAAAGGGTTACAGCTGCCAGGTTCAGCTACTACCATTTGTTCACCTCCATATTCCAAGGATGAGACTGTTTTCAGAGGTCAATCTTTTCTTCCTTTGATACAGACACAGATGTGTCGTCTTCCGTTTACTGAAAGTCATGTTTACTGTCAAGTTTGTATGCTTTTACAATGCTTGGATTCAGCTAAATATAGTTGTGTTGAGCCCACTTGCCACAGTGTTAATTATCATTATTTGCTGAAGGTTCCCTCTATGCTCCACACTCACTTCAATGTGGGAGAAGCCAGTGGGGGGCAGCCATGCACTTTACAGTAGGAAGTGTTTGGGTGGGTGAGCAAGCGGCTGCAATAGGACACTACTGTAAGACACTCCAAGTGCTGCAGACAACTTTCACAGACAGAAGCACATCCACAGCGGGCTGAGTGGGATCTTGGAAGGCGTTGCCACGGAAATTGACATCTTGAATCAGGTAGGACAGTTTTGGCCTCACTTGAATGCAGGAGCATTTTTTTTTCCATGACACCATAGTTAAAAATAAATCTCTGGAAAGGTTTTTTTTTTTTTTTTGCTTCACCCCCCACTCATGCATGTGCACTTGGTCTAATGGCAAGAAGAGCACTGTTTTATTTGTTTTTGTTTGTAGGTTTAACACTTCTGATGTGTTGTTTTATTGATGTGATTTTTATTTGTCTAAATTTATAAAGTTGTTCGGCCTGAGCAGTTAATTTTGGCTTCGGCGCCGTTGCGCTACAGTATATTATTGCTGCACGTCATGCGACACAAGCTGTAAAGTATCTTTACCCACCACATATTTGATTTCATCAGTGAGCTGCTCCTGCTCACTCCTTGCAAGTTTGGGAAGCTTCATTCTTCATGTTAACTCAAGGGGAATATCGCCTACACACGCATGAAATGTATTACAGCAACCATGGTAATTTTCATTGCATCCAAGACTGGCACAAGTATGGGCAGAGTGCCAACACTGCCTTTCATAATATTAATTTATAATTGATATTAATGTATGTCACACTCACAGAATCCAAAAATGGGACCAAAAAAGTCACTTTTTCAGTGAGCTGCATTTCGTCGAATTCAACAGATAATTCTGTCACAAAATCAGAACTCTTTGAAGTTGCAGTCGTATACTCTCAGATCCAGGAGTGCTAAGAAACCTTACACACACGTCAGCAGCCCATGATGAGATGACCCACAGCTGAAAAAAAATCACTTTTCTAGGGGTTCGATTTTCGTTCAATTTGACGAGACGCAAAATACATTTTTATCTGATTTGAAAGACACAAGGCTGATGCAAAATCTAGAAGTTTAACCATCGAAAGTTTTCATGTTGCAAAAAAGAGTGCCGGGAAATTGTTCACACACACCAGGCGCCCTTGTCGGGCCCAATTCGACAGGACTCAAAATCTATTTTTGCCTGATTTAGGCACAAAATGTTCAAGTTGCTAAAATAAAGACTTTTGGGTCCACTCAGTATAATAAATCTTTGCTTCAAAGACATGAGACACCATATGTATGCTCCGCATACATGTGTGCTGGCTCCGCATATCGCAATAGATCTAATGCAGCCCTAATATGTGCTGATACAAATTTGTTTGAGGTCACCAATCATTTATCACATCTTTAAAACCATGTCACACTATACAGTAACCTGGTCTGTTATTTATTTATTTTCCAGAATGGAAACTCAGAGGGAAAACTCCAACACCTGTGGGACAATTTGTCTGAAGTACATTCTCTTTATATTTAACATTCTTTTTTGGGTAAGTTACAAAAGCAATGTCAATAATTTGATTAAAAACAAAGAAAAATGATACGCTTCCTTTTGAATCTTTCACTAAGTGCATGCATTGAGGATGCATACAGTATATGATAATGATCATATACAGTGTGTGTGTTATTTGTTCAAATATAAAGTATACTTGGATAAGCTATATATTTGACAGTCATTTGAATGATAAAATCACAGATGGAGGACAATTTGTTCAGAGGATGTCCTCATTTGAAATGTGTTTATCATGCACAACTACTTCGGCTTAGTCATAGAACAAATCATAACAATTCAAGTGTGTATAAAATGAATCGGGTGGTTTGTTCTCTCAGCTGGCAGGTGGTGCAGTGCTGGCTGTGGGCGTGTGGACTCTGGTGGAGAAGAGTGACTACATAAGTCTGTTGAACTCCAGCTTTTACTCAGCTTCCGCTTACATCCTCATCGCTGCCGGGGCCGTCGTGATCGTTACCGGCATCATCGGATGCTGCGCTACTCTGTGGGAGATGAAGAGTCTTTTGATTGTGGTGAGGCAAAAAAAAAACAATTCTTTGTCCTCATTATTAAGTTGAAGAAGAAAAGGAAAATCTTGTTAAAGATTCTGTTCACACCAGTGGTGTCCAAACTACGGCCCACGGACCATTTGTGACCCGCCATCCATTTTTCAGTGGCTGGCGGCTTATACTCAAAATTACATTTGTCATGGCCCACAAGGCAATTTTTTTTTAAATAAAAAGGGTGGAGGAGGGCATAGGTGCCACAACTATTAGTAAATTGGTTCACATACTGTACAGCTTTTGTAGATACAAAGATACAAAGAAACTATTTACGACAAAAATAAAAACAATTTCTCTTCAAAATACTGATAAATAAAAATTAATTTTAAATTAATTATTTAAAATTAATTTATTTATTTATTTGAGAATTAATTAATTTTAGAAGCAAAAATTGTTCCCTCTGCATTCTGCTATGTCAAGATCCAATTTATGAACATATCACATTAATCATCCTCAAATAACTGTTTTAAAAATGGTCAGCTTACTACAGTTTGATCTTGTTTTGGTTCTGAATGTGGAGATTCGGAAGTACAGGGGTGGATCTACTAGACTAGTATTTTACAGGGCCATTGGTCACCCCCAAATCTTTTTTTTAAAAATCCAAACAATTGCCTTATCACCTTAAACAGAAAGCTGTTATGTAACAGTTTTTCAAAATAACTAGAAAATGTAAACAATATATAATTGCTTGCTTGACTGATTTTAGCATGTTTAATAAATTAAATTTGAAGAATTATGAGATGTGGCCCTTGCATTCTTGCATTTTTATGAATGCCATCCTCAGATGAAAGTTTGGACTCCCCTGGTTTACACACACACACACACACACACACCCATACACACACACAGACGCTGGTCTGGGGGCATTGAAAGTTAATCCTGGGTGACCTTGTGTCTGCCTGCAGATCACAGGGACAGCCCACATTAAGTGTAGCTGCAGTATGACGTGCCAGGTCACATGGCGTGTGTCCTCAAGAGTTTACATTTTTAGAGTTCGGCTAATGTTAGAGGAATGAGGAGCATCACAAGCCTCCACGTGTAGCAGACATGCAGACACAGCCGGAGGATACGTGTTGTGCAAATAGAAAACCTCAAGTCAACAAACCCACTGACTTGAGTACTTTGACAACAGGAACAACTTGTTGTGTAGCTTTAAAAAAATTGAGATCATTAGACATACACTACTCAAAAAAAGTTTGGAATATTTAGCTGTTGGGTGAAATTTCAGGAAGAGCCTAAAATACATTCAAACCTTTACAGGTGAACTTAATGTGACCTTCTCTAAGCTTTTGAATGCACATGTCCAACTGTTAAATATTTCAGTACTTTTTACACAAGTTGCTGTTCTCTTACAAGGAGCTTAACAGCAAAATTCAGGTGTTTGATTCATAGTCATTAATTCTGTGATCAAAATCAACCTGCGGGATCAGCTGAGTCGCCGTGAAGAGGCTCGAAATTCTGCACCCCAGAACCTCAGCGACCTGATTGGCTGCCCTTCAATAAGAGTTGGCATGCCATGCCTCAGCAGACAATAGGTCGACTTGTGAACACCATCAGACGTCGTTGTCAAGCTGTAATTGATGCTCAAGGGCACATGACAAGTTATTGAGATGTTGATGTTTTTTGTTGTAGTGTATATCCACCATTGTTGTTAACTTTTGTTTCAGTGAATTGTTTGAGAAGAGGAAATCACCAGTGCATCCTCGTACTTAAGGGTCCTACTTTCAGGATGTGATATCACTGTTGCGTGAACTTATTGCATTTTCCATAAATTTCACCTGAAAGACAAATATTCCTGTTTTTTTGTGAATAGTTGTATGTACAGTATATCTGTGGGACTGCATGCATGTCCTAAGTAAAGGATCACCAACCCTTGTGTAATTGAACACTGAAACTTGTTTTGATGTCATTGTCATTCACTTTTTCCAACAGCAAAGGGTAGAAACTGATTCGGAAAATACTTCCGAGCCCTACAAATCTGATTGACAGTTGTATTGTTTCTTGTTTTGAATATCTCTTGCAGTATTTGGTGCTGTTGCTCTGTGTTTTTCTGCTGGAAATCGTCGCAGGCGTCTTGGCGTATATTACCTACCAAGAGGTAAAACTCTGTTAACCCCATATTTTCTTTTTGGGTTTGTTTGTTTCAAGTGCTATCAGCCCTTTAAATCCCAGTCCAGGATATATTTTTAAATGCCATTACAAGTTTAAAAGAAATGTGGTGTTTTCTCCATGCATGTTTCTTCATTGTATTCCTTCTTCTGGTCATCTGGTGTTTTTGTCCACATAATTTTAACACAAAAGAGTTAGGTTGCCTGTTTGTTTACGGTAAATACTGTCTGTGCACTTCTTCACTTAGCCTTCTCACACCTTACTTCTTTCTCCTCCCTTTTCTTGCTCCAGTGTTTCCCTTTCTGCCACCAGGTAATCTGCTGCCACATGATTTATTTTACAGGTGCCTCTCAAAAAATGTGAATACTACGGCTGGGAATAATATAGTGACACTTTTTATGATACCAAGTATTGATATGTTGATGAAGTATCGATACTTTGGATACCTTGTGTTATGTTTTGCAAGTTCTAAAACATACTTTTGGAACATTGAGGTCCTTAAAGTTGACCTTTGTATCAGGAACAGTTACTGGAGCAGTTTATGCACTTTTCAAGCGTCACAATCGTGACACTTGAATAAATGTAAAATGGCACTTACCGGTTAAGTTAAAACTTTGGAAACACAGGCCTCAGTTTTTTTTAAATATATATTTTTATAATATTTAAGTATCGCAATACATATCGGATCGCGCCCCAAGTATCGGGATCTGTATCGGATTGGGACAAAAGTGTATCGCCCCAGCTCTTTTGAAAATCATAGAAAACTTAAATTAGTCCGTAGTTTAATTGAATAAGTGAAGCTCATCCATTATAGAGTCACTACACACAACGTTAAATATTTCATCATTTTGTTTGCCATTTTAAGAAATTAGATTATAAAGTGAAAAACAATCAAAATGATTTTCAACATAGAAATGAGTTCGGAATTTTTCCTTTCGAAGTGTTTTCGCTTGTGTTCAATGCATCTGCCTAGTACATGAATGTTACTTTTTGAATTAAGCTGTAAATGAACTCATCTATGATATTCCAATTTATTGAAATGCACCTGTACTGTATGTCAACATGCTCTGTCACAGACATATATAAAATGCACAGTCACTCAAGTTTAAATCAACTCAAAATAATTTTGAACAGCATGAACTCGTACAGTATTTTGTCAATTCTGAATTGTGTTGACTTTGAGATCGAGTGGAATGTTGCCTTGTGCTTGTGGTTTCACAGCTGGATGAGGAGCTGAGGCAGAACTTGAAGATGACTATGCAGCAGAAATACCAACAAGCTGGGGAGGACAGTGTCACACAGGCTGTGGACAAGCTCCATCAGGAGGTGTGGATGCACTATTTATTTTACACACTATGCGTCTTGTTGAAATGTGCCTCATGTGTGTGTGCGTGTGTGTGTGTGTGTGTGTGTGTGTGTGTGTTCCTCCCTCTCAGTTCCAGTGCTGCGGCAGTAACAGCTCCTCAGACTGGAAAGATAGTCTTTGGGTCGTGGCCGCACAGGACCAGCAGCTTGTTCCCGACAGCTGCTGTAAGACTCCCAGCAGCCTCTGCGGCATCAGAGACCATCCCTCCAATGTCTACAAGGTGGAGGTGGGTATGCGTGTCCACTTGACACCAATTGACTTAGAGTATTAACAAATATTCTAAATTTGTTGCTCTTGCTGTGCTGCCAGGGAGGCTGTGTCATGAAATTGGAGGAGTTTATTCTCAGTCAGCTGTATATTCTGGGTGCACTGGGCATTGGGATTGCAATTTTACAGGTGAAGTCCCTCATAAGTAAATATTGTAACAAACGTATCCATTTCCATCCAAATATATGTTAACTGCTGAGCTAACCCTTTCTTGTATCTTTTATTTCAGCTATTTGGGATGATGTTGACTTGCTGCCTTCATCAAAATCTGAAAGATGAGCCTTACTGATGTAGGACTTTTTTTGTGTGTCTCATTACCAGATGAGTGCTTTGAGACTTAAGTGCCTTAAAATGACAAGTTTGCACTTTTCAAGTTGAGCTGCTGGGCAGCACTTCAATCTGCAAAATTGTTTCCTTTTTATGTCAAGGGTAATGCAGACAATGAAGGCTTGATGTGGTTATATTTACAAGTACAGTACTGCGCTGTTGTTCTTGGTGTGTCACAAGGTTGAGTTAAAGAAATTCATATTTAAGAGTGGGAGTCAACCCAAAAATTATATTTACAATATTAGGTTCTATGTAGCCACACTAGTCCAAACACAGCATTCTGATACTGATTGATACTGCGTATGTGGAGTATGAGTTAAGTAGTCAAATCCGCACGTTTTTGTCAGTCACAGGGGGCGGGTATTTTGTCACTTGCTGTCAACTGTAAATAAAACCACAGTTGCTCAGGGCTCAGGTAACATCATGGCTCAGCTTCAGAAAACAGGTGAGTCCTGATTGTTTTTTACCTGAGCAACTCTGATGTCATTTCCAGTCGACAGCAAGTGACAAAATGGCCGCCGCCTGAGATGGCTAAAAACGGGTGGATATAGCAGCTTAACTCAGAATGCTGTGTTTAGACTAGTGGAGGCACATACAACATATAAAGAACATTTTTGGGTTGACTTTCCCTTTAATTGTAAAACAAACAATTCTATCAGCATTAATGCTCCCCAAAAAAACATTTTATTATTTCCATGTATTGCTGAAAATGAATTTTACTGAGAATGTCATACGATGCATGCACTGTTATGAATTGCGCTATATAAATAAAAATGTATTGTATTGTTCTGTATTAAAGGGATGATGAGCCATATTATAAAAATAAAAAATAAAGCAGGCGTGCAAATAATGCCCCGTGTGACACAAACGGCCCATTCCATTCTTTACGCACCAACCATTTACATCAGAGTAAAGTAAACAAGTAAACATCAACAACTCACTGTACTGTATGCTGTGCGAACGCCCTCAGCTGAGTATTCGAAAGAATGCCATTTTTAATATGCGACTGAACCAGCGCTTTTCTTATGAAGGTCTTGAGGCGGATGTTGTGGTCAGCTGACCCTTTTCCCTCCCCGCGATGCTTCCTGTTTGGCATAGGCAAATCTAAATTTGGTTGCTACAGTATTGTCACTGATTTTAGATTAAGTGGGAAAAAAAAAAAAAAAAAGAGATAAGAGAATGTCTGCGAAGCCGACTTGTTTGATTGTGTTGAGCGCCTCTCCTCAAGGTGTGTGTGTCAAACTATTCAAGTTGAAATATTAGATTTTTTTCCCCCCTTTTTGATAGCATTTCATGTATGGGGGTTTTAACTTGTGGTTTGTTCACTGGTGCTAGGTGTGTCAGCGAAGTCTTTCCAACAGTGCTTCAATCTTAGCTCTTCTGTGTTTAACCTCCAGACAGCCACGCCGGCGGTAAGTCTCTTTACTGGATAATGTAATTCGCTCAAACGGGACTAAAGTATTCTAAACTGAAATGTAATTTTACAAAATAATTACATTTGGAGAAGAGTCCTAGTTTTGAGTTTTCTCCCTATTCTAGTTTAACCCTGAGGAGCCACAAATGAAAATGTCAAAATGCAAATATTTGTTTAGGTAACACGCTGTTTTTTTTTTTTACAGTATTTTATTTGATTTAAACTATACACGTATATGTATAATTATAGCACACTAACAATTGAACAATACATTGCCATGAAGAAAATAATGACCCTTCAATCGTCCGTCGTACCCACAATTGCCAACATTTCACAAATTCTGCCAGCAAATGTAAAACTTATGACCACAAATGTACAAGGGTCCTCTAAGTATTTACACTGTGGGTGTCCACCTCCGCTCCTCAAGGGCCGCTTTCCTGCCCGTTTTCCAGCTCTCCTTGCAGCAACACACCTGATTTAAATGATCAGCTCATCAGCAAGCTCTGTAGAAGCTTGATAACGATCATGATCTTTTGAAACAGGTGCGTTGCAGCAGGGATAGACGGAAAACAGGCAGGACACCGGCCCTTGGGGACCGAGTTTGGACACCCCTGATTTATACTGAGTTCCATTGCTACAATATAATTTGTCGCAGCCGCAAAGTCATAATCATAATTACAGTAAATATTTTTGAGGGGAAAAAAATAGGCTTATGATCAAATGGGATACAGTAAGAAGGGTGGTAATTGAGCGTGCCTTTTTATGCTGTGTGATGTTTAAAAGAAAAAAATAGCCTGTATTGTATTCAAGGGGAAGCCAATAGACTTTGTCGGGGTGGATGACAGCACATCTAGATGGGTGCAGGACTTCAACATGAAACCTTACGCAACACCTGCCAAACTTGAATCCATCGATGGTGAGAAATAATCATTCACGGTCAATTATTTTGTCTGCTGTGTCACTGTCGCTCAGCTTTGTCACCATGACTTTTTGTTTTATTTATTTTCAAATAGGTGCTCGCTACCAGTCTCTGCTCATTCCCGACTGCCCGGGAGCACCCAGCGACCTGGCACACAGCGGCTCACTGCACCGTATTCTTACACACTTCATCTCTCAGCAGAGTGAGGCAGGCCTCTTGTCAAGGTCTCCTGTAAAGAATAACAGCGTGTACGCTAATAAGTATTTGTACGTCCAGAGCCCGTGTGTGCAGTCGGACAGGGAGTGTCGGCGCTGTGTTGCGCCACGGAGGGGAACAGGTGGATCTTCAACGGCTATAGTTTGACTGGGGTATGTTCAGTAAACAATGTTGGAAAGTTCCACCTAGGGCTAAGCGATTTTGACAAATCTAATTGTAATTCCCCCCTCAATATTGCAATTGTGATTGAATACACAATCATTTTTTTCAAGCTCCTTAATAAACAATATCATTTTTGTTATAGATGTTTTGGTTTTATGTTAAGCTATCGCTAAAATAAAGGAACATTTATTAATCTAATTGTTCAGTCCTAGTTCCATTCCTTGAGTATTTTTCTGGCTGTAATTCTTTGTCTTTGTTGAAGCCGTCAGTGTTTGAACTGGTGCGGAGGCCAGACTTTGCCAACCTGCCTTTAATCGTGGAAGACTTTGTGAAGGACAGCGGTGGCTCATACACAGGTGAGTGCAGGTTCATCATGGCTGATGTCTTGATCATATTTTTCAAAACTTCTTTGAGAACATCTATTAAACCTCCATTTTGCAGCAAGCCAAGAGGACTCTGTGCACGTCGTCGCTGACAGACACCTGATAACTGGACAGAACACGCAGTCCACCTGGCTTGCCGTCAACAATTTAATTCTGCTCTCTAGCGCCAAGTAAGGCTAGCTGTGTCGCATTTTTTACTTTCACACCACCGTATCGTGGTACCTTGACCTCAGCGTTTAATTTGTTCCGTGACCAAACTCGGCTCAATTTACTTTCGTATCAAATCAATTTAAGTGAAGATCTGACTGTCTAATAAGAACTCAAGATTTATATAGCACCTTTCAAGGGCGGTCACCTTCAACTTGTGATTACTGTGATTAACTCAAACAGCTACTTATTTTCAAAATGTATTTACTAGTGAAGGTAGTAATGTATTATTTGGACTGAATTCAAGCTGCTTGATTTGTCCTGCTAAACTTGCTCCTTCTCACTAAACGACACACAACTGAACTTCACAAGTTGATTTATTTGCAGAAATGACACAGAAAACACACCAAAGTACATTTTCTTTGTCACAATCAACAATTAAATCCCTTCAGTGGCTCAATGGAAGAGTTCATGTCAGTTGCACTTCCAAACCAACTGGACCAAAACAGCAACTTGACTTTTCCATGCAAGAAAATGAGAAATATCAGATGAGAAATCCATGTCCTGATGACTCAAAGGAGGTCATAGAAGTAGTCCAGCCCCTGTCCCAGTTCCCATAAGGAGATGCCAGTACCCAGTTCTTCAGCCAGAGTGATCCTCACGTGCACTGACTGGAAAGTCAAATGATCATTTCAATATAGAACCATGAACACAGATTTGTAATACAAAAAACTGACTTGGTTAATCATTACAGTCATTTACCATTCAGAAAGTATTTGTAAAGGAATGCAATACATTTAAATCAAATTGTACCTTCAATGATGGATAGTACACCACATGTTTAACTCCATTGCTTCTGAAATGAAGAGAGGGTAGATTAGTTCCAACTGCCGTGATGGAAGTCAATGGTGAGTAAACAAAGACGGACATTTTTACCTCTTGTAGGTGAAGTAATGCTCAGCATTATAGTCATCCCAGATGATTTTGGGCTTGTGTTCCCGCAAAATTTCTATGTACCTGCCAGAGGTCACACACTGGAGCGTGACACTTGATTCCACTAAAATATCAGTCGTGCATAAAAGTAGGGCAGCAGCATAATGCTCACCTCCCCCCAAGGATGGGCTCTGTTTGCTGGTTTGAAAAGTCCAGGCCGTACAAATTGAGTCCAAGCAGAATTTTGGATCTCCACTCTTTCTTGGGGGCCAGTTGAAAAACACAGTCTTTCACCCATGATACGGGGGAACTTGGGCCCGGTCTGACAACAAACACCCACCATGAATCAGCTCGTCTCATTCTCACAAATTTGTTCATACAATACTGCAAGTTATTGCCACTGTTTATTTGGTCGGTTGTGATGTTAACAATTTAACTAGAATTGAATTCGTTCATGTATTGTCATAACTAGGGCCTGACCAATTATTTGGCCAATATTAGCTTTTTTAGAATTGGATGTTTTTGGGGTTTTTTTTTGTAATACATATTAAACCAAATGATAAAGATAATGATAATCAGCCACCCCCCCCCAAATTTCGTATTAATAGCTGCGGGTCTCCATATTATAACGTGATGTTTACAAAGAAAGAGGTCACACAGATGGATTTTTTTTAGACCCTCCCCCCAATTGTAAAAAGCCCTCTTTGATAGAGCACTTGATAGATCAGTAATATCCAATATCATGTCCAGCTTGTACATGTATCTCATTATATCCTTTACATCAAATTAAGATGTGAACTGACCTGCATGCAATGTTGACAGATAAATGCTAGTTTTATCGCTGCGCTCCATTGTTAGTCCTTGGCATTCTGGTGCTACTATACTACTTTTCTCTTTTGGCTGGCTTTTGGCTGCGTGAACAAATGCACTCAGGAATAGCCACGCGACGTTTGGAGCTCTATATCCTCTGTATTCGTTTCTACACAGCCACATACTGCTACGCGCGCGCACACACACTTCCATATTTGTCTCTCACAGTCTGCGCACTCCAACCGCAAATGGCCGACAAATATTCAATATGAGGACTCGGACAGTTTCATTGGTCCACTATGACATGTTCAGTAATTTCATTGGTCAGATGTGACAAGACTGTAGGTAGTAAATCTGTTGACCTCGTCGGTAAGAATTCATAGATAAAGAAAAAGTGGTGACTTACAGTCCGGAAAATACGTTATTGTAAAACAGCCAAATATTCTGCCTGTAATTCATATCTTTGTTGTAAGCGTTATGGGAACCCAAAAAAGAAGGTATTATAATCCTCCTATTTTTTCATTAATTGGCCGATAAGTCGGTTATCTGTTTTTTATTCTGCCAAATATTGGAATCGCCCTAAAGTAACCCGTATCGGTCAGGCCCTTGTCAATGCACTTTGCGGCACAAATAAATTTGGACCAAACTATAAAATACAGTACCCTAAAATATTGCATACAACAATAAAGCTAAAAGTCACGTGCAGGGAAAGCATGATGCATGAAGTTATTTCTTTGTGCAACGCTGCAATGGTTATGTGAATGCCCAAGTCCTGTCTGAAAGTGACCTTATGTTTACTTTTTACTTCCTTTCAAATATCAAGAGCAGGTGGACATTTTTTGCAGCAGTGACTGCTGTATATTTGTTCTTACTTGGCACCACTGGAGTAGTCGTATGTCATGAGGCTGAAGCCGTCCACAATAGGGGCGAGTTGCTCAAACTCCTCCCTGCCAAACATGCCAGGCTGCCCGGTGCTGATCAAGACATAAATTTCACACAAGGTCAACATCGCCATCACAGACGTTGTGACTCGTCTTATCGGCTTCACTCACCCCGTCACAGCAGGAGGAATGACGAGGATGCAATCTAATAGGTTAGCCTTCAACGTTTCGCACGTGTGTGTCACCAAGTGCACCAGTTCCCTGTTGAACGCACGTACAGTGTTTCATCCTCAGGCAGGTCGGAGCAGGTTTGGTGCCATTCCAAGTTCAAAAGTCCTCGCAGATGATCGACCGCAGAGGGAAAAAAAAAAACTCACTTTCTTTTGTTGCCTGCTAGCTGGCTCCACAGCTCCAATGTGAAGCCGTCAAATCTCTCCAACTGCAACAGAAAAAAACAAACCGATGTGCAAATACACCATATGGAAAAAAGAATTGGGTCACCTGTCAATTGCAAAGCAGTGGACTCGCCACTAGTTTACCTTGGCAACGTTTACCATCTCAATTCCCAGCTCCTCAATCTCATCTTCACTGGCCAGCACGCTCATGTAGTCCTGATAGGACCAGCCGTCAAACAGTAGCCTAGGCACTAACCACAAACACTCTGTCTTGATCTGGAAAAACACACGAAGCCTCATCTACTCACCAATCTTGACTTTTTTGTTAGACTTCCGCACCGCTTTGACCCAGCCTGGAAAGATGCAACCACTTAATGGACTCTGAATGACTTTAAAGCAGAAGAAAGAGTGAGTACCTGTGTCATGGTCGTGAAGCCCCGTGACCTCAAAGCGCTCAGGCCCTCGCCGGCGAATTTGTAGCCACACCGGAGACACTGAGGTCAGTTTGGGGCCAAACAGCTTGGCGATGTCATAACCGTGGGAATTCCACTAGTGAAAATAAACAGAGTGGAACACCTTTTAGGTGTGGGAAAGGCTGCAGTATTTTATGGTTCTAATGGTTAGTCCACACTCGTGGGAATTATTTTCAATAATAATACAAATGTGTGTGTTATTGATTAACAGTACACCAGTGCAGTAATTAAGACTTACTGGTGTAACATAACCAAGTACTTCTCCTTTAAATGTCCTCTGGATACGAGCCCAATATCTCCTCTCCTCCCTGACGACATCCTTCCAGTTAACTGCTTTTGCCACCAGTCCTCTCTCCAACACAGACTCTGATGTTGGGGATGGCTGGACATCAACACACAATGATGATATTGTTATGGGGACAGAGCCTAGTCACAAATGGTAAACAAACCTGACTAACTCGCGTCCTCACAAAATGTTAATTGCTTACCTGAATAGTTACAACAGTAAATGTAATATATTCCAAAACAGTTTTATATACGGTAATTCAAGACTCATTTTGCAACATTACTAATAAAAACAAATTGCTTGTATGTTTGATTTTGAAAATAATGCAGATTTTGAGTGTACGTGCACAGCTCTTCCTTGACATACGTACATGTATAGTTCAGATGTATCATTTCAATATACAGTACTTTCTAGATAGGAATTAAAACTAGGGCTGCACAATATATTACAAATATTATCACTGCGATATTGACCCATGCAATGCGTACCACAAAGTTGTGCAATAAATTTCATATGGAAATATATGCTTTTATCTACTTAGACCAATCAGATTAAACCTTTCATGTACATCACCATCCAACAGGTGATCAGTAACGAGGCACATTATAAACAATAACTAAATATTGCAATAATACTAATATCACACATTTTCCCAATATCGTGTAGCCCTAGTTGAAAGCTTTTAGAACTTCTTGGCGCCATCTTGAGGCATCTGAGAGAGTTAGAAATAAGACAATAATAACTGAACAGGTGAGTTTTTCAACTGAGGATGGATTGCAAAGTTAAAAACACGAATATGTGATTTCAAACAACCTGGGTTTACCACGGCCCCGACATACGACACTTACGGGTACGTACTGTGTCTGGCACCATATTTACCACCGTGTAAGTTTGGCTTCATTGTGCTTTTAGAAATGTTAATTTAACTATAGCTTTACTACTGCGTTAGCAAAAGTTAGTTTGGGTTACGTCGTAGTAATGGAACTCCATAGTAAGCTATGGATCGCCTGTAATACTACTCTTGTGTTTGTAATATCAAAGTATGCGGTGCTCACCTCATTTTCACGCTCAGCTTTCTGTGATCTTTTCAAATCTGTTTTCGAGAGTGTTCCACTGATCAAAGAGCAGCAGCAGGAGCACACCACGACAACAAACACCAATGACGTTGCTCTCATTTCCAAACAAAAACTAAATTATTACATTCGGGGGTGAACAAATTGGTGGCTCGGTCAGCTATGTGGGTTCGCAGCGTGAACAACCGCCGTAACAGAACATTTCAGGCTGTGCGTTCAAGTCGCGCTCAAGGACAAGCCAAAAAGCGAGCCTATTCGGATAACTACGAATTAACAGCAATTAAAACGAATAACAATTAACGACAAATAACTTGTGAGTAGCTTGATTGACAACGTGCCCCTGTCTAGTCTACACGGCTCGCTAGGTCACTTCCGCTGCTCTTCTTTTCAAAATAAATGTAGTGCAAGAATACGTGTCCTCCAGTTATCCGTAATGTAATATGTCACTACTGCTGGAGTGCTTAATAAAGTGTTTGGAATATTCCACAGGTTAATTGGAAACAGGTGATTGTCATGACTGGGAATAAATGAAACTTCCCCGAAAGGCTCCATTGTTCACCAGCTAGGACAGGAGGAGGTTCCGAACAACTGCGTGAGTTGTGAAGTAGTCTAACAGTTTAAGAACAAAATTTCTCAATGTACCATTGCAACGAATTTCGGGATTTCATCGTGTGTGGTCCATAATATCATCGAAAGATTCAGAAATTCTGGAAAAATGTCTGCACGTAAGTGGCATAGCTTAAAACCACCCCGAATGCCTGTGATCCTCAATCCCTTAGCAGGCATTGCAATAAAATGTGACATAATTGTGTAAAGGATATTATCACGTGGGTTCAGGAACATGTCCTTGGTTTCCAAACACTTATTGAGTGCTATTGAAATCCAAAGACATATGTATCTTTTCACAGTTCAGCCATTGAATCCCAGGACCTTATTTATATATTTTCCTCCAAAATTGTTTTCCAAACGTTACGGCAAAACAGGGTCTGAAAATGTCTGGTACTGATTAAAAGAAAATGTGATATAACACAGTGGTAAACATGCCCCTCTCGCTGCTTTTTGGGAACGGTTGCAAGCATTAAATTCAAAATGAGGGAATATTTGCTAAATAATAATAATAATAATATCAGTTTGAACTTTAAATATATTGTATTTGTGGTGCAACTGAATATACTGTTGGTTGGAAAAGATTTGCTAATCATTGTATTCAGGTTATATTTACGTTTTACACAACGTCCCAAAATTGTACTGTATATATTTTAATGTTTTATGTAGTGTGTGTGCGTGTGCGTGTGTGTGTAAGATGTATCAATGCAGTGTCATTTTGTGCTGTCAAGGTGTGTCATTTCTGATTAGAATCAAGTATGACACAAGTCGGTTGCTATTGCTAGCCAACGTTTTTTTGGTTTGTACTGGTGCCAACCGTGCCATCACGCTGCTAAAACATTCTTTTAACTCTCCATCAGCACAGTCATCAAGTCCCGACCACACTGTAGTGATAGTATGTTACTGAAAATCCCCAACTTGTTACTAGTTCAACTTTTTCAATAGAGCTCTTCGCCACTCTAGTGCATGTTAGGCATGTAAAGAATTGGCAAGGTCTTTATTTTTAACAGACACAAATGAAAGCACAGTAACATATGAAATGGCTGAGCTAATCTGAGCACTTTACTTATTTATCAATTAGGATCCGCAAAGTACCCTCAATTTCTCCGTATGATCTCTATTAAACAAAGTACAAAGTACCAGTCTTCTTAAGAGGGTTATGATTTGTGTTGAGTAACATTTGTTGTTCATATTGACATATACTGTACTATGGTTGGACAATTAGAAATATGATAATCCACAATTAATGCTTTCACTTTTTAGGACAATTTAATCTGAGCAGATACTGTACCGCACACCATACTTAGTACTAGTCTAGTTAGAATTGCACCCTCCATCTTAATTGGGCCTTGAATGTGTCATAAATGTGTGTCATAAAAGTGATAATATAATTCACAAATAATGTGGACATATTTTCAAAAACAGTTTGTGAAAGAAAAGTTCAAAAATGGCCAATGTTTGAGTTACTGTTGAGTAAAATTGTAAAACGTTTTGATGGACAATGTATTTTATTACTTCCCACAGTGAGACTTAATTGTTGACATCACAAGACAAGGAAAAAACAACCACAAGGTAATAAACATGACCTAGGAACAAGTCTGGCACGATTTACCGCATTGTGATAGCTGTAGTGACTTAATGAACATCTCACAATGCTGAGGCTTTTTTTCCTGGATCTGTCAGACTTGTATTTTCACATTCAGCACAGTGTTGGTGTGCACGTGTGTTTGAACTGCAGCGGAGGTGAGACCACAAGAACATCATTTTTTCCCATCCTCTAATTTGTTGGTCGGGAGCAAAACTTGTTACAAGTTTGACAAGTAAAGTGCGTTTGTAGTGATCTGCACACATTTAATGGTCAGCATCCTTTGATTTTAAGAGAAGGATATTATCAGACGAGTAGGTCAGCGGTCTGGCATGAATACATGTACAGTTTGTGTGTTGTGTGTACTACATGTAACACAACTTGTAGGGATTGAGCAATGCTGGATGTAAATATGGTTGATAGATGGATGGATGACTAGTGGATGAATGGAAAGAGGATGAGGATGGATAGCGCACTGGATGAATAGAGCCTGGGTGGGTGTATTGATGGATGAATGGATAGATAAGCGGATTAATGTATCGATCAGTGGATGAATGGATGCCAAATCAGCGGACAAATAGTGATGGGTGGATGATCGATGGATCTTTGGATCAATAGTTGGATGAATGGATCGATGGACGGCTGGATCGCTGGGTGAAGAGTGGATGGACGATACGTCAGTGGATGAATACTCGTAGATCATGGGAAGATGGTCGATTGATATATAGATGGGTTGGTGTATGAATGGATTGAGGGACAGATGGATCTTTGGATGAAGAGAAGGTGGGTGAAAGGGTGGATTGATGTGAATGGATCGCTGGAGAGATGGACGGATGGATCATTGGGTGGATGAAGATGGATGCTGGGTTAGTAGATGAATAGATAATGGAGGTATAACTGGATGGGTGCAGGAATGGCCGTTGAGCTACGGTCTTCACTTGTCTGAGATGCAGATTGTGATGGTCTGAGAACAAATGGTGAGGGGGAAGGAGCCGCTGCCCTCATTATGAATCCCAGGAGAGAAGTAAGGGAAGATCCTCTCAGTGAACTTGTCTTTAAATATGAAAATGGTCTTTGAATCCGCAGCGTTGCTGAACGCCACCTTCCCCTTGTCGTAGTCCAGCTCCACCGTAATCCTGTCGGGCTTCTGCTTCCATTCCAGTCTTGTACGAGGCGAAGTCTGAGCCCACAGCACGTCCCCTATCATCCCTCCAATGATCCAGGCGCCTTCGGACGGCTTGAGGGACATGGCCCCCTTCCTTTGGACGGACTCCTGGACCACCCCGATGTACCAGTCTTTACCCCGGCTCACGTCCACCGTCCAGCTGTGCTTTCCGGACACGAAGCCACCCGCTCCGAGCACGCACACTCCACCCGTGCAGCGTTCCGGGTTGTCCGGGAGCATGCGCTGACTGCTGTACTGGACGCAGCTCAACTCCTGAGACAGCTCCAAGTTAGCCTGGGCCGTGTTTGGATCCAACGCGATGGGAACTGGAAGAATGTTGAGAGAGAATCCTGTTCAGGGTCATGGGTGAGTTGGAGCCTATCCCAACTGATTATCGTCGATTTACCCCGGACTGGTCGTCAATCGGTGACAGAGACAGACAAGCATTCTCTCCCGCTTTAACTCCGTTCTTGAGTGGGAACTCAATTTGTGCTGCCTGCCCTGACATCAGCTGAGTGGGCAACTGCATATTCTGTGACCCACAAGAGACTATAAAATGGAGAATGGGCTTTGACTTGTTATAGACCTTTGATTGAGGCACTCAAAGCGCTTTAACACCGTCACCTACTGATGACGCAGCATCAAGAGCAACTGGGGCTTTAAGTATCTTGCTCAAGGACACGTGGACATGATCACAAGGGTTGAGGATTGAACCGACAACCTTCGGGTCGGGAGACGACCATTCTACCACCTGAGCCATGCCACCTCCGAACATAGATCAAATATGTTGCCGCCGTGCTGCCCTCTTCTAGCTATTGTTTTAATTTAAAGCGGAAGTCAACTCAAACATTTTTTTTTCAAGAATATGTTCCCAGCAGGCCCACTAGTTGAAACATGGCATTCCGATTTAATGTTGCGTTTGTAGAATATAAGTTAAGCAGCAAAATGCACTTGTTTTTAGCCATCTCTGGGGGCGGCCATTTTGTCTTCTGTTGACTGAAAATGACATCACAACTGCTCACAACGACCAATCACGGCTGACCTGTTTTCTGAATCTGAGCCGTGATTGGTCGTTGTGAGCAGCTGTGATGTCATTTTCAGTCGACAGAAGACAAAATGGCCGCCTCCAGAGATGGCTAAAAACTAGTGCATTTTGCTTCTTAACCTATATTCCACAAACGCAAAATTAATCAGAATGCCGTGCTTCATCTAGTGGGCTTGTTTAGAAGATATTCTTGAAAAAAAAATTTTTGCGTTGACTTCCCTTTAAAAAAAAACAAAAAAACAAGTCAGTTTTTTTGGTTTACTCACCATATTTAGCGAGGTGTCCCATCTTCTTCCAAACTTGAAATTTAAGTGACGCCTGATGTGCGGCAGAGTTGATCAGGATATCGCGGATTATTTCCGGTTCTCTGATATTGCATTTGAGCCTACATTAAAAGAAAAATAATAACAATCATGTGGACTGTGTAAGCACAGTAGTGTAACTAACAGATGTTGGGAACTTGCGCACACTCACTTCTTCTTGGTGTCTTTGTAGTCCTGCAGAGTAAAGACGAGACATTTGATGCTATGATTAAGTCTTTTGAACAAGAAAGGTTCTGTGTGTTTGTGCGTACCACCAAGAAGGATAGATCGGCTTCTTTCAGTCTTCTGTCGGCGTCACTGATGACAGACGCCAGGCTCTTGATCTGCTTCTCAATGGAATCTAGCTTGAGGCTCATCACTTTGACCTTCACTTCCACTTCCTGGGCGAGCACCTGAAGTCTGGATTTTTCCTCCTTGAGAAGGAACGTGTGCAACTTCTGGAACTCCTCCCTGATGGTTCGGTTGTTTTCCTCCGCCTGCGTCTGTAATGTCACAGCGGCCTCTTAGTCAAAGCATGAACGCCGAAGCGAGACTATGTGTGTGTGTCATAACTGAAACCTGTATGAATGTCCTGGTTTTTTCCCAACTCTCTTTCGTCTTGTTGAGAGTCTGCAGCTTCTTCTTCAGAGACTTCAGCCTGCCTGAAATGTCTTCCTAACATGTTCACATTAACATGGAATGGTCAACCTCCACATCAGTTAACATGAAATATGTTACTCACAAAAAGTTAGAGCTATATAGCTTTTGGGTGATACAGTTGTCCTTTGCTATGTCATGGTTCACTATCGCGGTATTACAATTTTTAAATAGTAAATATCATATTTTATTTTGCGAAGTTTTCTCAATATCATGTTTTTTTGGGGGCGGGGGGGCCCGGCTGATAAGGATTCTTTGATGCCGATGTCAATATTGGGCAGGATAAAATTATGGTAAATTATTACCGGTAATCCGAATATAAAAAAATGTATCATGACTAACATGATTTTTGTTTGGTGCCTTAACACTTACAACCAATATATGAATTGCAGACAAAACATTTGGCTGTTTTATAATACTTTGTCATTTAGTATATGTTAAACTTAACAGCAGAAAGAAAACTACGGTGTGCCAAAAACCGACCGATTATGTTTGCCAATTTGAAAACAAAACTGTTTGTTTGAATGTCATTATCTTCGTCTTATGTTGGAATGTGTTCATGTAAAACAAAAAAATCCTCAATAATAACAATAAGCGATATTTATTTTAATTATTTTTTCTTTGTGTGTGTGTTTGGTAAAAATAGGAGGCAGCCAACCAGAGCATTTTGTTCTGCATCTTGGGTTCCATTCGGCTCAGTGACCATTTGATTATTCTCTGGATCTTGCCTGGTCAATTTACCATAATATGAACTGCCAAAAACCTTGTAATTCCAAAATAGTAACTTTTCAGGAGATGCCCAAAACACTATGTTAGTTTAAGCGTTAACATTGCTCCATCAAAAAGAGCAGCCATTTTCAACACTTTAGATTGGTCAATAATTTGTAAAAAAAACAACAACAAAAAACACATGTGGAGTGACCAATAGCATAGATTTTTTTTAATGTGAATTTGACCAAATTGTGACTGATGAGGATTCAGCCCGACGCCAGCGATATACAGAGTCACTATTTCATCTATCGTGGGGAATTTTGGAATGTATTCCCCGCGCTTGACAAGATACTATTTTGTATCAGGATGAAGCTAAAATCCCCAAGAACCTTTACAGGTGTATTTTAATTCAATCAATTTTTAAATGTGCACACAACCCAATCAGTACTTTTTTTCATAACTTGTTGTTCTCTAATACGTTTAAATACCAATTCTTATTGTATTGTTTTCAACCCTAACTTTTTGTGAGTGGCATAAATTAGGATTCAATAGTGTAAGTCAGCTATAGTTCAACATTGCTTTTTGTACCTTCTTCTGCTTAGCGGCTTCATCCAGCGAACAGCACTCGTGGATTTTGTGTTGTTTCGACATTTGGCACACCAGGCAAATGGGTTCGTCGTCGTTCTGGCAATAAACGCTGAGTTTCTCCTCGTGAAGCCTGCAACGGTCTCTACTCATCTTCTCCATGTGGTACTGGTCCGCTGCTATCTTCAGCGCCAAATTGATGGGAGGCCTTTTGGGAATGGACACAGCCCGACACACCGGACACTCTTGACATCCTTTCCATTGCCAGAACTGCTGCAGGCAAACTTTGCACACGTTATGTCCACACTGGAGGAGAACAGGGAAGCAGTAGATGTCCGTACACTGAGGACAAATGAGGTCCGCTCTGGAGATGACGGTGTATGTTGCCATTTCTTTGACGAGAGACGGTCATGTGGGCCAAGTGTGGATCTTTGCTGCTTTTCAGGTGCACTGAGTGCTCACGTATCACTCCGCACGCACTGCAACCATCAATGTTGTCAAACTTGTAAAACTAGTTCAATACACGCTCAGTTATTGGCTATATGTAACAACAAGTGATGTACGTGTAGGTGTTGCTTGTGACGACGTCACTTGTCTGGAACACAAATAAATAGAAATATGTCAAGACTAATGGCAGAAAGGACTAAAACATTAAAATTTCCCTTAGTTCAGCATGAGCTAAGGGAAATTTACCAAAGCGCAAACTAGAACCGGTAAAATAACAGACTGGCCTGTAAAGTGAAAATTATCGTAATACAGTATAGAAAAATACATATTTCCGCATAATCTTCCGGTTAGTGTTGTTCACCATGTGTCAAAACTTTTATATCTTGATAATGCACAGCTGTGAACTGAAAGTCATTCCAGGTCGTAAAGCATCATCTACAATATAAAGCTGACTAAGAAAATACCAAGATGTTGCACAGCTGTCATCTGGGTAAAAGGTGCCTACTTTGAAGAATCTAAATCATAAAACTTTCTGTTTTGATTTAGCATTTGTTTTGTTTGCCAAATAATTCCATCAATATTTTTTTTCTTAGTCATGTCATGATTGGCAATATTTTAACCAATATAAATACCAATGTACGGTAAGTCACATTTTCCCAAAACTTGTAACACTACACTGGAAATCTTCCAGAAGGCATGCTTGCCAACATTTCATTCTAGTGTGTAAAAATCCCCTTCTTAAGGGTGATGAAGAGTTTTTTCCAACACACGGTTGAAAGTACAATGACTCAGAGGTGTTACATGAACAGAAAATTCAAGTGCTGCATTTTGCTGGTAACCAATCCAGGGTACAGTATACGCCGTCTCTTGCCCTAAATCTACCGGGAAAGGCTCAACTCATTTTCTTTGTCCATCTATTTATGCCAGTGACATATACTTCTGTATTTTATTCATGTATTTCTAGTATAGGATTTGTAATGTCATGTATTATCACCACATCAACACTTTTGTTTGTATTTTCTTTGTTTTACTCTACTGTCTGCTGCCAGGGCAGGATTGCTAATGAGAATCTGTTCTCATTTGTAAATTGAATTGTAAATATCCAAACAGGGACATTAAGAACAATTTAATGCTCTTTCACTATATGGCGGAAGGAACAATTAGCCTATAGATTAGATGCTGTTGATAAAGAAGACAGACGGACAGATTTCTTGTGACTTTTTTGTTTAGTGTACTGTGAGATTTTTCAAATATCAAATACAGAAAAGAACAGGTCTTAAGAATAACACTTTATTCCAGTTCAGTAGAAAATAATCATATAACAATAACACTTTATTCCAGTTGAGTACAAAACATATCTTCAAAATGTTCATTACCCTGATTTAACACACATAACAGTAAGTAACAAAATAATACACAAGCGTCAGTTCAAAGCTTTCTTGTGCGCTTTGTACACCTCGTCTTGGTTGTTGTTTCTGATTCATGCTCGGATAGCAGTTTTTTCTTGAGCTTGCTTTGATCCACACCACTTATCCTGCTCCTGGCGGCCCGCGGCTGACGACTCCGCTCCCTTTGTGGTCCCGCGGCTGAGGTAGATACTTCCTCGCGCGGCGTGTGTTCATCATCAAACAACGACTCATCTTGGTCCCAAACGACCACCGTCATACCTGTGACACAAAATACAGTATAAGGCGGAGCTTTTTCAGTGCATAAAAAAGCAAGTGTCAAACACTTTTTGTCAGCTTACCCATTCCAGAGCCAATCACATCTCCCATTGGATTGAATTTATTGATCTGAAAAAATAGATTTACAATCATTTATATTGACAACATTCAGCATGTATTCATCTTTCTTTAAACGTTCCCCTCACACACCCTGTAAAATATCAGTATGTTAAGTGTATAACATGTACAAGGAGTACAGACAAGTAAAAGCCCTTTAATACCAAGAAAATGAATAAAAGCGTAAACAGTAATGTAGCACTGTGGTCGGCTGGTTAGCACGTCCGCCTCACAGTGCAGAGGTCATGGGTTCGAAACTGGGCTGCGGCCCTCCTGTGTGGAGTTTGCATGTTGTCCTCACACCTGTGTGAGTTTTCTCCGGGTACTCTGGTTTCCTCCCGCATTACAAAAACATGCGTGGTCGGTTAATTGAATACTATAAATTGTCCCTATGTGTGATTGTGAGTGCGAATGGTTGTATATTTATGCCCTGCGATTGGCTGACAACCAGTTGAGGGTGTGCCCCGCCGGCTGGGATAGGCTCCAGCACGTCCGCGACCCTCGTGAGGATAAGCAGTTTGGATAAAGAATGGATGTCAACAGTAATGTATTTTCAGCTGAAAAATGGGGAATTTGTGTGGGGCAAAGACTAGAAATAGTAAATTGATGTATACACATGTCTGTATATGTCTTTATCAATTTTAGAAAATGCATTTTGCTTTTTTTTTTCTTAATACGTTGCCTAACAGGACATCCCTAGTTCAGGTAATGGATGAACATTGTTTTATGTTTAGTTTGACAGCGAAGCAAACTACATCTGGGAGTGAGTGGCATTAAACAACTTTAATGCTTTCTAATAATAATGTAACAAATCGTCGCTGTCCTGTGAAAAACACGTATCTCCAATTTTGGAAACTTTTTAAATTTTCACATTAATGCGATGTCTTTAACGTGGAAACACCATTCATGTAAAAATGAGAGAAAAAAAAGTGTTTTTCACAGGACAGCGACGAAATGTATCTTATTGAAGCAAGAAGCTGTTATCGGGCCCAATGTACAAAATACATTCTACTCCTTATTGCAGTGGGATAAAAAACCTGTGCAGTGGCATAAAAAACCTGAGCATGTGTGCAAAAAAATCATTCCGGTGGTGTTATGTTGAGTAGGCTAAAGTGCATGTGAACTGTCTGTAGGCGAACATTGTTATTGCTGTGCTCGGTTCTACTCACACATTTGATTCCTGCAACGTTGGGATCGGACAACTGACACACGAGCTCGGCTGTGTTGGAATCAAAGATGTCAATAGTTCTCTGGTCGCCCACGCAAACCCTGTCATCAGGGTAACGACCCGCCACAATAAGGTCATATACAGGATGCCATGTAGCCTGTAGAAATGTTGACAAAACAAGTTTGGCTTGGTAAGTTTTTTCCTGACTCGTATCAGGCACGTTTTGTGAACGCTTGGGAGAATTCGTGGACCACGAAGTCACTGTGTTGAGACAACCAACCTTGATGGGCGTGATATGTTGAAAATGCCTGTGTGGATGCTGGATAATGTGCTGAGGCTTGGACCAATCAGAGGACGAATACACACGGATCTGGTCATACTGATCAGTTGTTAGCAACTTGGAGCAGTCCAAGGGATGAAAATAGGCTGTGAAGATGTAACAGAAAATCATGCATGTCCTTTGACATCATGGAAAAAGCCGGGTGCACAGGTAACGCTAATCAGGCCGAATTTAAGCATTTTTCCTCTCTTCCAGTCAAACTCAGCAAAGGGACAATTGTTGAAAGTCTCTAAAAGATTACCTTTAGCAATTATCCTGTGGTGTGGGATGTGTTCATTTTTCCAACAGTGTTGTCAACCAGAGTGCCATACTCTGTAAATTGTGACATGTAACGGAAGAATAGCCAAATAGGATGTTTGCTGAAGCTCATGCTGTTGGTTGGAGAGGAGCAACTGCTTGTGTTGAGTGTTGCTGTAAGGTGTCTCAAAAGTCATTCACAAGATGAAAACAACAAGGAGAAGAGTTTGCTTCCAAAATCTAGTTACGGAATAAGCTAGTAGTTAGCCTAGCTGCTTCTATTTCTTCTTTCTACTCTTTCTTCTCCTTTGTATTTTCTGGCCAGCTAAATGGCCTGTGGCACCATGCTGTAATTTTTAATTTTAACCAATTGTTCTCCTTTGCTTATCGAGAAAGCAAATAACAATGACATTCTTCAAGTTGTGATTTAGTTTGAATTTTTAGAGCACCTGAGTTGACGGGTTTCTCGTGAGGCATGTCGTAAAGAAAGCTCTTCTTGTCCTTCATGTTTCTCAGGTCCCAGAGCTTCACTGTGTGGTCCACTGATGCCGTCGCAAGCAGCCAATCACAGCGTGGGTTAAACTCGGCGTGAGTCACTTTGGCTTTGTGTAACTTATCACTGAAAATCTACAATATTGAGAGAAAAAAAAACAAATAAGCCTTTAGTATTCTTATATAGGCTAAAGGTGAAGTCATTCTTGTCTTGCATTCAAAACTAAAAAGAATCACACACACCTTCTGCCCATCTAAACCCAGCAGTAGGAGATTTCCAACGTTGTCTCCAGTCACAAGCATCTGTCGGCTGATGGACACATCAACACAGCAGTACCAGAAACTGGAGGTACAACATTAGAAAAATATGCCTTTTAAAATCTGGATTCAACTGTTTGAAATAATATTTTAAAACAACTAAATAAGGTCCAGCATTTTTCATCAGTCTTCCCCGCATTTTTCTCACCATACGTTGTGGTGATTGTGGCCACAATCTTCCGTTTTGGATAGAATGGTGGATGTGAGGCCCTCAAAGCTCTGCATGGTCAATGTGCCCTCGCCAGAGGCCACGTAAACTCTGGAGGGATCCGTGGAGCAAAACTTCATCCCACCGATGAAGTCTCCGGCGCCGTTCTATGCGCACAAACACAAATGCGGGCCTTTCATTGGGCACTTGTAATTAAAGGGGATATATATGGATTTTTTTCTTTTTATTGTTTGCATACAAATAGTGGTCCTTGCCTAAGTGTGAAACTGCACAACTAAGTTGTGTTTGTTAGCTGCCTAGTTCAGTGTGCTTCAGCTGTGTTAGCTAACCGTGTCACCAGCATTAGCTTCTGATTAGTGGCGCAATGTTTTTTGATGTGAGGAAGAGGGGGGTTTGGGATTGACTACGATGTCATGCGCCACACAAATGATTGAATCTCTATGGGGGTTGCATAACATATCTCCGTCAAAGACGAGGCGGTGGTATGACACCAGTAAGGACCACCTTCGAAAAAGACTGATGAATCAATGATCAGACCCAAAAGCTCTGTGACCCTCACTCCATGCACCCAATACAGTAAAAGCAGATTGTAATCTTACTTAAGTGTATCTGTGTAGGCAAACAATGTGAGAGGGGTCCCACTGAAATCTCGGAGGGCTGTCGTACCCCCCATAGATGATGTGTACAGCTGAGCGGGGTTTAAAAGGTTAAACCTCATATCTGTAACTGAGTCTCCAGCACCCATCTGAACAGAGAACCAGCAGCAGGCTATCAAGCCGAGCTAAGCCAAGCACATCACCGCCTAATAACGCTCACTGAGAGCTGGCTCACCCCTCTGATGAACATTTTCTGGTCGTTGAGCTTAAAGTCCCACAGTTCGATGTCGCCACCTTTCGATCCCACCGCCAGTGTGCTGGGATGAGTGGGATGCCACTCCAGGCAGGTGACTCGCCGGTCGAAGGGAAGGTTTGTCGCGTGATAATGGTACAAAGAGAGCGAGCGGACAAAAGGCTCTTGGAGACACTGAAAGTTTAAAAAAAATAAAATAAAATAAAATAATATATATATATATATATATATATATATATATATATATATATATATATATATATATATATATATATATATATATTCAGTACAAATGCTCACCACTGAAAAAAATATTTTTTTCACTGGAGCCCAAATTCCCAGCGGCACCCCTGCTAATGACATAACGTGTATTCTTGTTTTACAGCAGCTGCCCTACCTGTCTCATTTGAGTATGAACACTTTGTCCTAGAGTGTGTTTGTAGATGTAGTGGAGTATGCTATGTGCACTTTTCCTATGGATCCTTGTGGACTTGAGAAGCGACCCTGCAAAATCACAGACAGCAAGAACAGACAATGTCACGTAGTTAAAAAAGGCACGCTCACTAGTTCACACACCTTTTTTGCATTCCTCTGCATCTTTCTTGTCTCGTAGTTTTGCGGACAAAGTTGCACCAGACTTTTCCCCAACAGCACCTTTCTTCACCTGAGCCTTTTTCGACTCGGGGCTATCTGACTTGGAGGATTTGCTTTTCATCGCCAACCTTGCAAAAACGGAGAGGTTGACTATAGGACGCGTTAACCCAATACGTCAAACACGCATCATAGACACTGACAGCTCACCCGTGATGTCTGGCGTCTGGGGTAGCGGTTTAGCAAGCAGACCACTGGCGACGTTTACATAACACACGTGACTTAAAAACATGGCTGTTTTGTAACGTGTGTTCCCCTCGTTCCACGACAGGTGGCGGTGTTTCAACCACTCGTGTATTAAGTGAAAGGCGTGTTCAGTTTTAGTCGTCAAAACCATCGATTTAAATTTACTGTCATCGCCGGCGGGATAAATTCTAATTTGAAAACTTTTTTGAAGCAATCAAAAAAACCGCAAACACCGTTGTGGTCTCATTTTGGAACGTTAATCTTCCAAAAGACTTAAGCGGGTTGTTTAAAATTTAAACAGACAATTTAAACGTTAAATTGTGTGTTATGGTTAAATCGTAGTTAACACGTACAATCGATATGACGTCCAAAAAATTGACACGTTCGTACATTTTTTTGTACAGTTCTTGACTTTCCTTGGTACCAAACCGGAAGCGGAAATACCTATTCAAAGACGACGAATCTGATTGGCTGCGACCGGCCCATTTTGAAAACGTTATTTCGTTTGAACAAAGACGAGGGAGGGAATGAAAACTCAACAACAAGAACGTTAAATAGACCGTGCAAGCCAAAATGACCAAACCAGTGTAAGTAAACATGACAAAATGCGAAATGTGTTGTTTGTTAGCAAAGAGAATCGTGACATTTACAGCTGGCGTGTTTGTTTTCATTATGTTGTTTCGGACGTTCACCAGTTTTAGTTGAAACGCTTAGTCGCATGGCTACATAGCCTGAGGTTTACCGAGCATGTGACTTTGTTTCCTATCTACTCAATAACGTTTGTGTGAATTTTAAAACCGCCTTTTTTTCTTTTTCAGTAAATCCAAAACACCCCGCCGACCGCCTCTAAAAAAAACAAGCAGCCAGAAAGATCCAGTTGGGGTGAGTCTTAAACGGCCGTCCACAATTAACTGACGTACTGTGTCGAGATGCGGGGTAGATTTTAGTCTTATGGTGAACCGTCTACATTGTCATTGTTTTCCTCAATCAGGTTTACTGTCGTGTGCGACCCCTTGGCGGAGAAGACGAAGAATGTTGCATCGAGGTCATCAGCAGCAGCACTATCCAGCTGCATGCACCCGAAGGCTTCAAAACAAACCGCAATGGAGAATACAAAGAGGTGAATGTAATCACATACAGGCCAGGAGTTCACAAACAAGTTAACCCTTTTTAAATAGGTATGTGGTAAAAAGATTATATGAGACCGGCATTATCAAACATGTCTCGTAAAGACGATTCCAGTTGTATATTATCCATCCATCCATCCATCCATCCATTATCCGAACTGCTTTTCCTGACGAGGGTCGCGGGCATGCTTGGTTGCCAGCCAATCGCAGGGCACACGTTTTCGTATTATAAATAAAACAATTTGGTGATCAAAAGCACTACTACTGACTGAGCATTGAAGTGTGCCTTTGTGTCAGGCTTCTAAGTACTAGTCCGTATGAAGATTTACTTCTTCCTACCCATTTTTAGGCATGTTGAAAAATTGACATAAATGTAGGAAGTGTATTAATATGTATGTGTACCTACCTACCCATTTTGTATGTTTTGATGTTTTGTGATTCCTGATGTCTCTGGAATCAATGAAAAAAGAAGAAAGAAAGGCAGGAGCAAATCAGTGTAGAGTGTGGCAAAATGAGAAAATGAACTTGTTCAAACATGCCACCAAAGGATTTCAGCACATTCGCTGTCTGGCAGTAGACTTTAGTAGCTTCTGAATGATAAAAGAGCTTACTTGGAGACCACCCAACTTTTACAAAGTCACAAAACTCTTTCAATTCTGCATTAGTTTTACTTTCTGGGTGTTGTGTAACCCCTGCAATGGTTTAATGCAATGTTATGCATGTTGGATGCATGTTTTTGAGGGTCATTTGTAAATATTGGGAATTGTTGTCTGATAATTGTTGTACTTGGTTGATATGAACATTTTGAATTTGTGGATATACTGGGATGTCATCAGTGTTGGTGTATAGTGGTAAGGAAAACGCAAGTACAGTGAAACATGGATTACAGCGGTTCAATTGCTGTTTAGATTGCACAATCAAGCTCGTTGAGTAACCACCGCCGACAGCCAGCCAGCGATGGATACACGTGCTTGCTTACCGGGGAGAAGGTTTTTTTTTTTTTTTTTTTTTTTTTCCAAGACCCCTTCATAACTCTAATGCCAAATAAGCATGATTACCATGTGCACTCTTAAATACCATGTGAATTTATTTTAACGTGTCAAGCTAAATATTCCTGATCTGCGCAAATGAATTCAATTCAACATTTATCCATCATCTGCGGCTTACGTGCACTGAATCCACGAATGACATGGCTAAGAACGGGAGAGTGGAAGCATTTCACAAAATTGTTGACATCTTAGTGATTTGGTCATTATTTTTAGCCATGTTTCTCATTCCACTGCTATTGGCTGCTAAGTTCAAAGTAGAAAAGTACTCTAAACCACTCTTAAACTAGCTTCTTTTGAAAAGCTATTCGGAGGGTCATAAATTAGCCAGTGCAATTTTTAGAATCCTACTCTCTTGAATTAAAGGTTGACTGACTATCTCCTTCATTTCACAGACGCAGTACTCTTTCAAAAAAGTCTTTGGAGTATTAGTTTCTCAAACCGAGCTGTTTGAGAGTGTCGCCAAACCTCTCGTTGATGACCTCATCCATGGCAGAAATGGTAAGATAAGAACACTGGCTGTAATCAGATTCCTAATATCCCAATAGTGTTGCTGATGTTGCAACCTCCAAGGTGCACTTCATTCCATTCTGTCTCTCTTGCTCAATTCAGGCCTGCTCTTTACATATGGCGTGACGGGAAGTGGGAAGACATTTACCATGACTGGCTCTCCGGGCCTAGGTGGACTTCTGCCTCGCTCTCTCGACATGCTCTTCAACAGCATCGGGCCCTTGCAGGCCAAAAGATTTGTAAGGGTTGCACTGAAACCCCCTTTGTACACACATCTGTGTAACACATTTGACCAAACATTAAGTAATCTGTTTTTGCAGGTCTTTAGGTCAGATGATAAAAATGGCATAGAGGTCCAGAATGAAGTCGATGCCCTATTGGAGAGGCAGAGGCGTGAAAATGTTTGCGTTCCCAAAATTGCCTTATCCAGGTTCGTCCAATTCCTGTCCATTAACACAAAACCTGTGTCTATGTAATTGATGTTTAACCTGGAATTGGCTACTTGGACTTTAGACAGAAGCAGGATCCTGAAATTGCTGACATGATTCAGATGGCGGAGGCATGTAAAACAGATGATGTGGATGAGGACAGCAGCTACAGCGTCTTTGTGTCCTACATTGAAATCTACAACAACTACGTCTATGATCTTCTCGAGGATAACCAGGAGGATGCAATCAGGCCAAAGTGAGCTGCAGCAAATCAAATGATTGGATTGACTTGAAAACTAGCAACACGTTCAGATCGTTACAGTAGAGTATATGAAAGTAGCTGAATGTCAAATTGTTGTATTTTCTTCTTACCAGGTGGAATGGTGGAGGCACACCTGTGCGTCAGAACACTGAGTTCATGTATGTGACCAGTGAACACATAGTACAACAAACAATAGCATCCGATGGAAAACTCAATACTTTGTAGTTTGTTTGAGATTGTGTTAAGTTTTCCATGACACTTGGCATTCCAGCTGCTCATTAGTATGTGAACTGTCTCAAAACTGCCATTTGCTGGATACAGTACATTTACACAATTATTAAAGTCAGGAAAATGTAATATTTCTATCTACGACTGACTGTAGACTTCAATAATAGGTGCACCATCCCAATCGAATGAGATTTTTGCCTTTTGTTTCCAAATTTTTTGAAACCTCTCTAATTCAGTGCGTTTATAAAGCACAGCAATAAAACAATACACAGTTTTGAATTTCACTGAGAGCATTAGAAAACCCAAGCATGTTATCTTTTGTGTAGGCATGCCTTAGGATGCAGATCTGGATTGCGCAGGTGTAACTAATTTTGTGGCAGAAAACCCAGCTGCATTGGCTAAACAATTCTCCTAAGAAGTGCATGCAATCAATACGTCTACAGTGATGACATTCTTTCCGTCTGATATCGCCGGCCCTGCTGCTTGTTGTGTTTGTCATGGCAGAGCTCCAATGTCTTTAAAGCATCTATTTTGTACTTTGTCTGCCCACCCCCACCTGCTGTATCCTCCCTAACTTAATGTCACATACAATCTGGTATGTTTTGAGACTAATGCTCCTTTGTCCCTCCCTTTCTCATGTCATAGGCCGCCTCAGTCTAAAATTCTCAGAGAGGACCAGAACCACAACATGTATGTTGCCGGTTGCATGGAAGTTGAAGTCAAATCTGCTGAGGAGGCATTTCAAGTATTTTGGAAAGGTGAGTGGTGGAAATTTCAAAGTAAGGAGATAAAAATGTAAAGGTCAGGTGTTTCTGCACTGATGATCTTAGATTTGTCTGACTTGGTATTGTTGCCCTCCGGGTCGACTCTGACCGGGAAATGACCTCCATTTAATCTTCTCTCTGAGCAGGCTACGGAAGAGTTTCAAAATAGATTTTGAAGATGTTATCTCTGTTTGGTAGAGAATGTTGTTAATCTCCCTGCTGTGTGGTGTCACTAGGTCAGAAGAGGAGGAAGGTGGCAAACACCCGGCTAAATCGTGAGTCCAGTCGTTCCCACAGCGTGTTCATGATCAAACTGGCGCAGGCTCCTCTGGACGCAGATGGCGACAGCATCCTGCAGGTGAACTGGAGCCAAAACTACATTAATTGTGACTGGACTAAGAACTAGGACTGTCACAGTTGAATCTTTTTAAAATCGATTGTTTTATCGACTATTCCATCGATGAATCGGATGAATTTGATTGATTCGGCCAATTACAGCTAGGGACATTAATCCCGCTGGCCTTGTCAATATTTTTGCGGTTGACTTGTTTTCCCTCAGCCAGCCCTTCTAAAACTGCTTTGACTTGACTTGCTCTTTTCCCCTTCTGACATTTTTTTGAATGAGAAGAACCAAGTGTCTGTCAGCCAGCTGTGTCTGGTGGACCTGGCAGGAAGTGAACGAACTGGCAGAACGGGGGCCGAAGGCACTCGCGTACGTGAAGCAGGTAGGATTTCAAAGTTTGTTATTAGCCGATTGGACTTGATGCTCACGGGGGATGTATGTGATGTTCAACCGAATGTGTTGCCTTGCAGGAAACATCAATCAGTCTCTACTGACACTGCGGACGTGTATCGAGATCCTCCGAGAGAACCAGATGTGTGGTACAAACAGGGTTAGTGTTCCGTTGAAGCGTATTCCTCGTGCACTTTAGTCCACAATGTGAGTGATTCGTATATATTTCTACACTAGATGGTTCCTTACCGAGACTCCAAAGTCACCCATTTATTCAAAAACTATTTTGATGGAGAAGGCAAAGTCAGGATGGTCGTCTGCGTCAACCCAAAGGCCGATGACTACGAAGAAACCTTGGTGAGCTCAACTTGCATTTTAGCCCGTTGTTTTCATTAACATGCAAGTTCCTCCTTTATCTAACTTGGCATTCTCCGCATTGCCCAGCTGGTGATGCGCTTTGCAGAAATGACGCAGGAAGTGGAAGTAGCTCGGCCAATGGACAGACCCATCTGTGGCTTCACGCCGGGCCGCCGCAATAGAAACCAGGCTTTCAAAGACGAGCTGTCTCGCAAGTTGGAGGAGCGCGGTGGTCCAGTGGACAGAGGTAGTAGTGTGTAAATTGCCAGATCTTCCATTACAAATATTAAAATGCCCACTTTTGGTTGACACTGGCAGATGGTAGTGTTTGAGTAATGTTTTAAAAAATAAGGTATTGTTAGAATGTGCGAGCGAGATGAACATTTTGCCGCAGTAGAGAAAAATGGTTTTGATTATGTTGTTTCCCCGCAGACATGCCTTCCGTTTTGAACTTGGCCATGCACAGCCTCCCTCCCATCCCCTCCGCCGAGGTTACTGACGCTCACGATGATATCACCCTGCCAAGGCTGATTGAGGCTCTGCAGAACAGACACAGAATCAGGCAAACCATGTTAGAAGATTACAACAAAGCAGGTGCCCGCTCATGTTTGAGATCATCCTCGCTTGTCATGAATCCACAACCTTCCAGGCTTACTTGTCCACTTTTTTTTTGTTTTGTTTTTTAGCCAGCACAATGACATCCCTCCTACAACAGCTTGACAGCAATATTAATTCCAAAGAGAATGATATTCATGAACAGAACAGCAAGCTTTTGGAGAAGGACAAGATCATCCAAAATAACAAGGCAGAAATTGAGCGGCTGGAGAAAAAATCAAAGATGCTCGAGCATAAGGTGAGTTCATGTCCAAGGCTCAAGCCCTTCAGATCTGCTTTCTTTGACTGAGCCGTTTCTAAACACATCCCTTATGTCCCTCTTCTAGATTGACATCCTTCAGAAAACAACCAAAATCTATGAGGATGACAAGCGTTCCCTGCAGCATGAGTTGGAAACGAGAGCACAAAGGCTGCAGAGAGAGCTGTCTGAGAAAAGACGCATGGAGCAGCGCATGCAAGGTGCCGTTACAGACACGCAGCACAAGTGGGAGAAAGAATGCGTGAGTGTTTCCCCAAGTCAAAATACCAATTTCATTTTGCGAAAGCCACACAAGTCTGTATGACGTGAAGCTTCCGTCTCGCCGTGCAGGAGCGACGTGTGAACGCAATGCAACAGCAGATGCAGAACAAACTGTGGGTGAAAGATGAGAAGCTGAAGCAGCTGAAAGCCATTGTGACCGAGGGCAAGACGCCAGGTCGCCCTGAGCCCCCACCACGTCAGACACAGCCGAAGCCGCCTCCCAGGGAGGAGCGAGTCCCCCTGCCTGCAAAAAGATCCGCGTCGCCCTCACCGACGGTACGCTGCGTTGAGAAAGCACGTATAGAAAGCAGGCGTTCTACTGTTGGGCAGAAACCTCGTGTGTTCAAATATGCTCAATTTCATATTTTTTTTCACAAATTGATTAGAGATAGACCGATATGCTTTTTTTAAGGGCCGATACCGATTATTAGTAGTCAAGGAGGTCGAGAGCCGATATTAATTTTCAGTGAAGAGGAAAATATTGGCATCAAAATCTAAAGAAAAATTTACTCTCAACTTTGTTGTAACGTCTTTAAGCATGTTTATTGAACAATGTTTCAGGTTTGCATGATGGTGATTTTTTTTTTTTTTTTTTTTTTTTAATCATTATCACAAGAAATTTTTGACAGTATACATCTGTTATAAAATTCTAACAAAAATTTCAGGGAGCGCCCAGCATTGTCAGCATGCCTTAAAAAGGATAAAGGAAAACAATAGCTCCATGTAGTTTTCTACAGTAAATGAAAATGACAGAAATGTTAAAGTTTCACATATCTTTGATTTGATTTCCACAATTTTAAATCGATTTATTATCGGCCAGCAGAGTTTTAAAAAAAAGGCTGATGCCGATATTCGTCAAAAAGCCAAATATCGGTGCCATCAGAGTTTACCAATGTTCAAATATTAATTAGTAGTAAGTAATCTTATTTGGGCTCCAATAAAATTCAAATCGACGTGGTGTTCCTAAAATGGCAATTTGAGACATGACTTGTGATTAAAAACTCTTCCTCTTCATTCACTTTTTAACTTGCATAATGAAAGCCAAAATAGGTGCGGCAATCTTAATATTCTTGTTTATGGGGCTTCTGTATTTAATCCCAAAATTGAAAAATCTTCTAGTCTCATTGTGACATATTGCCACGTTGAATTATTTTTCTGGATGTGACTCTACTCAACGTCGGGGAACGTTGCTTCCATCTGTGTGCCCTAACCAGACGTCGACGCCGGTTCGGCCCCTGCACCGGCGGTCCCGCTCGGCAGGTGGGGAGAAGTGGGTGGACCATAAACCCTCCTCCAGCCTGGACCTGGGAACAGTGCTGCAGCCAATCATCCCGAACGCCATCAAAGTGTCTGCTCCCAATGAGAAGGTGCTGTCCAAGTGCGACCGATACGTGTTGACGCACCAGGAAATTGCCTCCGACGGCGAGATAAAGACCCAACTTATTAAGGCAAGTTAGTGTGAAGTTTTTGTAGAACCACAAGCGTACTCTTAACGTTGCTCACATCGAGGAATTTTCTGTGGCTCTGCCAATTTAAAAGCACAGACCATTAGCACTCATACAGGTTTGTGCATGTTCCAGGGTGATGTGATGAAGACCAGAGGAGGGGGACAGGCTGTTCAGTTCACTGACATCGAGACATTGAAACAGCAACTCACCACGATTGAATGGTATTCACTCATTGGCTGTGATTTAATTGCTGAGCTTCCATAATGTGTGTTGACAAACTTTTTTTTTTTCTCTCCTCCAAAGTCGAAAGAGGAAATCTTCAGAAGGAGATAGTGGAGACCACAAAGGTGGTTCTTTGGCAGATGTGGAGAAGAGGGTAGGATGATTATGATCAGAAAACATTGCAATAGATTGATTCTAAAAATACAGATGACCCCCCTCTCCCCCCCTATTTCTGGAGAATGAGAACTGAGCCCTGGTGCAAACAGAGAAAATCTGTGTGTAATTGATGCCCCCCAAAAAGGTTTATGTAGTGGTACCATAAGATACAAGTTGAATTTGTTCTGCGACCAGCTTCTGTGACCTAACTCAAAGCTGTAGTATTGCATATCATTGTGCCCTGTTACAAATGCAAAGATGCCACGTTTGAAACGCGTGCATGAATTGAAGCAAGTGATAAATGATCTGAATATAATCAAAACATTTGGACAACCAAAACTGAACAATAAGCGTGACTGCGTTGTTGTTGCCCAAGTGATGCAACTCATTTACTGGCAACACATTTCTTACAAATTATCCTCTTTGTGTCTGAGTCCTTCAGGTAAAATATGTTCAGGCAGAAAAGCTGTAATGTTTTTTTTTGGCAGAATTTGGCAATCCTTTTAAAAATGATCAATAAAAAAGACATTTTATTGTAAGTGGGTTTCAAAAGATGATTTCTCTACAGTGCGCTGTGGCTATGGAGATGAAGGCTGGCTCCACCATGGGACCTGGTGTTGAGCATCATTGCATCACAAAGTAAGCTGCCGTGTGTTTCACTCGCAATGTTTTATATGTATAACACGAACACAGGACTATTTTAATAAATGTATTTGGTTATATTATTATATATAAATACATATTATTATATTTGGTTATATTGTATTATTTTGGTTATGGTTGGTATTTGGTTTTACAGGCGCAGAAAACCCTGAAAGCAGCAAGTGGCCCCACTCATGATCACTCCACTTTATCACCTTTTGTGCAATAGCCCAAAACTTTTCTTTTTTTTTCTTTTTATCTATGCTCATATTTAACATTTGACACGTTTATATTATACAAGTGTACACTTCCAAAGCTGTTTATAAAATATGTTGTGTGTTGTTAGAACCAACAGAATTTGTGAGATCTAGGTCAGTTTTGTGTGACGTGTAGTTTCTGCAGTGTAGTCTATAGTCTTCTAAGTGTTTTTTGTTTTGTTTTTTATCTGGCGAAGTTTACATCGATTTAATGGAACGTTCCAGTTGTTCTCGGGAATAAAATTCCTTGGCGCCAGCTTGGTTTGTTTTTAACAAATGGGGCCTAGTGCAATACAATTAATAACCACTGAATGGCATCACAGGACAACCGTTAAATCTGGACAAGGCTCGGAGAAACTTCATTCGTATTTCTGCTGGCTCACTTATGTCAATTTGGACAACTTTTCAATAGAAAGGATTGCAGACTATTAATTGCAATTATATGAAATACATTATTTATTGAAGTGTATCCGCTACAGTAACAAGTATTTGTACTGGCTATACAAGTGCATCAGCAGTACCAGTAAATTTCCCCCCAGTTGTTTACGTTGAAATTGCACACTATAATTGGCAATCTGCACGTTTTCTGAAATCCAGATAAATGGTAACACACATTTCCTGTGCAAATGAGAGCCGACGCTGATCCCAGCTGTAGACAGTTGAATTCTCATCTGGCTGAGTTTCAATTGGAAAGCGCTGAAGAGTGACTAACGTGGAGCCTCTTGGAGAAGGTCAAGAGCCCGGAGCAAACAGCGGCTATTAAATTCACTCCGAGTGCTTTGACTTTTTGACCAGGCTTGCACCGCACTATTATGGTCTGCAAACCCTCAACGCCAAGTGGCACGAGCACCATAGAGATGTTATTACGTTTGAGCCCCCTAATCAACATTACAGGTTTTAAAAGAGACTCTTAAGAATCAGTGAGAGCTGCAACCAGAGGTCTGCAATGAGCATGCACTGTCGATTGTGAAACATTTACAAATGTTAAGTAACACTCATCACCATAGTCATCACCAAGTTGAAGATATTAAAAGCAACCAATTGTATATTAAATATCCAATTTCAGACACATCTATTTACTTAGATTAGTGGTTCTTTATTATTTACCACCATAAAATATATTCAGTAGTAGGGTAGCAGGCATAGACGGCCTGTACATCAAAATGAATGTTTTATTGCAAAGTAAGAAAAGTATATATTTCACTGATCTAAAAGATATCGCGTTATTAACGCCATTACACAACTTCCCTTCGTGGCCGCTATTTTTTTTAAAGGACAACCAAGCTTTGTCCTGCCTTGTTTACTGTGCTGTTCCTTGCTGTTCACGCCTTGGCCTCTTGGGCGCAGTCTGGTGCACACATGCAGATTAACACACTTAAAAGGTTGGTTAGAAGAAGAAAGCCGAGGCCAAGATACAAAGAGTGGCACAAGAGCGTGTTGTAGAAACAAAATGTTTGAACTTGGAAAGAAATAAAGGCTCTGTAAATTCGAAAGAAAAAAAAATGTTTGTGCTGCTTCATAGAAAGTGAGGAATGAATATGGACACGATGAGGGGAAAAAAAGTGCCAAGGAGTTAGCAGGTAAGCAATGTGCTGTCATAGTGGGCCGAAATTGAAGGGTGAAGAAAAAAGTACTAAAAATAAAAAAACAAAAAATAAAATAACAAATATGACCCAGAACTCAGAAAGGCATGTGGGTTTTGGAGGGCGAATAACTTATTCTTCGGCTCAGTGATGACAAAAGACTTTGGAATCCAGTTTAAACTTTAATACCATTTATAGAAAGTCGAGTTTAAGACATTGATTGTGCTTGCAATGGTGTTGACCGACTGGAACATGATGTGTGAAGATTTGTGTGTCAACATTTAGCTGGGGATATGTGTTGTACTTAAATGTACAATGAGGGTGATTCTTTTTGTTGTATGTTTAGTTTTATATTTGCTAGGGACATGACAACTGACTCGTTTTAGCCATTTTTTTGTGAGGCGATTTTCGTGATTGCAGAGATGGATGTTGCATCCCAGGGACGGAACCGGATGGACATATGCCCATTTTGGGGATGGAAAATTGTTTTTAAAAAGGACAGACTAAGCAAGGACGGAAGTGGGTTGCCACCTCCCTGAAAAATAAATAAGGGTGTAGAAGTTGTAGTAGATGTAGAAGTAGTAGTCATGGCGACTGTGTGACGTATCGCTGTATTAGTATGCGGCCATCTTGTCACAACAAGGATTTACAGCAGAAAAAGGCACAATAATCGATCAGGATTTTACCTTTGGCCACAATACGACGTGGAATTCTAACCAAGGTAAGCCATTTTAAACTAAAAAGAAAAAAACGTTTCCGTAGTTAGAAGTATAAGTTTGGTCCAACTGGAACTCATTCGCTTTTGAACTTAACTAATTTACTATACTTAAAAAGGTTAAAGACAAGGCATGAAGACATATGTTATAGACAAACTTTGACACAGATTGAACATTTAATTCAATGATTATTGTGTACCAATAGAGTGAGCACACACACCACTTGTGGTTCTCCTACCACACTTTGGGAATCCTTAGATCTTATACAAACTACAAAATGTTGCATGTCACGTTTACTACCAAATCTAAATTGTCCATCGGTGTAAATGAGTTATGTCTATTTGCCCTGTGATTGGCTGGGAACCAGTCCAGGCCCTTCCTCTTGCCCCAAGTCAGCTGGGACCCAAATGCGGCTAAGTCCTGTGGAAAAATGATTATAAAAAGCTTTTTCACAATAAAAGTATCAGGCTGCTGTAAAAAAAAATCAAAATAATAATGTGAGCATCAGAAATAGGACGAGGCATTGAAAAGTTTGAATACGTTATAACGTTACGTTATGTTCAACTGTTCCCGTATCCCAAAGAGTTAAATTAAGCTATCCAGTCATGGTAGTGCTTTTGTAAGTATTATTTTAGCAATTTAATGGATGCTGATTTAAAATGACTTGCTGAAGCAAGAACCTCAAACACAACCACACTAGAATGCACGATGACACTTTCTATCATTGGCAAAGATAAGAAACCGCGACAATGAAATTCAATTAGTGGCAAGTGTGCAAATAGTGCGTGAGAGCCGAGAATTGCTTGAGTGGGGTCCGTCTACATTGTCGTATGTCAAAACTGTGGCTGCCTGCCAGCCAAATGTTCGACAAAAGAGCGGAGACTGGAGATGAGGGCTGACAGACAGTCAATTGTCATTCAGCCAGTCTGCAAACGTCCTGGGAATTCTTCCTCTTCAGGGCTTGCTCACCTGACGCTCCTTTGCTTTAGCGTATGCTAACATCACTATGTTGCAGAATATGCGAAAGGAATGAAAAGCTCTCACACTCTCCTCCTGCTGTTGACGGACACAAAGGTCAAAGAGTCACAAGCCCGCAGAGGCGCTTGCAATCAAATGAAAACATAAAAATACACACACTCACACACACAAAAGCACATTATACCATGTTGTTATGTTAACTCAACTGGAAACTGGTTTAAATGCTTTATGTCTCTGTTAAACAATATGCAAGCAACAATTAGAAATAATTGTATTATATTCATTTTGATGGTACACTGGCTTTTATTTGAGAGAATCTCGTTGCCATGGCAATACAGGATCGACTTACTTAAATGGTCTACACGAGGAATGTGGTGTTAACTATTGTGTCAGGCTAGCATCAAATGCCATTTATAGTACGTTAATGTTTCAAGGTATGTCACAAGCTATTGCGGCGCTTGTTTACTTGACACCATTTTCAAACGGAAACAACTGAACTACACAATGATAACTGTCGTTTTGGCCGTTCATAAGATACAGGTGCATCGCAGTGAATTAGAATACTGTAGAAAAGTTCATTTAAAGGCAAAGTCCAAAACATCTTTACAAAAATATATTCCATGAGCCCCCAATAGTCTAAACATGGCATTCTGATGAATATTGTGTTTGTAGAATATGAGTGAGGCAGCAAAATCCACTTCTTAGCCATCTCAGGGGGCAGCCATTTTGCCACGTTCTGTCGATTGAAAATGACATCACAGTTGCTCAGGGCTCAGGTAACGACCAATCAAGGCTCACCTGTTTTCTGAATCTGAGCCATGATTGGTCGTTACCCGAGCCCTGAGCAAGCAACAGTGATGTCATTTTCAGTCGAGAGGAAGTCAAAAATGGCCACACCTTGAGATGGACAAACGGGTGGATTTTCCTTCTTGACTCATTCCACAAACGCAATATTAATCAGAATGCCTTGTTTAGACTAGTGGGCCTGCATAGAACATATTCTTGTTAAGAAAAAGTTGGGGTTGACTTCCACTTTAAAACATCCACACAACTTTGCCTGAAGAATGCCCCCGTTATCCTAATGGAATTAGTCAATTAAATCATGATACACAAACTGTTTAATGCTTTACATTCTATTTAATTACGTTGTTACTCAATGTTTCAATGTTCTTTTGGACCACAGTAGTGGCTTAAAACGAAAAACAATTTGTTATCTGGTCTTTATTTCTGTTCTGGGTCAGTGGACCGCTGAATAAAACAAGTAGATTCCTCCTGAATATATTGGAAGCCACTATCACAAAGAACCAAATTTAGCTGAATATTTTCCCCCCTTGCCCTCTTTGTTCTCGGCAGTCGACTAAGTGGTTGCAGTTGTCAGCCGAGGGTACACTGGCTGCACTTTTAGCTGGCGGTGTCCTTCCTGTGGTGACAGTATGCCATGACGGATTTCCGTTGACTCACTTTCATTGTAACCGCAATGAGTCCCTCAGAAGGAGGAAAAAAAAAAAAAAAAAAAAATCTCAAGTGCTTGATGTCATCCAGTTAAAGCTGTGGCTTTGCGTGCAGTTGGCAGATGATTTAAGCAGCACTGAAAGGAGTTTGCTGACGAAATGAGCGGGGAGGTTGCACTCACGCTTGTACAGAGCAGCCCAGTGGATGATGACTAAATGTCTGAATGTGACAGAGGTTGACTTTCACGTCACATGAGCCTTCAAAGTAAAAAAAAAAAAAAGAGTGACGAATGAGCGTGATTAACCAAAAGGCAGTGGATATCAAAAGTCTTCACACCCCAGTTGAAATTCCAAGTTTTTGTGATGTAAAAAAAGGAGACCAAGGCAAATTGTTTCAAAACATTTCCACCATTTTTGTGACTTATAACCTGTAGAACTCGATTTATTATTATCCATCCATCCATTATCCAAACTATTATTATTATTACCGTTATTATTATTGTCATTATTTTGAATGGTAAAGTAAAAGTAAACAACAGATGTGGGTGCACATATGTGCACACCTTCTTATAAAAGGAATGTGGCTGTGTTCAGAACGAACCCATCACATTAAAACACATATTAAATGGGAGTCAGCAAGCTCCTTCCAAGAGCCTCTGGTTAAGCCCAAATAAAGTTCAGATGTTCTGGTAGGCTTTACCTAACTTTTTTTTTTGTTTGTTTTTTTACTCGCAGATGCGGAAGATTTTCTATTATCACTGAGTCGTATTTGGAACTGAAGGAACGCATGATGAAGCTTCACTATAGGTATGGTGTTCCTTTGGTGATGAGAAGTGTTGAGTTTGTGCCAAACATACCTTTGAAATTTTTGCCAAAAGGTTCAACTCGGTTTCCTCAGAATACAACACGTTTTCCCGCATGCCTTTGGGAGATTTCAAATGACTTTTCATTTTTTTATTTTGCTTGGATGTTTTCTTTGTAAGATGAAGCTTCCGTTATGCCATGCTACCCCATAGCCAAGAAGACATATAAAAAGTACGGGAGATTGTTGTGACGTACTAAACCTACCTTCAGTGTTGGCCTCTTGGGAGTCGCCCTGGCTGATGAGGACCAGAAGAAAAACAATCTTGAAGGGATGCCCAGTTCTTTGGTTATGCCACTGTTGTGACATATTTTCTCCACTTGATGACTGCCTTCACAGTCTTCTATCTCCTGACTGATACCGTTGAGCCGTGCGATCCCTCTGATCTGCGGACTACAGCTTGTGCTGTAATACAGTGCCAGGAAACTCCTACTAGAACAGAAGAATTTTTATTTGGGGTTAATCAGAATCACTTCGAATGGTGGCAGTTGTGTGCTAACACACTTTACATGAGTTTGGATGTGATTAATTCATCCCAGTTATGAGTGAGTTATGCAACCATATTACCCGTTTATTTTTTCTTCCTCTCTCAGACAGATTTGTATTTTCCAGTAAGTTGTACGGGTGACATTGATGATGGAAAACATTTTGGAAATGATTTGTATGGGTCTCATTTATACCACCAAAATCTGGCATTTTAACAGGACTTTTTATATCTACTGCACTTCCTACAAGATGAAACCACGCACAGTACTCACCTTGAAACCATATTACCTGTGCGCTTTGTAAATCAGGCCCATACTTGGGCTTTAAATACGCACATTAGTGGCTCATCTTTTGAAAATAAAGTCCACACTGCTGCTCTTATCCACTACTTTGCACATTGCACTTGTAATTGGTCGGTAATTATAGGTGGTGCATTAAGGAGTTGTTAATTCATTAGACATGGCCAAGTTGTAACGTTCGTTCAGTCTAATAAGGCAGCGCCTTTTATCACACAAGAGCAGGTATGCGTAGAAAAGCTGAGATTACCGCATCCTTGTGCACGGCAAAGATTAGAATTCTGGCGAACAGGACCAGAGCAAAAACACTGAATGCTTACTGCAGTGTGTCGTGTAATTCACAGAGCATGTTATTTTCACGCCGTGTTTATCCGACTTGATTAACGCCCATTGAACATTTGCATTTGAACATCACCTGAGGAGCGCATAAATATGTATCTGGCTTCCCGGATGGCAACGACGCAGCGCATACCGGATAACGCCAAGTCAAAATTGAAAAGAGGCTCAAGATGCCTGTGAGGCCAATTTAAGCAAACACCGGGACAGCTGGCAGAGAAATCATTGTGACTGATGGTCTCAGTGTGAGACAGGAGCAGGGCCGTGGGTGGCGCGGGAGAGGAACAGCCTTTGTTTGTCTTTGTGGATCTTACAAGTCGACTGTATGATTCTGGAAGTGTTGCCTTTGTTTGTGCTTGCTTTGCCTTTTCTTGCCATTGGACTGTGGCACCTGGAAGCACCTCACCCAAACATTGTACACTTGTTTCCTGAGGAAGGCCTGACCGTATAAAACCCAGGCGCACCACAAATCTGTTTAAGAGGTTCGGATTCAGGAGAAAAAAAAATCCCAAAGAAAGTCAGTGGGTGCGTTGGGATTGAAATGAATTAAAATGCAAATAATCCAAACAAGCCTCCCCCCAAAAAAACAAAAGTTTTTTTTTAACAATAAAAAGTGCAATCTGTGGTATTGTACTTGATTCACACATTCAGTAATGACATAAATAAATAGAATGTTGTACCACTTTTTTTTTTTTTTGCTTCAATTCAATGTACATTATGCTGCTCCTTCTGGTGGGCACACCTTGGGTGCAGTATAATATAGACACACAGATATACAGTACACGGCGATGTCACAACCTAGCTCGTTAAGCCACAGTAATATCAGTAGTTCTTTGCAGAGGATAAAGAATACATAACTGAGTTTTACTTTATTTACATGTTGCTCCAACATTTGTGTTCAACTATCGGTTGCTTAAAGGGATATCGATGCTATTTGTTAGCCAATCTATGGCGTTTTGCATTGTTTATCATTACCTGAACGGACTTTCCTACGGTAAAGCTATGTGGAGGTTAGCTAAAGTTTCTCATTTTTATTTCATCATAATTGTGACCAATTTGTAAAACTAAGTCAACGTTGTCTTAACTTTGACAAATGATGGAGACTACCTCGCACTTTAGTCACGCCTCTACTCTGTAAACAAATACAGTGGAGCTCAGCCTCTGGCTTTTAAAGGTCATGGCTGTTAAGTCAAACAGCGTCCCACGCACGTAGATATCAGTGCAGTTGCAGCAGCATTTAAACCTTTCCCGTGTTCCTGAGATTGAGCCAAAGCAATAAAAAACACGATTGGTGTTTTTATTGCATACAAATTAACTCAAACTGTTATTGTGGTTACTCTCTGCATTGTTCATTTGCTATAAAGACAAACTATTGTCTTAAGAGATACTTTCCTAAAAGAGAAGGTTCTAAGCTGTTATACAGTATAAAATTATTTTATTTTAAGCATTCTGTTTGAGAGTCTTTCATAGTGGCGAGAATTTACTCCCAGAAGGTGTTTTTTTTTCACGTATTAATGTCATTATGTATGTTCCTGTTGACACTAAAGACAAGCAGGTTCATGTTTTGCAATTTGTACTTTTTGACAATTCACTATTTATACTGTACCAAATGTGAACCGATCTGTGAAAAGATGCCTAGCACACCACACCATACCATATACTTAATTGTAACACACAAGTTTAAAAAGAAGTTAACCGCTATTGATAGTAAAATGTAAAAACAATAAAACACCTTCACTTGGATAAAAACAACAAGTGACAATTCATATAGTGAAGTTGGAGCTTTACTGAGCCCAAAAAAGAAATAACGAAAAAGAAAGAACAAAACGTATACGGAAACTGACGTCAGCACAATAGGGCTGGGCAATTAATCGAATTCAATTACGATTTCAATTATTACACTCCACGATTACAAAATTGGCATAATTGTAAAAAAACGATTATTGATGTTGATTTTGAGTTGTTTTGAGGCATGCGCACACGAGTTACTCTGCCGCTCCGCCCTCTCCAAGCTAGCTAGCTAGCCAGCCAGCCAGCCAGCCAGCCAGCCAGCCCACACCCTGCAAGTCACACTGCACACGCTCCTACTCAACGTTTTAACAGAGTAACAGACCTAAAAATGGCACAAGACCCGCCACAGGAACGACTTGTAAACAAGCAAGGCAAGTCGAAATCGCTTATTTGGTTACATTTTGTGTTTGCCATGGAAGACGTATAAAGTGCAAGTTGTCTCTGCATCCACCGGCAACACAACGAATCTATTCAACCATCGTTTGGTTTACGATGATCTTATGATACACCAAAGCAAGAAAACACAGAGTTAGATTTGACGTCATCCGAAATCGGAACGAGGGATTTATTTTAAATAACATATCTTATGCAAATATACAATAATTTTACTAGCACAAAAATAGAAACCATGCTAAAACATTATTACTGTGCCTTAAGTTAAATTTCTTGTGTAGTCTATGATATGAAGTCAAATTTTTTTGTGTTCATTTTTGTTTCAAATTGTTGTTGGGTCCAAAACAAACTTAAATTATTATAGCCTTTCAAAGAATTTTGTCTTAATATTTTTTACATGTTCAAATCTGTTCTTGTTTTTTCGCAAAAAATAAATAATCGTTTGAATAATCGTGATTTCAATTATTACCAAAATAATCGTGATTAATACTTTTTTCATAATCAAGCAGCCCTACAGCACAATATGCTCATGCCACGTGACGTCATGCTGGAGTTAGTGTACAACTTTCAAGTCATCATTTCCCCCCAAATGTTAGCGGAATTCAAATTGCGATCAATCAACTTCAGCCGTGAATGATTGCAATGAATTCCGATTTCATTTAGATTCTGTTGTGCTTCCGCAGCCTGTCCTCATAGCAATTGATCCAATTTGCTGGTCTCTTTGCTGGTTTCTTGTCTTTTACTACTAATCACATCCACCCACCGGCCACAAAACGGTCATGTAGCCAAATCGCAGATGGCATCTTTTGGCTATTTTCTCGTCAATCTGAGCTAGAATCAGAGCAGCCATGTTGCTCCCAGGACCCTGCATGATCAATACGCACATCAAGCGCTGCGCGGAGATGGCTGAATCCTTTGAAGCGTGTTTGTGGAGCTGGATTTGCTGAGCTAACACAGTCCACACAGAACCCCCTTGAATAAGCTTGTTTGGCTAGCATCCTCTGTGTTTGAACAGGAACCGAGTGCATTCAAATGCAGAACAGACAACGCCCCTCCCCTCTTTCTTCCTCAATATAAGCAGACAAACATGTCCGCCTTGCCAGTTCTTCTTCTTCTTTCTCTTTTGTTCATCTGACTTATGCTTGATTGCATGCCACCTCAAATATCTACATCAAATTGCTTGTAACATTGCGGAAGCAATGAAATGCCAGGATTCCTCACTGAGAACACAAAAGAACTTCCAATTGACACTTGCTGGATGACAAGACCTTGACCCTTTTTGGGAAAGTTTCACTTTTTGGCTTTTGTGTGATTATAAAAACCAAAACAAAGACACTGCCACTTTACTGCAAAGTTAACGTCTCCAAGCCCACTAACCCAGCGGTTCTTAAACCCTTTACACCAACTAGCACCTAAAAAAAACTTAACTTAACTCTCCAAGTACCACGGTAATGAACGACATTAAAATACAGTAGCGTAGTGGGTCCAAGTGTTCATGGAACATCTGAACCGCTTTATCCTCACGAGGGTCGTGAGACTGATTTTGTTGTTGTTGTTGTTGCAATTCCTAAATAGTATATGCCATATTATTATAAGCCACTGTAACATTATGCACAGTTTGAACATTGCAATTGAACTGGTCACACATGTGCGATTAGATGACAAAGTTACTGAAAAGTTCTCAAATTTTAGGGGCAAAATATGACCATTTAGGGCCAGTCTACTCTAGAGGCCTGCAGACATAAAGTAAGTTAAATTTAATTACTTATTCTAGACATGGGATGGGCAGCGTTCTACTGTGGGATAGGAGACACTGTGTCTGCCACACAACTTAAGGCTGCTCAAGTATAGTAAACGTGTTTATTTTCAAAAAATTAATCAAGGGTCGTGGGCCGCCAGAACTGAAAATGAAGCAAAATTGAAAGTTAAATACTTTGTGTTGGACAGCCACAAATAATGCACGAATAACAGATGAATCTGATTGGACGTTTTTGCGAGTGACGACATGACCTTATTGCTTTTCTTATTTTTTGCATAAAAAAGTTTCAGAAACAATACGTGTTTAGAATTACATACAAATCCTTTGGCTTTTAAGAGTTACTGATTATACAAGCTTTGACTAAATAAATTAGGTCGTTGGCCTTCCCAGTCAGTTGAAACTTATTTGAAAGTAAAATGTGTGAAAATGTTGACATCTTTTTGTCATCCCCCCCAACACCGCCACAGACTGCATTTGCATCCGCGTCTCTCCCTCCCACTGCCTCACTTCTATTTACACTCCGCTTGGCTCGTTTAACTTACATGACCCACTGAATACATAACCCAGGGCCATTCAAAACATTCTGAGTGCCTGTAGGGATAAAACTAAAGCATGTAAGCTGCAAAGGCTGCTGCACTGCCACCAGCCTTTCACTGTACTCTTCACCTCCTTCGTGCGGTTTCAAATGTGGTCGTTTCCTGCCTGGGAGGGCTCCATTCAACAAGCTGCATCAGTTCAACGCACTTGCACGGAGGCTGTGTTGTGGCATTGATTCGTTAAATCTAGCCTTTGTGCACAATTTATGGCTGTGCAATGATACGCATTACTAACTGTTAAAGGTTTGGTGCGGGTAGTCTTTTGTCCTTTCAGAAAACGTCCATTTCCAGTTTAAGGCTAACAAGCTGGTATTCAACTCTTCCATGACTGCATTTAATTCTGTTTCGGGCACTTCGTTTCACATCAGCGGCACATGCCAAAACATTTCTCTTGAACTAGCCGGTAGTTTGGAAGGCAAAGCTGTATTAGGCATTTATGTTTTCAAATGAGGAAGCTGGGGCCTTTAAAAATGGCCCACCAGAGGAGCGAAGCTTACATTCGCAGCCTATAAAATCTGACGAGTGTCGACGGCAAACTAACTGCAGGCGCAATTAACAGTAGCCAGGCTGAAAGGAAAAGAAGCTTTGGCGGTAAATTTGTAAGGAAATATCGTAAAATCAGTGTCTTATATGCAAAAAGCGTTCTCTTTGTGTTTTATTTTTGGCTAGGTCAGTTAACGTCATCGCTGTTGTGAATAAGGTAAGAATTTCACAAGCACTAAGATTAATGATGCTTTCCACATAAATTGACGATTTTAACTGTACTTTGTTTTCGCTGCAGACACACAAACCACCAAGTGTGCAAGCCAGTTTTACAGTCTCTGTGAACCTGTTTTTCAGAGGCGGACATTTTACGAACGTTTGCCAGTCCGTCATTTGCCGTCCGTTAGCAGCCTGGATATCCATCCGTCAATCCGTCATTTTTTTCAAGACAAACCAAACTGTAATCGTCTGCCGGTCAGACCGTCATGTTATTTTAACGGTGCTTCCCTCAGTAAAAATCAATGGTCCGCCAGTCCATCAATCGTCAATCCGAAAAAAAAAGGTTCAACAGATGAAAAATCCATCCCTTCATTATATGAACCGATTTGATTAAAATGGTAAATGGGGTGCAACATACTGTGTCCGGTTGCTGCTCAACAGCTTGACACTCACATATGTTTGACGTTTCACATAGCCTACACTTTATTTATTGAACTATTAAGGGGGGAGCCTAGTGCCTCTTTAGCTCTTAAAAGTTTTGCTTTAAAGTTTTGCTTACTATAACCAGAATTATGTGTCACATTATTGCCAAAGGTACAATCCTGCATAGATGGGCACTTTACCCTATTTTGCCGTTCCGTCCTCCGTCCGTGACCTGGGCACTCTTCGGTCATCGTCTTCCCATCCTTATTCATAAAAATAATCGTCCTCCGACCCCGTCCGTCCTCGTCCTTTTAAATAACGCAATTCCACTTCCACTTCCAGTTCATAGCTTTTAAGTGTACGGTGGCACTGCCATTAGCATGAATGACTGTTTGGAGAGATTTTTTTTACGCTCGAGAGATGTCCCAGACAAGGACATACTTCACATGCAAAGGGATAAGGTATGCACTACATTGTAACAGTTAGTTAACAAAACAAAATTGCTATCCACCTTTTTCCTCGTCACTGAAATGGGCGTCCTGTGGTGTGATCCATACATACAGTTGTTGAACCACTAGAGGGCAAACTATGCCTGTGAGTGCAATGTTACTGCAGGGAACGCACATGAAAAGAAAAAAAAATGACTCTACAGTGTTGTACAGGCACTCAAAGGTGGCTCCGTGGTATGGCAGAAGATAACAGTGGTCTTTCTTTTTAAAAGAACACAACACGTCAGTCCGGGATGGACGGACATTCAGTTCCGTCCCTGGGATGAAATGCCCATCTCTGCAATCGTGGATTCAAATGTTTCCTAGTCCTTATGCAAACCGAAATCAAGTTACAATAAATGAATGTTCGATCGATTTATTACAATAGTTCGCTTTTTTTAGTGCATGTAAACAAAGTCACTGATGAGTGGATGCTGCTCCCCTGCTCTGCTTTTCATTAGCACCTCGCCCTCAGCCTGGGCAGCTCCACGGCTGTTATCTCAATGAAGTTCTAATTCTAGCCAAACACTTGTGTGTTTGACTCAATAGAGGCAGTGTAAGTCAGCAGAGTCAATATTAGCAGAGCACACAGGGTTGGTGTGAGGTAAAAATGTGTGTGTGGGTGTGCGTGTGTGTGTGAGAGAGAGAGCGAGAGAGAGAGAGAGAGAATAGGTGGTTAAGGGCACTTTGTATTAGTGAACCTTAACTGCCTGCTCCAGTAACGACAATAAAGATAATAAAAGAAGGAAGCAAGACACTTCCTGCTTACGTTTTCCTTGCTTACTTCGTTTGAGGCTTACTTCTTTTATCACCGTTTAAAAAAAAAATATTCTTCAAAAGGAAGTTATTGTTGAGTCTTGAGAGTTCCTGTGGTCACTCCCGTGGCTGCCGGCGGGGCTCTCTGGCTGCCGCGGGGCTCTCTGACAGTGAACAACTGAAAACTTGATGTCAGTGTTTTACTTCTCATGATGGATGATGATAATTAAGATGGCCACTGTTTGCTTCCTAACTGTCAAGACTGCAAAAAATGCATGGAATTCCCTGTCTTCATGAGGCACACGTACATTCTAATAAGAAAAGCTGCATGAAAATGTATCTCAAAATTTTTTTAATTTTTAATTGACACTGTTAGAGTGGTTTTAAAGTATCCATCCATTGTAGCCGCAGTTGCGTCGATGTAGGGTTGTACTGCAGCATTTTAACATTAAATGACATCCACAAAAATAAACACACTATTAAATTAGCAATGCTTATTTCGCATTTCTTTAAAAAAAAAGAAAAACTGTTAAACTACAGTCAACGTTCCCACTCATGAGCGCAACTACTCTAAATGTGCTTTCATCGATCGATCTAGATTTGAAAGTCGACACACCCCTGTTCAAATGCCAGATTTTTGTGTTATGAAAAAAATGACACTGACACTAATTAATTTCAAAACCTTTCCTCAATTAGAGTGATCCATATCCTGTTAAACTCAACTGAACTTTAAAATAAGTCTTTTTCAAGAGGGAACGTAAAAATAAACAAGTGAGAATGTGGTTGCGCAAGTGTAAGTTTGGATGTGGCTGTGTTGGAAATTAACCAATCAAATTCAAACTCATGGGAAATGGGAGTCAGAGCACACTCGCCACCATTTAGAGTGCATTTGATTAACCCCAAATAAAGTTCAGATGTCTACTAAACTTTCCCTGACATTTTTTTGAGCTTTCTAGCAGAAGCCTGAAGGTTTGGCGCTAACACTGAATGTCATTTCAAACTGTTCGTAAATCTGTACACCTCGACGAAGACCACCGTCATGACACTTCCACCACCATGTTTCACTGTTGGTATGGTATTCTTTTGGTGATTACAGCAACATACCTTTTGGCACTCTTGTTCTGGTTGACCCAAAAGTTCAACCTTAGTTTTATTGAACCATAACAAAATCCCCCAAACGCTAGGGAAAATGTGTTCTGACGAAACCCAACATTATTTTTCAAAAACCTGGCATTAGTTGACTCGGAGGCTTTGTACATACACGCAGGCACTCATAAAAGGCGGTGACTGGTTCCCAGCGCGAGCTCGAAAAACGAGGGCACAAGTGGATTTACTTTTTCCACTTATGTACTATATGTGAGCTGACTGGGTGCGCATCATCGCAGTCTCTCGCTAGTCTCATCCACTATTCAAATGTGCTGTTGATTTAGTCAGAGTCAAGCCGGATACTTTCTCCTCCGTGTTTGTAATGATGTGTTTGCTCTAATAAAGTTTTGTAAAAATCGGATAGTACAGTACAACAGCTGTGTTTATAGTCGCCGCCCTCACGGCCGGCACGGACGACTTAGCCAAATAAAGTGTGAAAGTGTTTGTTGGTTTTGTCTTAGGTTGTCTTAAAACAGCTTACCTTAAAACTGCAATCCCGCGTTGCATTTTATCCAAAGGACTTTGTTGATGTTATTGTGTAAAGATAAAGTTAATGCATGATTCCCTCGGGCGGCCGTGCTTTGTCTTCGTTTTTAAATGAAGTAGGAGGCAACAAAGGGAAAAGAAGGAGGGAAAAAGAAGAAGCGGACGTTTTTACTTTCACTTTTCACGACGACCACGACAAGCGTTTTAAAGTGCAGAATTTAATAAATTATGGCATCCTAGTTAAGGTAAGTTAATTTTATGATAAAAATTAAAACTTTAACGTATTTTTTTGCGAACGTTCCGTTGTGATCGTCAGCTGCCAGGGTTGAAGCTCATGCTCCTCTCACAGCCTGCAGCTTGGTATTTAACCTTCATTTTGCATTTTTAAAGTTAAATTGATTGTGTAACGAGTATTTAGAAGTGTGGGAACCATGTCGGGGGTTCGCAACAGCGTAACAGAGGCGCAAATCCCCCCCAAAATAAAACTAAATATCATATAAAATAATAATAAGTCCGACGCTACTTCGCGTTTTTTCACCTATCGCGTCGGGTTCAGGCCCCCCATTAACCGCAATAAATGAGGGATCACTGTATACATTCTACCCATCCATTCCTCCATCTATCTATCAATCCCTGTTGAATCCTGGTGGTAGTGGTACCTGTTCAAAATATGGCAACACAAAGGAAAGTCCCACGGCGGTCTGAGAGTCTGCAGCAACAGGAGCAGTCAGTCCTGTTTGACTCAGCCTGAGTCCTTGTTAGCGGTAATAAACCGTGTAAACAAAGCGCGGCGGTGTGTTTTAAGGTCAGCGCAAACAGCAGCAATAACCTCGCAGTCAGCACAAAGTAGTCTCCCTGATGTGGCAGCACAATCTCCCTATTTAAATCTGCTGACACGCGGAAACAGCAACATGAGCTAATGCACTACTTAAAGAGCATAATCGCTCTTTCCCTTACTGTTAATGAATGCTAATTAGAAGTCTGGAGCAGTTTCTGGCATGTGCTGGCTGGCCCTCTAATGTGCCGTATTGTTCTCCTCGCTTCATCTCAGCACTAATGCTGCTGTGCCAGCTATTAAAGTCAGATAAGCGATCCATCTTTAACATTGCCAGCCAAAGCGACGCTAATAGCTCAGCCATTAAATTGTTCATTTCCATGGCTTCCTTTCATTGTTTTAGTCGTCTCTATGTACATATATGCGGGGTGTATGTTTGACACACAATTCTGCCCATGGGCAATTTTTTGTGTCTCCCAAAACAACCTCTGTAACAAGATGTCCATCAAAGGCATATCAAGTCCTAAAAGGTTTTCAGGTGTGAATCTTAAATGGCGAGATGTAATAATGTGATGTAATCCATGAAATGACTTGCTTGTAATAAGGTTAATCACATCCACACTTTTAACGAGCAGTCGGGGGCCATATTAACAGCCATATTATTCCCATTCCAGAGTCGTGCTGATTTTACTATTGATTTTAAGGTCTGGCACTTCTTCACAAGGCAATTTAGTCTACGTAGGCCACAGAGAATTGGCAGAAAAGGTCGAGAAAAGGAAGTCAGAAATAAGGCATTTCACCAAGCTCTTAATTTTAATACGTGGCTGTGAGGTGCAAATCATAACAACGCAAAAATAAGAAAAGGATGGGTGATTAAACAGCTGCGACTGGCATTAATTCCAAAATCCTACATACTGTTCATGTACTTTATGATCAGACTTGGGCATTGTTCTAAAGTTTGCCGTCATTCGTTCTCCGTCAGCAGCCTGGGTACCCGTCCATCATCCGTCATTTCTTCAAGCCGAACCAAAGTGTAATCGTCCGTCCGTCATGTTATTTTAACCGCACTTCCATCAGTAAACACCAAAAGTCCGCCAGTTCGACAATTCAGAAAAAAAGGTCCAACAAATGAAAAATCCATCCATCCGTCCATCCCTTATCTGAACCGATTGAATTAAAATGGTAAATGGGGTGCACTGTGTGCATCGTACTTTATCATACTTGCTGCTCAAACAGCTTTACACTCACATACATTTGAACTTTCACAGAGACTACACTTATTTGACAATCTATTGAACTGTTAAGTGGGAGTCTGCTGCCGCTTTAACCAACATTGTTGCCAATGGTACATTCCTGGTGGATTAAAATGCGTCCTAGGCCTTTTGCAAACCTAAATAAAGTAGCCATTACAATAAATGAATGTTTTTTTTCTTGGTCTTCATCATCTTCTTTTGCTTCTGCTTCTTTTTCTGCTTTCTGCCTTTTAGCGGTATGCAAACAACTTTTGATGTGCATTACTGCCTCCTTCTGAAATGGAGTGTGGGCCTGCAAAATACCATTTCACAACCGCCTAACCCTACTCTTTACAAAAATAAAAATAGAAATGCAAAACTTAACTGTAAAACTGGACTTCTCTGTAAAACTGTGTCTTCATTCAAAGCAATTTATTACTTCTTAGCTCATTAATTAGTCAGCCTGACTAACTCATGATTCTCTCTTTGGTGCGCCACCAGGTGTACGTATGCAATCAATGCAGTTTGGGTTAGTGATGATTCCACAGACGGCCGCAAATCCACTTCCGTCTGTGCTCAGTCCGTCTTTTTTTTATTTTATTTTTTTAAGTTTTCCATCTTTCATCTAACATCAGCAAAAATGGCATCCGTCAGACGGACCTGTCCGTCGGTCAAACAGAATGCCCACCTCTTTTTGATGTTTTCAATTCTTTATTACTTTGGCTGTCTTTACAAATTATTGAAATAGAATATGTACGTGAATGCCTAAAGACTCGCTTCCACATATATTAAGTCTTTCCAGCAGATTTGAAGCTGTAGCCAACTCCATGTTTTCTTCCAATTTCAATTCCAATGACCAGACATCCAGATACTTTATACGTCATGCCACTGTTTTCATTTTTTCATGGTCGACTGGTTAGCACGTCCGCCTCACAGTTCGGAGGTTGTGGGTTCAATCCCGGCTCCGGCCTCCCTGTGTGGAGTTTGCATGTTCTCCCCGTGCCAGCGTGGGTTTTCTCCGGGTTCTCAGGTTTCCTCCCACATTCCAAAAATATGCTTGGTAGGTTAATTGGACACTCTAAATTGCCCCTAGGTGTGATTGTGAGTGCGAATGTTTGTTTGTCTCTGTGTGCCCTGCGATTGGCTGGCAACCAATTCAGGGTGTCCCCCGCCTACTGCCCGAAGACAGCTGGGATAGGCTCCAGCATGCCCGCGACCCTTGTGACAATAAGCGGTATAGATAATGGATGGATGAATATTGTATATAATTTATATGTTACTGGAAGTGAGTACCAAAGGTGATAGTAAAAGTTTTATGAGCTAAAACATATAGGAGTGATAAAACGTATAGGAGAAACGAGCCAGGAAAATGTCAGTACCAGGAAATTTTGGGTGTAAAAAAAAAAAAAGGTTTCTGCTTCAAGTGTTACATAAACCTGATACAAGTAACGAGGCACAGCAAATGAAGACTGCGACGTATACTCAATTATTTTTCTTTTTGCATCTGCTGAATGATGAATAATCTGATGTAGTGTAGTGTGATGAGTGAGAGAGTAAATCCAACAACCTGACAGTTTTTGTCTTCCCGCAGCTGAAACACAGGGAGTGTTTAGTTTATAGAGCGTGCATGAGTAATGGGGCTTGTGGTTGACCAGGCGCGTCCCGCTTGGTGGCAGCGTGACACGTGAAAAGCAAACTTGTAATGTTGTGGATCTTTATTGCCCTTCATCATGTTTCATTCGACTTGGAGCAAAGCACGGTTTGCCATTCCTACGCCTGCAAAGGCTGATGGATTAAACAGATCCTGAGCTTGCTTAAATGTGTTCTGAAGAGAACTCAGTGAGTCTTTTAATAGACATTTCACTGCTGTTTATTCAAAACATGCGAGGCAGTTGTGTATGATACATGGAGTTGGCAATGACAATTGCCTTGGCAAATGGCTGAAGCAAAATCTGACAGCAGTTGATAATACTTTAAAACATATTGGCTCTATAACCGAGAAAACAACCGTTAGATGTTTATCCATCCAAAACAGTGAATATATTAGACTCAACATTTGGTTCTCCAACTAAAGCATAGTTTTACCCTCCTTTAATTAGAACATAACTAAGGGTTTTTCTCTGAAAAATGGTTCATGGTAAAACTGACATCATTTAAATTCACTGAGCTTCAAATATCTTTAGGCTTGTTATTTCCCTTATTTGCAAGAGCTACCCTGACTGTTTGATTTTTGGAAAATGCGAAAATTCCACATAAGGGGATTCCCTGTATAATGAAATGAGCTAAACAGCGTTGGAAGTAACTTGGTATGTAAGAACATGCAGTTTGTGAGGATTACCATATGTTGACAATGTAATTGCAGCATGTTGTAGCATGAAAATATGTTTTGATAGAACTTCCTGTCAGGGAGGTAATTAAAGGGTACTGTCTGGATGTTTTCATGTTTCATTCTTTTGGAATGTGTTGTGAATTAAAGATAAGTCTCAGCAATAAATACTCACAATCACGTGGCGGGGGTGCAATTCTGAAGCGTGCACAACACAATGTTGATAAATTACATGTGGAGAGTCTTGCCATGCGCACGCCACATTTATTGCTTGCTTGTAAAGAACCCAAGTCCAATGTACTGCAGCACCACCCGAGCGTGTGAATTCAGTTCTTACACATATTGTGGCATTACAGCGTCAATGACGAGCTTCCATATATGTGTTGTTTATATAGTGGTGACGTATGCAACGGGCATAGGACAGAAAGTGAACCAAATCATGATGTGGTATCTGTCTAGATAGCGACAAAATCACTACCGACCTTGACGAGTTGTTCTCTTAGCAATATAGTAGCATTGACTTATTTGCCTATAATTTTCTCCTCTGTGTATTTATGGATTAATAATTTCATTTATAAGAAATCCATTGGATGTTGGTTCTGTGTATTTTGTTAGAGAAACGTTATAGGCTCCAATGCTACAACAGTGCTGCTATTTTTGTTTTGGTTGTGACATACTCAAGCATGCCCCCAGTGAAAACACGTGCACGATCACTGTTTTTCTAAGCGACCTCTTGAATACCCTTTCGATATTACGATATGGCACTACGGTATTTATGTAAATGTTCTAAGATATGGGTCCTGGATGTCAATCTCAATTACAGGGATGGCCCTCATTACTGAAGTGCCACCATGAAGTTGATAAGTTGGCTTTGAGTGATAAGGATCAAATTGTGTCTTTCTTATATTAGTGGATGTCAATGTGTCAAGACTACAAAATAACTGCCACATAACTTAGCACCTAAACTTAGCTTGGCGCATGATTGAAGAAAGACTGATGAGCAAATTGTCCTTCTTAAAGTTGAAGTCAACCCAAACATTTTTTTTCCCAGAATATGATCTATGCAGGCCCACTAGTCTAGACATGGCATTCTGGTTGATATTGCGTTTGTGGGAGATGAGAAATCCACCAGTTTTTAGCTAGCTCAGGGAGCGGCCATTTTGTCACTTCTGTAGACTGAAGATGACATCAGATAACGGCTCAGATAACAACCAAATATGGCTCAGCTTCAAAAAACAGGTGAGCCATGATTGTTCATTATTTGAGCTCTGAGCAGCTTCGATGTCATCCTCAGTCGACAGAAGTGACAAAATGGCCGCCCCCTGTGATGGCTAAAAGTGGTTGCATTTTGCTGCTTAATTTATATTCCACAAACGCAATACTAATCAGAAGGCCGTATTTCAAGTAGTGGGCCTGCATAGAACATATTCTCGAAAAAAAATATGTTTGGGTTGACTTCCCCTTGAAACTTTGGTTGACTTATCTTGTACAAACGCCCAATGGTATGCTTTCAAATATGGATATGAATGCTTCAGTCAGGCTTTCTCTTGGATTTTCTTTTAATTCAGTTCCTGACTTTTATTGATGATTAGGAAATGAGCTTCTACTCACAAAATGCATGGACAAACAAGCCACATGTACATCATCAACCTGCAAGCAATCACGCATGACATGTATTCTTTGGTCGAGCTGTTGATTGTCATCCGCCTTCCCATGCAGCCGCTAACAGCTTAGCATGCTGCAGAATGCACTAGAGGCAGAACAGGTCATACATAATAAAGCATACACACCCACAGGGCTGAATGGCGCCACCACTTCACATAACAGACTATCATCATTACGATTATTACTATCACCATTTTTTTTTCTTTTGCTCTTTCATTTCTTAGATAGCTGCCAAAACATCAGCACAATAGCTGCGAAGTGATCAGCATGTGCTTGCAGGAGGTGGCTTCCCACAAGACGACTGCACCGAGGTAAACTGCTGCAGGTGTCGGCATTCTTTGGCGGACTGAGGAGGGATAGAAGGAGCGGTCCTATGAGGGTTAGGTTAGCTCAAGATTTCTTAGATAAGGATTACACACTATACAAACGCCTCAACTCTGTCTTTACTTCTATTGCAACTCACAAATAGCAGGCATGCTGCTCTTGATCTGACCTCTGACAAGGATAATCCAAAAGCTTGTTACACCTCTTTAAGGCGTAATTGCTTGCTGTCACAGAACAGGAATCTTTCCTCCCTTTTTACAACGACCATAACAGCCAACAGCATCAATCTTCTTTGTGGAGCAGCTCATCAACCTCAAAGGGCGGATAAGTAATCTGGCGGATGAAAGATAGGAGGAAACCCTTGTGAGCCAACTCAGCCACATAGAGAGAGAAAGAGGAGTAGCTTGTGGTGGAATTCTTTGTGTGATTCTGGGCGGCGCCGCACCACGCAGTTTAGCCTGGAGCGTAGAGGGAAGAAGGGTACAGCAAGCTAAACCAGCGTGGCCGCTGGAGAACTGTGCTGCTTTGACTGGCAGGCAGTTCGGAAGGGGTGTGACCTTCTGGGTGTCAAGCCCTACTCGCATTGAGCCACTGCTCCGTTCACCCGCGGCGTGGCGGCAAAGCATTTTAGGAGTGAGTGATATCTGGCGGCCGTTTTTTTTTTTCTGCTCATGGTGCTCATGTCCCCAACTGTAACTGCTGACAAACACAGGCCGTTTCTGCCCCGGTTGCCACAATGCTGTGAGGAGGCATGTATGATTTTATGATGTCATCCTGTCAACTGGTAACCTGTGGCTATGACTTTGTATTAAGAGGGCATAAGGCCTACCAGAACCAGCAGGTGGTGAAAAAGTGAAATTATTTCACATTTGTACTTAATACAGATTACTGCTTCCACTGTGAAAGTGATATATATAAATTCTTACAGTGCGCTTCCTTTCTTAGTGTGCATTTGTCAGACTCTGCCCTCTCATCAGAGTTGCTATAGAAGTGAGTATGAATAGGCATTTGACAACATTTTCTTGGTTGACTTAGAGGACAACCATAAATCAATTTCTTTTCATATTTTTTTCAAATGTCATTAATACGATAGGGACATTTCTATGAATGTTCGGAACTCCTGTTTGTATTGAAGTGTGTTTTTGAGATGAGTAATGGCATAGTGTGGATGTAGCTTAACGTGTTCTCTGAACTGCGCTGAAATTGACACTGAATCAACAGAAGTGCTCCAAATTGGCTTGATTGCCTCAGGATGCGATTAATCAAAGATCAGTTCCACACAACCAACACAATTCTTAACAATTTCTCACTGATTAATCAATTAGTATGCACATCTCTAATAATTAAAATGTGATGATGATACAGGTGATTGTGTGTCATTTTATGTCATCTTCAACACCATTCTGCCTAGCAACACTTGATCTACTGTACGTGTCTACTAAACTAGATATATGCAGTTGGAATACTGTATATAATATATTGGGAGCGTGACAAAAAAAAACATCAGACAGTAAAAGTGAGTAGTGTGTTTTCCTGGAATGCAGCCTACCTAAGTGGTTGGTGGCCCACCAATTTATTTCACATTAAAAGTTTCTGTTGAGCTCTTTTTCCCAGTGACCAATCTACCAATTCTAATCATTGTTGTAAAATCCCAAACTCCAGAGAGGATCTTAAGAAGTGGAGCTGTTTGATATCTGAGATGAAGGCAGTATACCCCCTGCAGCACACTACCCGAGTGTAACCTTATTTCACGCTGGCTCTCAAATAGTGTCGAGAATTTGTGAGGCAGTTAGTGGCCGTCATTAATAACGACCCCGGCTGACTTGACAGCTGCTGATTGGAATGAAGAGCAGTGCTACAGCAGACAGCTACAAATTTCCCTGACAGCCACGTCTCCATTACCGGGCGTCAACTGCCAAAACAGCAGTAATCAGAGAAGAGAGAAAACACACTTTCACACCACAGACACCTTCCTGTTGCCTTTAGTGTAAGGAAGCATAAACACACCAACAAGCACATAAACACATAGTCTGTTCCTTGCAGCAGATATAGTTTTCCATCAAACTGAACATCTGTTGGCTTCTCGTTTTCTGAAGGCTGTTATTGAAGACGCAACCCAAGATAGTTTTGACCTCTTGCCCGTGTCCATTAAAAAATACAATTAGCAACTACAGTTCTGGAAAACAACAACAACCCTGTTTATAGCCACTATCAGCACTGGGCTTTGCAACTTATGATTTAAAATGACTACAACCTGTTTTGTTTTTAGCAAATGGACCTCATCGTGGTGGTTATCTTAGGATGTCCAAAGGTTGAAGTCTCTGTAAATTGAAAATAAATGTCTTCTAAATTTGATACAGCGCAGAGAAGAGTGTTGTGAACAACCCTGGCAAATTTGGATCTTTAAAAAAATCGACAAGCATATAAGATCATGAAAAATCAAACCGTTCTCTCCGCTCATAAGTGTTGCGGCCGTGAATACTGTGGCCCTTGAAACCATGGCCTGCTCAACTGTCAATTAAAGAGCACCGCTATGTCCTGGAAAATTATGCCTACACATACAGTAACTGCATGATTGAGCGGTGAAAATACATAGTGGCTGAAACATATCCCACCGGGTTGCCACAGGGCATTTCCACTCCGTTACAACGAGGTGCTCGCTGTAAAGTGGCCATGCCAGTGCGAAGCTGCTGTCCACCTACAGGCTGTCATTTTGGACTTCTTTTTTCTCCCTTTGTGCACACACTCACGACGGACAGCAAGGCACTCTAAATCGGCCACACAAGTGGACCATCTGAAAGGAAGATCTATTTTTGGGGTGTAGGCATAGCTAGCTGGCTAACTGCATGCCGCAACTGTGCTGGGTAACCACTGATGGCTGAAGGCCCGTAAGTTCTTACATTGTGGGAGAGGGGTGACTCATGCTGCACTCCAAATCGCATCATTTGCATCAGTGTTGAATGCTATATCTCCACAATGGAATACTACATAGTTTTCGGTATTTACATTTTTCTTGCGATTATCTTCAAACATGTACAGTATAATGTATGTTCTTTGTAGAAACAAATCTGTGATCCACTTTAAAACCAGTCTTAAAGTGGAAGTCAACCCAAACATATTTTTTTCAAGAATATGTTCGATGCAAGCCCACTAGTTGAAACAGGGCATTATGATTAATATTGTGTTTGTGGAACAAGTGTTAATCCACTCTTTTTTTAGCCAACTCTGGGGGCGGCCATTTTATCTTGTGTCGACTTAAAATGACATCACAACTGCTCACAACGACCAATCATGGCTCAGATTCAGAAAACAGGTCAGCCGTGATTGGTCGTTGTGAGCAGTTGTGATGTCATTTTCAGTCGACAGAAGACAAAATGGCCGCCCCCAGAGATGGCTAAAAATGAGTGCATTTTGCTGCTTAACTTATATTCCACAAACACAAAATCAATCAGAATGCTGTGTTTCAACTAGTGGGCCTGCTGGGAACATATTCTTTAAAAAATATGTCTGGGTTGACTTCCTCTTTAAATGGGACAACAGTGATATTATCTAAAATGACTGACCAGTGTGTTCTTTTTAGCGAATGAACGTCATCTTGATGGTTATGTTTTGAAACCCAAAGGGTAAAGTTAGTAAACGGTTGCGGCCTTAAATGGGTCAACATTGCACAAGGCCCAACATGTCTTTAAAATATGGAACCGAAACCACAATGTATAACCGTCTAAAGTGTTATTAGCTTGAATGTCCCAGTCAGGACAGGTTGTTTACTCTCCAGTGCCCACAAATCACATCTCTATTACCCACAGGAATGTTGTTTCGCAGCACAGGCTATAATTACCCTGAAATGTATTTGGTCAAACTAATTATAAGTACATAAGTGTAATTTTTAGAAGCTGGAAAGTGACAGTGGATAGAGTGCTGTGACATTGTGTCTTTATTTTCCTGCATGAGACCAAAGATGTTTTGGCCAAAGAGAAAGGAGCCAAATAAAGAAATGTGTTCCTGGAAGTATAAAAGCACACACACTGATAACATTTCAATGAGTTGGTATAGTGTAGAGTAATGTACCGGTACTAGTAATTTAACAAAAACAAGCTTCTGCATCATTGTCACAGACATACTCAATATGAATAGCAGGAATGTCCCTAAATGTGCATGTTGTACATTCTTGCATAAAATGCTGATCATGAAACTACTTTTTTCAGTGAGTAGTCCAGATCCAGCGTTTGTTTTTTTTGTTTTTAGAGGGTGGAATGAGTGAAAGTCTGTGGCGTTGAACATTTTGATCCCTGTAATGACAGAGCTTTCGCATGGGTCATCCTGTCAGTGCTCGGCATCCACTCATCGCTGTTGCTTCCCAATGCAAGTCACGCACATGAGAATATGTGAACACCATTATGGATTCATACACGCATACATGCACACCATGTTGCGTCATTGTAAGTGGCATCTTAATTGTTCCCCCCAATCTAGTGTCAAACATTTCAAGCAGACATACAGTGGAGCTTTTGCTTTGACTTGCTAGCAAAAATTTGAGATATTAGCGCTGTGGGCAATGAACTCAACTCACATAATGACAAGCTTGACAATCCTTCACAAAAAGAGACTTCACGCTGTTTATTGCCACTCCCAGTTGAAGTTTACTGTCAAACTAAACATAAAAAAGAGAATGACATAGCGTATTTAAAACATATAGCATAATCATTAGTCTGCTAGCTTAATGCTAACAATGAGAAAAACAAAGGGGCTATGCTGAATCACGTCTATGTGGCAATGTAATCATAAGTAAAGAATATTTGAGCACAAATAGTACAGCAATACATGTAGACAATCTAACAATAGTCACAGGAATGGATTCTTTATCTCTTGTAAATAATGACTATTACTGCAGTTTACTGAGTCACGGTTTGAAAAGGGAACACGATGCTATTTACGAGATTAAAGTGAAAAAAAATCCACTGCCAGCTAAGAATCACACCAAGGGGAGTTGTTGCTAGGCGAATGCAGTGTTGTTGTTTTTTTTTTTCTTTTTTTATTACACATTTTTATTACCTAAAGAGCCTTAACGTCATAAAAAACTATTCATGCTGTCCCATTAGTGCAATGCTAACATGGTGGATGGTAGTCATGCATGCCAGTTAGTATCGGTTCATAAGTGATGGCACAATAGACAGTGGCAAAATATCATAATGGTGGGAAGCTCACATTTTTCTAGTTCCTCACTACACAGTTTGTATAGGAGTAGCAGTCTTTATGTTGTGGGATAAACATCTATTTTTTAATACAATACAGTAGAACAATAAAATATTCAGCCTTACCTTTGATAACAAGTGATAAGCACCCATGGTCACTCTTACTTCAAAAAATGTCATATATTTTTCTTCTTGCCTTAATACCCCTTGTTGAAGCTGGTTCTTCTTCAACAATGCCAAAGGAAAAGCAAAAAAACTGTGACGGATCAAATTCTTTCTGACATCATGCGTGATGCCGCGCATGTACTCAGAAGAGAATTTCAATAGCCTAGCTCTTTTTTGCACTGTAACGTGCTAAAGTCAGTGACATTCAACTTTTAATGTCCCATGGTACCTCGTACTCCATTTTAATATTTTGTACCGAGTTTTACTGATGGCTGGTCTATTTCGGGGATTCAGCCTCTCATCTCCTACCAACTGAACAAACAAACAAGCCCACAATGCACATCAATCCCCTGCAAGCACTTAGAGTTGACATGGATGCACATGCATAAAGACTGCAGAGCCACCACATGAGGTGGCAGACAATCAAGAATGGGAGGCTTCATTTTATAGCTGCCGCTTCCTTGTCAGCTTTACTCCTGGCAGCAATAAAACACTCCATAATAAAAGCCACAATCCCAGGGAAGCAGCAGGACTGCAGCTATAGATAATCTACTCAGCTCACACGCCTCACATTGCGTTTGCATTTCCTGTCCAAAAATTCATCATGCAGGTTTACTTCAGGGTTTTCTGGTTTTAAACATAATGAAAAGCAGCAAGACATAGCTTATCTGCTGGATCCACATGGGCAAAGCAATATTGTGACCTTCGCAACCTGTGGGAGAACAAGCTGCTTAATTAGCAGCTAGTATGTTGTCCAAACATGATCTCTGGAGAGACGACTTCATTGAACCTCCAGGTAAAAACTAATAAGGGAATATCTGTTGAGTTTAAAAAGAAAAGGTGCATGTGTGTATATATATATATATATATATATATATATATATATATATATATATATACGCACACACACACACATCCTTATCACGCTCTTGTTCCATTGAATTGTTGAGCTGAACTTAAAACATCCACTGCAATGTCTGCAAATGTCTGTCATTATGTACATAAGAAGTGGTGTAATTCAGGCAATATTTTTGACCAAGGTTGTCTTATATGTAGCTACTTCCTGTCTCTGTCCGCATTTCACATTTGAAGAAGGGTTGTTGGTTTTTTTCTCCCTGATCGGCTTTGAAAACGGTCCGGGCCAACATTTGTAAATGTTTATGATCGCAAAGCTTCACAGATTCTGACGTTACACGGAACGGTAGCCAATTAAGAAGCAACCTGAAGCTCTCACTTTGTTGGATATCAGAAACAGAGGAGCAGATGATTATGTTGAGTGTTTCTGTAACGTGTCCCCCATGACATTCATCACAGTAAAAATGATAAGCAGGAGAGTTTGCCACTGCAATTTTGTTACCAGATGAGCTAACTGCTAGCCAAGCTTCTTCTCTTTCTTCGTCATTCATCACTAGTGTTACTACAAGAAATACTGTATTTTTCGGCCATCCTTCAATTTTTCTCCAAAATCAACACAGTGCGCCTTGTAATGCGGTGCGCCCTCTGTATGGATGAATGCTGGCTTTGTCGTCTTTGATTCAAATTCCTTCGTTTGCGTTGTCATTCTCATCCACATCTAATCGCTAGCAGGCGTCTATTGTTTTCGTCGTCAGAACTACTATAGGACTACTTCCTGCTTCTGTGATTTAGAATCATTGGAAATGTGATCCTACTAGCCTAATGTTGCGGTCAGCAGAGCGTTCCTGGCTGCGCGTTTCCAATGATACAATGTGGGAAAATATCATTGTGGTCTGTGAGACCGAGAGGTAAACGTAAAAACGGTAAAATTACTTCCTATTTACTTTGACATTATTGTTTGCGTTCTCATTCTCATGGGGGCGGCCTGGCTCAGTGGTAGAATGATCGTCTCCCAACCCAGAGGTTGTGGGTTCAATCCATGGTTGTTGTGACCATGTTGAAGTTTCTTTGAGCAAGATACTGAATCCCCAGTTGCTCCTGATGCTGCGCCATCAGTAGGTAGATGTGATGTCAGTCAGTGTAAAGTGCATTGAGTGCCTTATTAATAGATGAAAAAGCGCTATACAAGTGAAAGACCATATATAGAAGTGAAAGTCCATCAAGAACTACATCTTGATTTTGTGTGCAAGAATCATGGGAAACGTAGTCCTACTAGCGCAATTCTGCGGTCGCCGGTAATCCTACAAAAGTTGAGTTCTTCTGGCGGCATATTTCCTATGTTACAACAGGGGACCGGACTGGCGCAATGTAAACAACACAGCCAACTTCCAATAGCTGCCGAGACCAAGCAAAGAAAAAGTTAGAAAATGGTGAGTGTATTGACTTATGTAAAGCTCTTGAACTGTCAACCAAGATAGCATTTAGCATTAGCCAAAGTAATAACACAGCCACCAAGTCACCAGATTGACTAGCAATGTTTAAACTTTTTTTTCGTCTGTCGGAGGATCCCCTCCTCCGTTCGAAGCAACCCCCGTGTAGTTGCACGGCGAGCAAAAGCAAGCGAGACACGCGGCACTGCCCGATATTTTCATCCGGTCTGAATGTAGCATAATAGTGCTAAATCTATCAAATAAACAGATGGTACAATTACAAAATCAAATTGTACGAAAACTGATCAATACTGCCAATAGCAGTCATGTAAATCGAATTATTCCGTTTTAGAAACCTAAGCAAAAATACAAAAATACATGTTATCGAGAGTAACTAGTTTAACATAAAATACAAGCCATTCATCACAATCAAAATGACAAGGAGAGGTTGCCACTGCAGTGTTATTACCAGATAAGATAACAGCTTACCAAGCTTCTCAGTCTTTCTTCATCTATCACTAATGTTACTACAATAAATACTACTTTTAACACGTTTAGTCAAACCTTTTCTATTTCTAAACTACCGTTACTTCAAGAACTACTACCTGCGCAACTACTATTACAGTGAACCTCAGTTTTCGTGATTAGTCCAATCCAAAAAGTATGAATAATCCGTTCCAGACATCCAAAAATATCAACAAAAATACATTTTATGGGAAATAACTTTAGTTTTGCATACAAAAAAGACATTTCAGCTAAAGAAATGAAATTTGGGGAAATCAAAGAAAAAAGTAAGGCATGACTAAACCTCACACTATAAGACCAGTAAGAACACGTTTTTTTTTCTATACATGTAAATGTCTCTTATGTAAAAAAAAAAAGTATATATCGGTAACGTTTTTAAAGACCAGTGTCAACCAGTGTCTCCTCCACGTGACCTTCAATCAAGTGCAGCAGCACTGCCAGCCTTAGTTGGGCCAACTTCCATGAAGAGGCCTCCAAAATGCAGCTACACCACCTGTCTGCTGACTACAGGTGTGCTCGGGTGCTCAATCGAACCCTCAGCTGCTCTTGGCCTTTCTCTCCTCCCCTCCTTTAGCCTCATACGGCTGCTCGCACCACACTGATCACACCAATCAAGCTTTGATTTAGAGTATTTACACCATCCTCTTGCCCCCACTGTGACTTTGTGGGAATGCGAGGAATGGCTCGCCCCTCCCTGCAGAAACCTCCTCAGCTAAATGTGAACCAATCAGCGGTGGTGGGTGGACAGCCAGGCCACAGTGCACTTCTTCCACTTGGCAGGCTTCCCCGTGGTGGCTCTGATCACAGCACAGTGTTAACAACACGTGACCTGGCCTCACAGCCCGCAGTAATTGAGGTTACATCCCACGCACTAACTTGATGAATAATTAAAAGGGCAGAAACCGAACTCAGAGTGACTTACCCAGTGCCCTGAGGTCTAATAATGTGCTTGGACTGTATTAGGTAATCTATCCACTGGTGCCAGTTAGTGTCCAATACACACATACAACAGAAGCACACAATTAGGTCAAAGTAAAGGCAGCATAACCTGTATCGAGTGCATAAACATGTAACAAGAACTACTTTGTGTCCTTGACACATCGAAACCTGAGTGTGGAAATCCGAGCCGCATCTATAAGTTGCCATTAAGCCTGCAAAGGTGATAAAGATGTACCTTCATAGCAGTGCATGCCGTTAAAGCTACTAACGTCATTGGCAGAGTAACAGGGGTCATTCGCACTATGCTAAAATGTGACTTGTTTTATGAACTGCACCCCAATGGATAAGACTAGGAACTGTGTAACTTACTGAATATTTTCTGGTAGGTGGCAGTTTCGGTTTTAAAATTCAGTGTCATTTCTAGAGTTTCATAAAAATGTAAAAGGTAGAAGACTGGAGAAAACAAGCCATATACAAGACACTCGTGACCTTATATGAAAGTCTTTGTTTGTTTGTTGGTTTGTTTTTTGTTTGTTTTTTTTAACGAGAGGGGATAGTAATGCACTCACTTCATAACATAAGCTCAACGCCACAACATAATGATATCAAATACAACTACTGAAGTAAAGTTTAAGAAATCCAATATGCATCCCACTGCACTGTGAAAAACACAACTTGGATATTTTTGGGCTAAAACTTATATTTAAGTTGGTAATTTAACAAAATAAATTATTGTCGTTCATGGCCACAATGTTGGTTAGCATAACACAACAAGCAAGTTCCAAAACAATTTCTTGATTTGTTTTTACTTAAACAAGGTGACCCCAAAAAAACGGGCCCTGAAAGAAGATTAGGACTTCAAAATTTGGAATAGTTTTCTCAGGCCAAATGCCAAAGGCCAAATGAGCACAATGTTTTAATGTGATGTTCGAAACAAAATAAACTAGTTATACCTCAAGTTGCATTAATTTCGTAAAAAAAATTAAATGATGTCAATTGAAAGTTGGGGCCCGTTTTTTTCGGGAGTCAATTCTCAACAGCAAAACTTTGAATATTTAGTTTGAATTGCCCAACTTACATTTAATTGAAGTTTGTTACCTTGAAATTTTGAGTTCACTCAACTTTTTTTTCTTGTCAGTGTGGCCATCGTCAAGTGTATCAAGTTGATCATACTGTATCTATACAGTAAACCCCTCCATCGCAGGGGTTACGTTCCAGACCACACCTGGAAGAAGAGAAATCTGTGATATAGAAATACCCTATTTAAATACTGCATAGGCATGTTTTTATAGCATTTACAGCACTAATTTGACAAGGACTTTAAACACACGTCTAAATCATTCAAACACATTAAAAAACACCAGATTGAGAATGAGCAAGAGCAATAAATAAGACAAAAATATTGTACAAACAGTATAACAGTGTACCCTACGGTAAACAAATCCCACTTTTTCCAAACTAAAAAAAACCTAACTTGTCTCCTCACAATATACATCAATGATCATGTCCAAAGATGTACTTTATGAAATGAATCAATAGCCGTTGCTTCCTGTAGGCGTAAAACGCAGGATGGGAGAGCATTTAGGCATTTAATAATCTCGTTCTAATCTCCTAAACAAAAAACGAGGCTAAAATTGAAATGCTTCCTGTTTTCATTCTTCTTCTTTCAAAGGTACAGGGTTAAAAACAATAGTGTGCCACCATCTAGTGGAATACAGTATAGATACAACAAAATTAAATTGTAACTGGATTTTTTTTCTTAAATCCATGAAATAGCGGGGCCGCAAAGCCGGACCCCGCGATAATGGAGGGAGGGGGGGGGGGGTTTACTGTCATTTTCTTCATGTACTATTATCAGCTTATAGTGACAGTTTTACGATTTTTTTTTTCACTTTTCTAAATTGCAAACTTCCCCTTCAAATTCAGCAGCATAACACTAGCGGGTGATTGTACTTACACTAGACCAAACTGATATTGGCATGCTCTTGCAGGTGGAGAAAAACATGGCCCTTTCCGCTGACAGGTCCTTTGGTGTCACAGCTCTAGCAGTGAGCAGAGGGGAGCTGCCAGTGCAGAATAATTAAGACCTCTTTCGAAGTGACAGGGTCACTAGGAGGTATGCAGCACAGCAGAGCTCCTCTTCTCAGCTGCTTCCTCTGTGAGCTGTCACGGCTCGCGCGTATTTATAGCATCCTAGCAAGCACTCTACTCTCCCCTCCACCTCGCAGACAGATGTCACCTTCAAGCCACCATATCTGGGACAAAACACAATGCTGTCAGCATCTGAACAAGACACGTGCGCAGGTGTGCATGCAAGCACGCAGGCACACACGCACAACACACACACACACACAATCAACAGAACAATCAGATTATGAGGAGCTCAGAATCCATCAACTCCTCATTCACTTTGACTTCTACTAGGCAGGCAGGACTCTAGCATTTCCATTAGACCAAACGATGCAACTTATATGATGAAGGGGCCACATTTTTTCATCAGCGCTACTGGGGGGCCATGTAGGACCACACATTTCCTCACCAGATGTATGACAAAAATGCCATTTTAATATGGACAAAATCCGCGCATTTCAGTTTTTTAATTGAACCAATGTACCTCACCGTATCTTAATATGTCATGCTCAATACATGTGTAAACAATCCAGTCTTCAACAACAAAGGGTTTGAACAATCAAAAAATAACCACAAAATGTGATTTTATAAATTTATTATCACCCTAATAGTTATACTAGTGTTATATCCTAACCCTAATCCTGAGGACTACAGTTGTGTAAACCAAAGATTGAACTATTTGTGGTCAACTTCCTTTTGCCAAATGTGAAAAGGTGCAAATGGGAGCTTTCTTGCTGCACCGTTTGAAAGAATTTGTTGAAGGATGGTCATTATGTCTCAAACAAATGTTATTTCAAATCCCATTCGATGCCAGCACATTTTGGTTGAAAGTAATCCAAGATGCACAATGATTGGGTTGTCTACTTTTGTGGAATGTGTGAGGAAAAAGATTATTATGATTTAAATCAATGCTGATGCCTAAAGCTACAAGTACAAGCATGAGACTTTTAATTTGAGTCCTTCAATAAATAATACATTTCACTGCTTTCTAAGCCTTGTGTGTTGTAAACAAGGCAAACAAGGCCTCATGGCGCACAACACAAAGACTCCCCAACTCATTTGAAGTGCAACACAAAAATATATTTAGAGTGAGTGAAGCGGTTTGGATAATGGATGGATGGAGAATAAACACGGGGAACAGCAAAAACTGTGTGTACGTGCATGTGTATAATGTAGTTGACTGTGTCGGTGCCTCAGATAAGAGACAACTGGGCCTCTGTGAAGTAAGCCTAGCTGACTGAATGTGTTGACATAGCTTTAATTCAGCTTGATACCAGACACCAGTAGTCCGTCTGAGCCTCTGAGTGCAGGGGTGTTAACCTCTCAGAGATACACACTCAAAATATACAAACACCAAGCCTGGCTGGCCAGCAGGGATCTAAATAACTTTTACGAGTGCGGCATTCATACACCTTCCACACTTGCACCCGTTAGCAATATAAGTTACTCAAACATATCAAAAAAACACTTCATTGAGGAGAAGCTGTTTGCTTTCATGAGCTGATAGATAATATTGTTGTATGTCGTTAGAGTATTATTCATCTCCGTGCGATGCTTTTTCTGTTCGTCAAAGGAGCAATAAAGTTCAGTTACAACGTACAAACACATTAACATCTTTTATAGCTACGTGATGCAATTTATAAATGTGGCTCTGATTTGATCCCTTAACCTTAAACAGGTTGCTAATGTGTCAGGGCATCTGGCTTGCGGTGAGCTCTCAAGGCTAGGGTAACAGAGCCTGAGCCTGCGGATGAAGTGTTGGTTACTCAATATCGGCATTCCTTGCAGGCCAGGGGCCTGCTTCTGCCAAAGTGGGCTTCTTATACTGCCACGGCGGCGATAATCAGCTGATGCTGGCTGTTGGTGGACGTGGCCACAGGACAGGCTAGGAACAGCCTTCGAGGATACATGATCGTCCTGCTGGCAAGCATTGCTAACCCCGGCTGTTAGGGCGACTCCTCTGTCACGGGGTGCAATGGTAGGGGGGAGCAGTGGGCTCAAGGGGAGTGGCAACAGGATCCTGCGAGGACAAGTGGGTAAGCGCAAATATCTGTGATCCCCTCCAATCTCCACCCTAAAAAGAGACACTTGTCCATTTGGTAACCAATAGGAGAGCCTGAATAAAGTCCCCACGTGACTGTAGCAGTGTCTGCAAAACAGGCCTCGGTGACCACAGGATAAACCATCAATCAGGTGCTACATTGTTCAAGTGCGTTAGCTCAGATTAGACCACTACAGGGAAATGTCACAGTACCCTTCCATTTACAGTATGGGGAGGACCATTGTACACACAAACAAACAGCATGTACACATTTTTTCCTGATATGCATATTAGATCGCATACAACATTTGGATTTGCAGACGCCAAGAAGCAGTCAATTGAAGTCAACTGAAATACGGCATGGGAATGCTAAATTATGGAGTAGAAATCAAAATAATACATTTTAAACAACGAACAAGCCTTATACAATTTCAACTAACACAAACTAGGGTGAAAAATCTCATTAAAGGGAATTAAAAGGAATACTATTTTGATTGATTATTATAAGCAGGAATAACATCAGCTATCCAGATGTAAATACTGTTAGGTCGTATAACTACTATATCATTTATAGTCATGTATATTGGTCATTTCTTCATTTTTTTTTTTAATCAGTCTTGACCTTTCCATTTTGAGCGTTAGTTAATAGTAATCACTAATCGTAATGCTATATTCACAATAAATTGGGAATATAATCATTTTTTCCACAGATTTTGTGGTGTCACTGAGAGGCCTTAACATCTGCTTATAGTGGCATTGATATTATTACAGCTTTGGATTCATGATATCACCGGCAGTAGATATACTAAGGTCAAACAATCTGTTCCGAGAAGCTCATCGACCGTGATTTGTTCAGATTTAACTTAAATCTGTTTGAAGGTAAAAATATATGCCACAGTTTTAAGTAACATTTTACATTTTATTACAAATGTAAAAGAAGATAGAAAATAAATTGTGTACCAAACTTATTTTTTCATGGTAAGTGACAGAGTGTAACTGACCTAAAGTGGAGTTTGACTTTTTTTTTTACACTGGACTAAAAAATTTTTAATTTGATACATTTCTTGTACTTGCATTGATAAACCATTGAGATTTTCAATAATGAGTTAGTTTTCATTTTGATATGTGTTCAGTGTTCCCAACCTGATTTAATGATTAAAAATAGCTGCTACTTTAAAAAAAGAGAGAGAAAGTTCAGCCCTATTCATTTGTGTAAACTAAGCTATGAGCCCTTAGAGACGGGGCATGCTTACTGCGCGCTTGCAGACATGCTCAAATGATCCTCCATCAACACGCATGACGATCTTAGGCGATTGAGCATGCCTGGGCACCCCCAGCGGGAGTAGCTTGACCCTGTCCATTTTGATTGCAGAGTAAAGAGCTTGACAGGATTTTCCCCCCCCCAAGGAATGAAGTTTCAAGTCTGTATGAACAAAGAGCAGATAGCAGGAGCCAAAAGCAAAGATCAAGTTAGCTCCAAGTGCGAGAGTAAGATCCTCGTACCTCTCCCTGCCATTTACCAGCACACCAGATTCTCACTTTAGAAACCGTTAGCAAACCAATAAGTTGTTATAGCAGTGTAGTGGGAACAAGACACATCCTAATGGTGTGATTAAAATAATATACAATAATCCTCCCTCCATCGCAGTGGTTACGTTCCAGACCACCATAATTAAAGGTCGCTTTCTATAGGCGTAAAAGGCAGGATTACTGTGGATAACATTCCATAATTTTCAATAAAAACTAGGCCGTGCTGAAATACAATACAACTACTGTTTTGTTCTCCTTTTAAATGAGCCATCTGAAACTAAACAAATGTTCGGCCATCTTGTTTTCGAAAGTGGAAGTACATCCAATATAAACAAAAGTTACAGAAAACTAGAGTCATTAGTGGTGCAAAAAAAAAGGGCCAAATCGCAACACCTCGAACTTGGAACCCGCGATGGAGGGGGGTTTACTGTACCTACTGCTTTGGTTTGGTATGGACTCCGAATGAAGTATGAAACATGATTGATGAAAACAAATAACTCTAAACCTAAAAACATCATTTATAAAGTAATATTCCGAAGGCTCGTTTTGCAAATCCCAAGCCAACATTCTCCTCAGTAACTGAGCGACACCCAGTGACGCACTGTCGCATATTCTAACAGTCAATTTCAAGTGCTGAGGTGGCGAACGTTGATGTAAGCATATCCTCTCACACTCTGCAGTTAAATTACCAGTGAAGAGGCCCGAAGAGCAGTGCTCTCAGGCTCTCGCTGTCTCGCCCTCTAATTTTGTGAATTAACTCTCACATCACCTTTGATTAAAAAAAAAAAAAAAAAAATCATTCGGGGAAGGTTTATCAGCGTTTGTTCGCAGTGAATTCTAAGAGGGCAGCTCCCATATCAACACTTACGAACCAGCGCTTTCTGTATCATTGCCTCTCCCAAGAAGATTATGTGATTCCTACTGCTAGATAATATGGCCAGGATGTACCTTGCGTCTTGCCTAATCACTGGGGGTTGGAGGGGCTCGTTCACCGCCACCTTACATGGGAAAGGTTGTGTAGATAATGTGTGGATGTGTGATCGACATGCACAGCAGACAGGACGGAATCAGTCAAATCGACTGGTTCAAATTACCTTGGCAGGTTAGACTGCAGAGTCGCCACGGTGATGCTCAGTGCTATTTTTTACACGGTGAGACAAAGATACAGCTGAGAGAGCTAAAAGATTGCAACGAATTGAGCGTTATATTGAAAGAGTTTCTCCTTGGCTTTGATTTAACCATCTACAGACATGATTCCATCAAGTATTTCAGTTCAGTTCTATAAGTTATCATTTCAGGGGTAAGCCACGATCCTCAAATATCAACAGATGGCAGTAACTCTATCAGCTATTAGGGTAGTGTGACATCATACCAGGGTGCCAGTCTGCCAATGAATTCAACAAACAGGACTGCATACAGTCTACACATAATGCTGACATCTTTCATCGGCATTCCGTAATGTTTCAACTTTCCAATAATTTACCATACACCCCATTGGTATGGTGACAAAAAAGTAATGGCACAGAATTTATATACTCTTCTATACCATAATGGCTGACACATACAGGTTTGTGAAAACTAGAATTAAGTGCAAATTACTTATGGTGAAGTAAATCAGGCAACAGTGGCTTACGTGGACAAAATTTCCATTGATCAAATATACCGTAAGTACTAGTAGACGAAGAAGAAGCCATAGCGACTTCCGTGTCATCAAAACATCGCTCCGTCCATTTCTACTTTAAACGTTAGCGTTATTTTGCATATTTTTTCCCATTTGCGCTGTTAAGTTGAGTTAACACTTCCTAATGAAGCTGCAAATGTACGAGTTCAGTCTTGCGCCCGCCATGTGTTTTCGCTCGCTCTGCTTCTACTAGCTTCCGGGAATAACAGAAACGCGTATACTGACGTCACAGACATGCGCGCTAAACAGGGTTTGTTCCAAAATTTCGGATTTAAGTGTTTTCATGCACACTGATTGGATTAAAATCGACATAAACCACCTCTCTCGTTCGGAATAAAATCTTGATCGGAATGGGTTTGATTGGGTCAGAACATTCCGAATGGGGTGTGTACATGAAGCAATTTGATTCCCATCAGGCATTTAATCCGAATAAATGTGTCCATGTAAACATAGCCAGTTTCTTGATCTTTCATGTGACACATCGAGGCCAGTCCGACCTCATTTTTCATTTTATTTTTTTACATTAGGCCAGTCCTCAAACTTTTCTTTAACCCCAATATTTCACCCAGGTTTTCATTCATTATTAATCTAAACCTTTAAATCTGGAGCACGTTCATTAATCGAATTTAGATGTGGCCCCATAGTGAATGTGCAGCCCAAGCACATTGTAATTGGACTGTTGGGGCCACGCCATCTGTTTTCCTGGTAGGACATAAGAGGTTAGTGCTTGCTTACTTGCTACTGAACCTAAAGTGCTGTTGGAGCAAGTGGTACACTGGCCATTGTTTCTCCAGCAACACCGATGGAAAGTAGGTATGTCTCAATTGCCATAATTAAGGAGTAAGGACATTAGAAAAGGAATTCCACTGCCCCTTGATACAAACTAACGTTTTTTATATAACTTTGACAAAAATCACCCGCCAACTTTTTTCCGATATTGAAAGAAAGTCCTTTTCAATAATGCCTGAGACTTAGCAGTCTATACACTATAATGTTTATTTGCCCATTTGGCATTTTGTCAATTTTCCAAATTAGGCATGTTTTGTCCTGGAAAAGATTATGTGAATTGAGCAAGATTTTGTACACAAAGTAAATGGAGAAGGGATTACTGGGTAAGGCTTTGTAAATATGATTACAATTTTTTGAAAATGTAAATCAGAAGAAGTGGCAAAGAAACAAGTCTTTGGTGATCATCTGGAAACAATGTTTTATATAATCATTTATTAGTTGTAAAACAGGAGTTTTTGATCCAAACTCAAGATTATAATTATGGCTTCTTACACACCAGACCATCATAAATCTTTCTGTATTATTACACAGTTAACAGTTCCACTCCTCTGAAAATGACAACACACACTGGTCCAATATCATAAACCCTTCCGTGAATATGGCAGTAAATATGAGAGGAGCATTTTCACCCTCTTTTATTAATTATACGATGATGGAATCGGAGAGAGATGCTGCGGGGGTGGGACAGCAGCATATTATTATCGCCGCTTGTCACATTGTCAAGATAGTAAACATGAGCTAATGCCGTGAAACTTCTCTTTTGTCTGTTCACGCAAGGTTAGCTGTCTTATCGATTCTTTTGTCTTCTGCAAGACAACATCAATTTCATTCTCTGCCTAATCTTTAGTACCTCACACTGGCAATTATGAGATGAGCCTGACTAAAATAATGACTAAATTAATGTCAGAACAGAAGATGTAAAGTGATGATTTATGAGAAGTTCTCCGAAAGGAATTCAGATGATATCTATGTCTTCAGTTCTGGCAAGGTAGGGATACATTATCCTTTGATGGCCTGCTTAATTATAATGACTGAATTCCCACTTGTTCACACATATGGAAATTGCTATCTGATTTTTATCCAATTCTGTGCATGCACATAATGATCACAACTGTCATTATCATTATGTTTCTAAAGGGCGCTGCCGCTTAACAGTTTCACTGGCCAGTTTCACGGAGAGGAGAGGAATGGAAGGGAACATTTTGTTAATTGGACATCGAGTGCTGCTAACAATAAGCTATGCATGGCGAGATTTGCCTGGAAGAGCTGGCCGGGCTCAGGATTTGCTCGAAGAGGAGTTATAATTGGCCCTAAGATGAGGAGCTCAAGCCAGCTGTAAGCATTCAGACTGTGACAGCGGACTCATACTCACTTCTCCTCCGTGAAAATGAGCTCAAGATTCACAGCCTCAGGAGACATAATACATGTCACAGTCTACAATAATGGTTAATTTGAAATCATGTAGCACCCCCCTCTCTCTCTCTCTCTCTCTCTCTCTCTCTCTCTCTCTCTCTCTCTGTCGCCATCTCCCCCTTCTCGTTCTCTTCCCCTCACTCTCCCCCGTCCCCGTCGCTCTGAAATAACCCATTCATCCTAAAAATGGTTTTCATCTTTTCCTGCCTCCACCCCCAGCCCACCCCCGCACACCATTAGTCCCATCCCTCCATGCTCTAACGACCAAATGCATTTCCTAGATTTTCTCTGAAGCAACCATTATTATCCTGGAGCTAATGTTTTAAATTCAATTGCAGCAATGCATTTCCAGGCCAAATTGCCGTCTCCCGTTTTAAGCGGGGATTCCCAACACAAGAAAGCGCGTCTGTGGAGCCAAGATAAAAGCAGCTGGCTCAACATATATGCAAGAATTCCCAAACAACACCGCATTTGTTCATAATATATTCGCACAAAGTGCCTCCATAGCACTCATCCTCCTCGAACAGCCTTTGAACAGACTAAAGCCAATGAGCTACTGAGCGTCCTGATTCATAGACATTAATAAAAGTGCTCACACACACACGACCCGCATGGCCATCTTTCCAGCTGTAGGAAAACTGCAACGAGGGCTATTAATGTTTCACAACATAGCGTATCTATGTCTGTGTCTCCGCTTTTTTTTCCCCAAGACCACACTGCCAGAGGGAATGCGTGGGAGGGGTTTGGTGGAAGGTTGGGTGTTCAGACACAGACAATATTTCCCCCATCTCCCATGCCTCACTGCTCGCCAGACTCAATCACATGTGCGCTGTGCTTTCATGAATTAATAACAGGCACTTTAGAGGCCAGGCAGGAACATGGTGACCACATGCTGATGGAAGTTTAATGAGAAGCACGGGGACTGCGCTGCCATGGCACCGGCGGGTCTCCCGGCGCAATAGGCCATGTCCCCGGCCCTCCCCGCAGAGGCGCAGTGTTTGGGCTCTCATTACCTAGATAAATATATCTGCCCCGTGAATCAGCCCCACAGGCCCCGCTTCTTCCTCCTCCCACCCGAGGGATGATATCACGACCCTGATTACTGTGCCCTGCCCTTGGGAGAATGGCTGGCCTGGAATCACAAGAACACAAACATCAGTCTCAATTCAGCTCTCTGCTAAATATCAGGCATGACAGCAGCTGAGCCAGAGCATGACACAGGTTCAGGGTGGTCGAGGTTCACATCACTGAAAGACGTGGCTCGACTATGTTTCCAAATGACAATTACCTGAATTGGATAGCATTTAAATGCAGGCAATGACACGCAATCATTACAGAGGTTAGTATTGCTAACGGTGTAAGCGCTGCACCCCACCTCCGCTCGAAACACCCTCCCTCACCTTCTCTTCTCTCCTCACACCTACTCTCCCTCCTCAACCCGGTTCTCTCTCTCCTTTCCTACACTTGCTCTCAGGGGACGATCCACTGATGAGGCTCCGGGATGCAACACGCTCATTGATTTAAGAGCTACCGCAGACATTGATTTGAGATGGCCGAGGTAGCGGGCCTCGGAGCTTCCTGTCTGTCTTAATGACTAGATCAAATGCATCACACCTCGTCAACTGGCGGTCCAATATTGATTACACTCCAGACCAAATCCAATCATTTCGAGTAAAATGTATTCTGGGAACCGTCTTTACTTAAATACATAAGGCTGTGATCAATTTGCAGCAAATACAGTGGAGATTTGACTTAAACACACACACACAGTTCCCTGCTGGTAAAGGACCATGGCTGAGTAGATTCAGTCCTGTTTACAGTTATCTATAATAGGGATGTACTTAAGCGATACCAGTATTCGTATCGGTGCTGATACTATAAATCTGATTTCATAATCTTAAAAACAACAGGAGACCACTTTACCGTATACGGTACATGTTGTATATTTAAGTTAACTCACTTCTTGAAAAAGTCTGTTTGCGAAATGCTAACACACAATGCGAAAGTCTATAGACAGGCTAACGAATGGCGCCAGTGTTGGAGTATACACCTTTAAATGGCGAACATTCACATAACACAAACGCTGCTGTAACATATACAGAAAGATGATGTAACAATACTCAAAGGCATACATATTCATTCTACCCTGCGAAATTAGTTAGGTACATTACTTTAGCTTTGCCGTGCCGCTCTTCTTTGTGGCTTTTCATCCAATGTGTGTGTTGTTTGCATGCGTGCACCACACTGCCCTTTGGAGGCCAAGGCACGAACAACAGAAGCAGCAGATACAGTATACTCTATCTCCCGCGTCAAGTGGATTGGGATTATTGCATACATGCTGTATAAGAAATGTTAAATTTGAGTGAAATTGATGAAATGTTCAAGAAAGATTTGTGTTTTGAACAACATTTAAAGTCACAATTGCAAGAAGTAATGCGTTATACTCAGTATCGGTGAGTACTGAAATGCAATTACTTGTACTTGTATTATTCCTGATATATAATATTGATCAGAGCTGGACATTCCGCCTATGTGACTGGCGCCCATTTTGTAGGCGATAAACAAAAGGTGGGAAACTTGAAAAAATAGACGGACTAGGCATAGTTGGAAGCCCATTTTTTCCGTCTTTGTAACCGTCTGTCGTCTATTTTTGCCGTGAGGCTTCCATGGCCGCGGCGAGGTGGTTCGGCCGGACAAAAAGGCGGATAGACGGATGGCGAAAGGGTACTCCGGCTGCAGGCGGAAGGCGATTATGAATAGACCACGACATTTTATTAAAATACCCAGCTGTAGTATTTATATGGTATATATCAGTGTGGCCTGCACTGTAATTCAAATGTGTGATTCGTAAAGCTAGTCAACTAACGCTAACTGCTAGCTCACAGCCAATGGGTCTACGTGCTATCAATTGTTATCAGAGTGAAGGTACAAATTTGTGGTTATTAAATTTTAAATTACATTTATAGGATACTTACACTCACACATGTGAGAAAGTTAGAGAATGTTGTCATGATAACACATTAAATGTGTGGACACGTCTGTGTAGACTTATTATTAAAAGTTTTATGATAGCATGATGACAATTTGACCCTGGAGAATGGCTTTCAATTTTATAGGGCAACCAGTGTCTCCGAATAATTTTATTTTCACCTTTACAGCTCCACTCTGTTGCTGTTTATTTATTACACTCTCTATCATGTTTACACACTACGCACTATAGGCTTGAAAATATGAAATTAGTCAAGACTTAGAATTGAAAAACACAACGACAAAGAAGCAGGTACTCTATTTATAGGATGAAGTGGATCAGCAGACAAAGTCTTCAAACATTGACATTTATTTCATTGCCAGTGCCGTACTGTCCATAATCACATTATTTCAAATTCTTCACCATGGTATTCCACCGTGATATTCCAAATCCAATATGACTGCAAAGCATCCGACCAAGTCTCGCCTAACCCGCTGAACAAGACACCCACGACATGCATTAATATAAAAGTGGTCTGTTTGTGCATCTGTATTCAAAGTGCAACTACTGTCTTTTGGAGGCAGATGTAATATGCACATGTAATGAAACGGGAGGACCTCTTTGAATTCCCCGGTGCACCGGGTTCTCTTCGTTTTCGAACGCCTTGCACCTCTTGCTCTCATGTTTATATAACAGCACAGTCTCAATCATTCTCTCCAGCTGGTTGAAGGTTACTCGGGGCACTAGGGGTAACAAATGGGCTCTGCGCGCCATCTGAGAGCTAGCAGGCTGAAGGCTGGATAATGGCCTGTCATAATGGACAATATAGGCAGAACCCTCCTGAGACCAGGAAACCAAAGAACAAGTAGGCTGAATTATTCATGGTTACCATGGCGGCCCACACAGCTGCATTGCATTAGGCTCTTCATTAGCCGCGACGTATTCTACAAAAAGCTTGAAACTAAAATACGACCAATATTTCCCATTGAGGGAACACATTATCATAAGCTCTCAAGGGGGTTTGTTCCTGCTTAAATGTGCCTGAGTGCTGACCTTCGTCACCACGGTAATAATGTGGTAAGGATTAAAATGTGATTCCATCCACGACAAGAGCTTCTCATTCTAAAGATGGCTGCACTGTGACAGCTTGGGCTGCTCTGACATTGCAGTCATTTCCCACTAATAAGACACTTAACACAGGGCCCTCTCGCCTCTCTTGTCTCTCTGAACACTGCAATGAGGGAGACACAAGTAGGATGGAAAATTGCTCTCGGGTTGTATTTGCTTTTCAGCTAGGTGCAAATCCGTCTGTCAGTCACATTATATAAATGAGATCATGCGGAGTGTGGTGAAGAACAAAAGATACCATTGTTTTCATCACTAAACAGCGTGAGTCCAAATGTCACTGCTGCTGCTTTGGACATTTCAATCCAATATTCCGAATCCAGGATTTTAGGCATAACTGTGACACTTCTGTTTCTACGGTACATTAAATTACATTTGTAGTCTGCAACAGATGGCCATGGTTAATCGATCAAGAATTAATGGGCAAGAACTGTGTCATCTGGAATTTGATAGCAATGAGGTTATGCTTTTTCGTTGCCACGTCTTGTTGTCGTCTAATCTAAATCGAATAGATTTCAGCCTTATTTAGCCAGCGGCACAATTTAAACACATTTAGTCCAAATTGAACGAGGTCAGTTTGCAAAGTGAAATAGGGTGCTGGTCTGACAGTCACAAGGTTCTGTTTTTGTTTCACCCTGAGCATGCGTACACAATATTTGACCTCCGTATTGAATCCATCATGCCGCTGAACTCAGCCTGTCCCAATATAGTGCAGTTTGAATTGTTTTTCTTTTTTCTTTTTTTTTTTTTACTGAAACAAGGCAGTTAATATTTGCTGTGAAGACTGTAACAAATTGTGATGTGAAAAATGTAACTGTGTTAGATAGTCAAAAATTGTTTCTGGCTTCATCATTGATTCCAACTTTACAGAGTGATGCAATCATAAATAGTCATAGTCATGAGTATTTTTTTAAAAATGTATTTTTAATTCTGTTGACATTAGAACATTAACAATTCTACTTGGTTTATTATTGGGGCTGATGGTGGTTGCATTTAAAGTCGTTAAAATACTAGTCGTACTATTAATTCACTCCTATATTTATCAGTTCAACACCAACATTGTGAGTATTAATGCCTCTCCAACAGTGTCATGCCCTATCTAGTCAATGATGTAATCTACCGGTATTCTACATGCTTTACTGACATGCTGTTTAAAATGCTTGATTACATCTCAATTGGTTGCTCTTCAAGTAAAGTTGTGTGAACCCCACCCAACATAATTGCAAGACGGAAGAGATGAATTGGGGAGAATGTAAATTATGCTGCAATTCATTGCGTGTTGCACATGCAGTTGATTATTTATTCATAAGGGGCAGTTTGTCAGGCTGATTGGTCACTACCAGACATGGGCACTTTACCCTATTTTGCCGGACCGCCCCCCGTTCTCCATCCGCGACCTGGGCACCCTTCAGTCATCATCCCTTATTCATAAAAGTAATCATCCTCCGACCCCATCCGTCCTCGTCATTTTAAAGCCCTTCCATCCTTAACATTCTGTCAGACACCCCCCCCCACCACCACCACCAAAAACACAAATAAAAAAAACCTCTGTGCACTCATAAACATTATGTAGCTCATTCACTGCCAGACATTTTCAGACCCTTTTTTACCCTAACGTGTGAAAAAAGCATAATTACGTTCCTGGGATTGAATGGCTGGACTGTGAAAAGACAAATAAATTCGTCAATGGCAGTGAATGAAGTAAAGCTTATTAGCTGGCTAATTTCCAATGCACATCCACTTTCCGGCTGTGGGTATCGTGAGTGGATGGAATTGTTTACAACTGTTTAACAAAGATAGCATTTAGCTGCCAATACAACCACTGGTTACTAGACTGGAGCACGGCAGAGGACATCACCGGAATATTTAAGATTGCTTTATAACGCAGTACTTATTGCGTTTTATTGCAAAACGTTTGCGTTATGACGCAATACGTTTTCCGTTTCCATAAAATAATTATGGAAAAACGTTATTTTAAGAGGAAACAAAAGACTTCCACTTAGGGGTCGTTTAAATGTATGTAGAAGGAGGAGGTCTGCCTCTTCTCTGCTTGAAGCATTCCGTTGATTAGTTCCCCCGCGAACAAAAGCACACAAGACACTGGGGGACATGTTATATTGCATTCTGTCTGAACCTAACATTAGTCTCACCAGTCAAAAAAATGAAGAAGGAAAAAAAAACAGACAAACAAAAACGTAAGTCACGCCGGAGCATAAGTCGCATTTTTTGGGGGGAAATTTATTTTTACAAAAACTGAGACTAAGAACAGCGAAGCTCAGACTGACGCACCAAATCCCCGTTCTCTAATCATGGGTGCGTTCAGAAATATGCTCCGAGCGCACATTGTTTGACTTCGAATGGTTTTTCATGATATTTACAGCACTAAAAGACGCAATAACTGACCAGGTTTCTATCGTTGGCTTCAATGCAAAGCAGTATTCTAGTTAAAGTGAGACATTTTAAACTATAAAGAAAAACTTTTCTGTGGTTAGAAGCGGAACTTTCTAATCCAACTGGAACTCGTTAATTGTCGCCAACACAATTAGGGAACAGGGATTTTGGATGCGAGTCCGAGCTCTGATTTTAATGTATCCAAGTCGCACCTGAATGTAAGTCTCAGGACCAGCCAAACTATGACAAAGTGTGACTTGTAGTCTGAAAAACACGCTGTATTGATTATGAGGGGCGGAAATGTCTGGTTGAATCCAGGCAAGTGGTATTTAACAGCAAAACAGATCTTTGATCTAGTATCATAAACGGGAGCCTGACACATATACAACCTACGCATTCAGTTTCATGCATACTGAATGACAAATAGAAACGTGTCATCTCTAAGCAGCCAGTTACGCACGCATGACCTTTCATGCATAAACAACTGCTCACATGCAGACACAGACATCATACTCACTCAGACACACTCATACACACGCATACACATACAAACAGGATCCAATTTCAGCAATGATGAGCCCGCTGAAACATGAGCAGTTATTAAGAAGTCAATACATTGTCATCTTAGTGAAGTTGTTCCCCCAGAGTGATGATATTGATCCATTCATGTGCTTACCGGTCAGCGACCCAACCAATAATCCCCCCGCCCCCACACACACACACAGACGGATGTCATTTATATAATCTAAACATACATTGAAATAAAGACATCATTTCGGGGGGTATAGAGAAATCCTCGGGCAATGATGTTGTTACATACTACATTTAATGACGGTCTTCTCTAATGCTGGCCCGAACTGGCCCAAAAACAGAAGCACGGATCTCCATTTATAATTTAACTGAAATGGTAATCATTTAATTCCAACAGAAGGTCAAGCAACACCATTGCTGGTTGACTTCTTCCCACATGGTTTGAGTCTGTATCTGTCATGGAATGTGGGCTTGCGCGACAAGTTAACATGTAAACAAAAAGCCGGTCCCGGTGACATCACACCATCTGATCCGCGTCCACACATTGTGATTAAATGTTTCATTTGCCACGCCCACTCATACGAGTGGCTGAATTACCACCCATTTGTGCACAGCACTAATTATTAGTAGAATGATTGATATAACCCTAAATTTATAAATCAACTATTGAGAATGCATCTACCTAGTTGATAAGTTTTCTTTCTACAGGAAGAGTTTGTGACAGCACAAAAAATATCACAAGTTATTGTGCAATATCCGGTCACATCAAATATCAGCGGATTTATACTCATTGTGCCTTCACACCGCCTCTTCGACAGGTTTGCTTGTCCTAGAGACTGTGATTGTTTGTTTGGTATTACTCAGAGGTGATAAAAATAAAGGCCTTGTGATGAGGGAGATATTTAAATTCAACAGTAATCCTTTAATTTTATGTATGCTATGTGATTCACCAATAAAGCGGAGCAAAACCTATTGGAAAATAAGAATTTCACTCTGTAATATTCATAATCCTTTTTGAACTGTAAACTCCATGTGTAGTTTAAAGTGATGACTCATTCAAAGCGTAATCTTAATCCTTTTTTACGCAGCTTAGTCCTGAAACCAAGGGGAACAGGGGAAATTGAAAGCTGCCATCAATGCAATAAACCGGATTCGGATACAAGCAGAGGGGCACAATGTCATTTTCATACAAGGGCACTAAAGCTGTTCATCTGTGTCCCTCGGCGCAAAGCATTGTTACTTACACAAGCTGAAAAAATATCCAGGTCCTCTGATGTTTGAGTCCCTTTTTGTGATCCTCAAACTTTCCTGTCATTAAATTTAATGTCGCAACATTCAACAATGGAGTGTCAGAATGATCCTATTGTTTGTTTACTCCAACCACATTGCAACCACCGTCGGTGCGTTTACATACACCGTCAAGTTGAGCTACCGGCATGGTTCAATACAGTCAACACAATGTAAACATACGGACACCATAAGGGGAACTGCAATTCGGAGCATAAATAAAATTCCCATTCTGGCATAATACCAGGACACTGATGGTTGATGAATTGACACAGTGATAGACTTGCAGCTAGCATCTCATTGAATGGCTAATGAGCGTATATGGATCTCAACTCTTCTTTTTTTTGGGGGTCCTTTTTAGCTTCCACTATCCTAATCTTCAAAGTTGTTTTTTTCTACAGCATGATATCCGTATTGGCAGTTCCTGGCTAGCTTCCAGTGCCTTACAGCATTATACACTTCTCCTGGGTAATCACACCCACTCACCCTGATTTTCATTGTGTAAGAGCTGACATTTGTGTCGCAGAGTGGCGGGGTAGTGGAAGAGCCTGAATAAGCTTGTGCTGATCCATTTTGTCTCGTAACGCCGATTTGATCTTTGTGAGGCAACATTGAGTTTAAAGGAGCATGACAGCAGAGCAAGAGAACTTTCTGGCAATATGTTATTTAAGATAGATGGGGTGATTTTGTCCAGGTATATTAACAATTTTGTTATGTTGACAATTTTGAGGATTTTTTGGGATTCTCAAAAATCCCACCGTACAAATGAAAACATAGCCTCACTTATTAATGTTAGGAAGATGCTTATACCTTTGGGTATCACGAAGGAAGAAAAGCGCTATTATTAATGTTTTATTGTTGTATGGTAGATATTTAGCATTTTATTCAAAATCTATTTAAAAAGAACAATAAATTGAAGCCAATCCCCCAATGTGACTGTAGAGTCCCTCACATTCTATATGAATGTAACAAATTAGGGCAAGTGAGTAATTGTATTTTACATCAAGTTAGTACATTCATTTCTATCCATGTTATCATGGATGTTCCTTCAAGAATAATTATGAATTCTGAAAATGGGAGTAGCAATGGTCAAATCTATCCATTCTGTTTCTAGCTTCAGAACAGTGTGGCCTTTGGAGCATCAAGGATCCTTCATTGTCCTTTGGGAGCCACTCGGCTGAAATATTAATGCAGGCCGTTTGCTTGTTGTGATGCCTTCTGACCTGTTGGGTTGGGACTGTCTCTGGGTGATAATGAGAAGGCTCAGTAAACCACACAAGTACAAACTCTGGATAATAAGAGACTCACAGAACAATCAAGCTGATAAGTCTGAGTCAACACAAGTCCTGGCCAGTCAATAATTCTCCTTTATTTCGCAATCCATAATAATGTTAATGAACCTCAAGGGTTGAGGGAACAGTGATGAACCCAGCAGATGCCTTTCATATTGATCATGTATATACGCTATATGGACTAAGTATTGGGACCATCACTGATACAGGAAGTCAGAAGAGAAGAAAAAGTGGACTAAGTCTTATGCAGCTATTAACAACTTTCCCTCCTCACTTTGGTGTCTATTCATTCATAAGAATATACTGGAGTTCACCACAGAGTTGTTTAAGTTACAAAGTAAAATGAAGTTATGCTAGAACAGAAAACAGCCTTCTTCAAACCGTTTCCACAAAGTTGAAACTGACCGTGTCAAGTACATCCTGTGATTTCTGTATAGCGGTAGCGTTATATTCATCATCCTATTTATCCCAAATGTATGAACAAATGCACTGATGCTTGCATAGCAATTTTCAGAGAGGACCAAGGAATAATAATAATTAGAAGGAAAAAAAATGTGTGTCAGGTACAATATCTACAGAGATACTTAGGAGATCCTTCCTGTCCTTGTCTGCACCTGTTTTCATGTCGTGTGATGATGAATTGAGCACCGGGTTAATTAGCAGCGAGAGCTCATCTCATTAGACAGCGGCTGGCATCGGTGCTGAGTCGCCAACATGCAGTCAGAGTGCTGATGATACATTCCTTCGCAGACTTTCTTCAACAGCACACCATTTATTTGGCTGTGTTTTGACGGTCACCACCTCACTGTTGAGAAACATGGATTGCTTGCTTAATGTGCTATCCTGCTTTGTTCACACAATGGTATACACCCATCTGTTATGCTAATAAGCGGTGTGTTTTTGTTTTTGCAGCAAATGAGAGATTAATATGGCACTAATCTGTATGCTTCCCAAGTAATTTTTTTGTCTGGTCTTTAACTCTGCCTTTCAAAGATGGCATTTTTCTGCCATTGCCCTTTTGTATTGAAACCAATTTATACGTCACTGGCATTGGTTGCAGCCATATCCTGCTTCGCTTCCGTATAAATGACAGACCAATAAATGTCGGATTTCACTGTACATTTGACTATAGTCTATTTCATATTGTACATTTTTCATAGTTGATAATGATACAATGTATAATATATAACGTTGCCCATGAATTATGTTTATATCTAGGGGCTGTTTGTTGTACATTTGATCACCTAATCACAAATCTATTTGAATGGGTTGCCAATTGTACTTTTGCCGAAAAACACATCATAAATGAAAATCCAATTTTATCAAATTGGAATATGAACTGCACTTTTATAGTGTTTTATCTACACCATATGTTGTCCAAATTCACTTTTTGGAAAACATATCGAGTGTACATATGCGCTAACGACAACACAGTATCAACCTTTAGTCTAAAATACATTAAAGGGATCATCCAGCTGGTCCATTTTTCAATAACAATTTGTCATAAATTTCATCCGAAAAAAGCCCTCAAATCACTACAGAGTCCTTTGGCGGGTTGAATTTCAGTACTGATTGATTGTAATTTTTCTGAGTAATTTTTACATGCATACCTATTATATATGTGCCAATGTTCAGCCCGTCCAAGTGTCCCTTCAACCTCCAGGATCCCCTGCCGTACACTGTCGAGCGGCAGAACCCAGGATGTTCTTTCAGCCATCCTTCCATCCATTTTCTGAAGTGCTTATCGTTGGATCAATTTTAAATCTATCCGCTTGTCGAACAAATTTCGCACAATTTTAAATATTGTATAGATAAAAATGACATTTCAGTTTAAAAGTGGTGATCAGTATATGAAAAAGTTCCACACATTAGCTTTGTCTATAATAGTCCAACTCAGATCATTTGACAAATCGCCTTCACCCCCACCTCCACCGAGTCTTAATGTCTTATGCATGTTTATAGCTTTGTTAAATTTCCCATCAAAGTGTCTGGCAGTTCTCCGGTGCGAGCTGTGCCTCATTTTGCTCTATGAATCATTCATGCTGTTTAGCTCACAGTTGTTTGGGTGCATCTGTCTCAGGGAGGCACGAGGTTTGGCCAAATGGAGAGGCCACATGGCGGCTCCAGATGTTTTGCTTTTGTATACACGCAGCTCATAAAAAAACAGCAAGCAGTGCCACCTTGGAGTCCCTGCCATCTGGGGAAGACCAGGGAAAAGCATCCCCCCCCCCCCGGTTAATTATTGGTGAGATTCTTTCAAAACATATGACGTACTACTTTCAGGCAAACCCGTAACGCCGTAGCCACATCAATAGAAAACAAGCTAGCAATATCTTTTAAAGGACAACTTTATACTGCCTGAGGGTTTGAATCCATGTGAAACTACAAATCGGGGCAGCTGTGGCTCAGCTGGTTGAGTGGGTTATCCAGCTCGTGACTGAGAGGTCAGCGGTTCGAATCCTGACTCCAACTGACTGATGTTGAAATGTCCTTAGGCAAGACACTGGACCTTACATTGGTCCAGATTGGCATTGTAAATGAGAAAGTGTTCTCTATTGCCTCTCCTGGTTATATAAAGAATAAATCAATAAAAATACATGGTCTTAGGCACCAACAATGTATCCCATCAGACGGTTCAGTTCACCAGAGGATGGTTCGGTAAACCCTCGTTAGGCTTGCATTCCTACCGCTGAGTGTGAGTCAACAGTATGACATCATATACCAGTGAAATATGTATTCGTCAATTAATTGTACACAATTGTGACCCATTATAGCGCAGTACACTGCTAGTAAGTTCATACAAAAACACTCCTTTGAATCGTTGTTAGCCTTTATACTGATTTTTTTTTTTCTAAATGGCAGTTTGTCAATTTTTTTCCTCATTCCATTGTAACACAGAGGAAGAGGCAAACAGTTGTCCAATGACCAATTAACAGACAGCAGTGTATCTTGCTTCACTGCCCACCTCACCGTAAGAATCCAATTAAAACTATACAAATCAATGGTATCCGACATTTAATATCCTCGTTTAAAAAAAAAAAAAAGCAAACTATTCTAGAGGAACGTTTCCTTCTGCGATGCTAAAAAAAAAAAAAAAAGGTAAAGTAATCTTTCCTCTTCTGAGATCAGTAGAAAAAGAATTTCTTCAATGTTTCCAATGCGTTTGATCACGGCAGAGAGTTAATCAGTCATCATTATGATACCTATGTTTAAGAGCCAAGGTTGCCTTTTTCTACAAAGTTTTTAAATGTCTGTCAGACTGCATTATACCAAGTTCTTGCGAGCTCTGTTCTCCGTAGGCTCTTTGTGTCCGGCCCCAGCACACATCACACCCGTTCCCAGATCGCTGCCACTCTCGGTAAAATCATTATTTAGTCCTTTTGTAAGCAAGCAGTGTCCCGGATCACAAATTAATCTTTCATATGTTTCCAAGATCTAGCCCTCTGTAATCCCATCTGTATGAGACACAACAAAGCACAGCGAGAGAACCTATAAATTATTCATTCATTTCTCATGAAAGCCTTTCGTTATGTCTGTCATGTTTCACTCTTGCGAGGAAAAGCCATTGATCCTTGCCTTCTCCATGACAAAAAGAACAAACACATGACATCACATGGCCGTGCATTTTTCCACACTCGTGACAGATCTGAGGAAAACGCGGCAAATAAAAGGCGATGAATTTTATGCATAAATGCCTAATCTGTACACACATTATGTCGACGTGCCAACATGCACTTGTATGCACACCGCATTAAACACATTGCCATGCTCTTAACTAATATCTGCAAGTGCAACCTGAGGGAAAATGTTCCAACTAGAACACGCAGGCACTGTGCATGAAGTCACATTGCCAGAAATCATTTATCCGCAGTGGTATAATCTAATAGGCATGTCTTCGTTCTGACGTGTTGACTTCATAATTCAGCACAACAGAATAGAGAAAACAGCATTGTTAACAAGAAAATGCTTTAAATCACAAGCGCGGAGTAAATTTCTTGTTAAATATTAATGCGGAAAGTGTGTTTGTGTACAGGGAACAAAGGGCAGAGTGTTGTACATCAGTGGGTTGACAGCGCTACAGGCTCTGCTTACTCTAGCTATGGCACTGTGTGTGCGTGCGTGTGTTTGCGTGTGTGTGTTGGGAGGGGGCGGGGGGGGTTTACATGTGGGGAGAGGGAGAGAGCTTTCATTTATAATGTATAGGCCTGCCAGAGCGTGAGGTGTTGGGTCTGCTCAGGTTGTGTGCTTTAGCTCACGAGCCGGTCTTCATCTCACCCTGAGTATTTGCCTTCTTTACTTTAAAAGCTTTCCCCTTGTTTGGAAACTTGGGCTTAATGGATGAGACGGATTCAATTCCCTAATACTGGGAATTGTACAAGTATGAGAGGAGACACAAAGTCACACATTGTAAGCTCACGTTAGTGTCTTGTCAGCTAGGATGTAATAAGTTACAGCAGGTGACTGACTGTTGGCAGATATTCACTGCTGTAGGGCAGGTCATGGTGTTTTTTTAGGGATCTCGTGCCTCTTTTCATCTGCATGGTACCTAACTGGCACAACATGATTATTTTTGCCATTTTACTTTTCTTCATGTGGAGGGAGGTGGCTTCCTTTGAGCAATGTACCAGGGAAGTCTATGTACGTGTGTGGGAATGGTTACAATAGATATAATTAATAGACTGTTAAGCAGTACGGTCAATGAAACCTGTCAATGAACCCCGTCTCCGTGTCATCGTCTCAATTGTTAGATGGCAACAAAAAAAACAAAAAGCAAATGTTGATAACCAACTTCAGCCAAAGAGAGACTGTCTACCCAGATCACTTAGCGATAGGATGCAACTTGTCCACACCAACAAGGATTTAGTATTTATTATTTACAAGACCAACCGGCCCAATAACCAACCTGGATTCGGCCACAATGCGGCGTGGGATCCTACTTGAAATAAGCCATTTTCAACTAAAAAGAAAAAACACTTCCGGAGTTTGAAGATGCTGGTGGCTGCCGCATCTGTATTTTCTGTTCCAATAGATGAAGTGAATGTCAGGCTTTGTAAAAATGCTTTGGGCAGCATATAGTGTAGATAAAGTGCGATAAGTGAACTCCATTTACCATTTTGATCAAATTGGATTTTTCATTTGTTGGACTATGCCGTATTTTTCAGAAAAGTGCACTAGATTCCATTTGAAAGTCATATGTAACGGTCAAAACCAAGAGTGAATCTGGATTTTGGCTGCAAGTCCAAGCACACACATTCTAATATTAGCTTACCCTGCCGCTGTGACTTAGCCGTGGACGCTGTTGTTTTATACTCTGCGGTCTCTGGTTTGCTGCAACAGTCCGTTTTCCTGCTGCGTTAAGTTTACTCTCAAATCAAACTGGTCCCTTTGCCATAGCCAGTATCCAAGTACAAAACACCATGGCTGTCCTTTATTGTTGATGCTCGTCCCAAAGTGAAGTTGATGAGAGACTAAACAGATGCACAGCTGCACAATATTCAGGCACCTGTGCCTTGCTTTGTTCTGGTCAGGTGCAATGATTTCACATTTGCCAGCTGCTTTACCATGACACCAGTGGCTAGTTCTGATTGTGCGCACTTGACTATGCACATTTATTGCAGCTTGCAGGAGAAGAGTGCTGGTGGTGGCCCAAGCTGCCTCCTCCCTGCCTGTCAGCGCCAGGCAGAGATGAGCTGGTGGCCTGCTCTGTGTGCTGTTAATCCTGCCTGTTCTGCTTTGTCAAAGCTGCTGTTTGAACAATGGAGCTGTCTTCTTGTCTGCTAATTTAGGAACAAACATTTGTCTGCACGGCAAACAAGCTCTCCCAGGAAGTGCTATTAATAGGATAATTAAGCAGATGGTAATGAGCAGGATTACTGCTAATTATGACAAGATTTGTTTTGGCATTTGCCTGAGAGGCAGCAGAGTGTTAAAGTCTGCACAGCAGTTCAGCACTGCACCGTGCGAGCGGGCACCTGAGTAAACAGGCCAGGATGCAACTGGGGGGGGGGGGGGGGGGCATATGCACTTTCATGTAGGTGTGGAGTGGGCAGACCAATCAGTAAAAGTAACATAGAGAGACTGGTCACATCAAAAGTCATGTTTTGTTATGCTGTAATGTCTTCGATTGATTTTTGATTGACTGTGAGGCGACCACCGTGCCGTGCCGCCCCTTGCTGATTATTAAATTGTGTAATTATGTTTGGTTCTCGTACTGCATGTGCCATACAAAAATTAAGAAAAAAAGTAACGTGGTTCAATACAGGATCTGCATAAAAAATTCTGCCTTTCGAGAAAACCTGTTTCTATTGGAGTTTATTAGATTGTGCACTAATGAAATAAGTAGTGAATATAAACAGACACAGGTAATGATTTTTGCATTGCTTTTAACCTTTGTATGGTTAATTTAGAAAGGATTGATTCTATATCATTTAAAAGTATCTTAAAAAGTGTAGTAAAGAACGCTTTGCAGATAAACAAAAGAAAATGTATGGATGAGCCTCAAGCTCAAGCTATTTTTAAAAAAAAAACTCTCAAAAGAGAGAAAAAGAAATTCTCACAGCATTATGTCAACAAAAAGCATTTTATACCAAAGTGGCAGACCTTTTTTTTTTTTTATTCAAGTTGTACACCCATTATCCAAACATTCTAGTCCTGCTGCATGTAGATGAATAATTTGAAGAAATGACTGTGTGTTTGAATAACATACACTGTTATTCAAAATGAAATGTCTCATCCAGTGAAAGCAATTTAGGGTTTTATACATTTGCCTTGGCAAACAAGGGAAGGGTTTGAGTCATACTTTCTTTTTCTGACATGAATAATTTTGTGATCATGTCTTTGTTCGTGAGGTGTTACTACCTTTGCAAGTTATAAAAAAAGAAAAAAGAAAAGAAAAATCTGCCACACTTGTTGTAATATTATTAAAAGCTTTGTTGTCATTCTTGCACGTGGCGAGAGATTAAACTAGACCGTTCCATCTTGGAAGCACAGTCGTCAGAAGAATTAAACCGCGGAGTGACTTTAACCAAGACGACATGAGATTCAATCAAAAACTGACAACAAACATGCCTCGTCGAGGTGAAGGGGAATCTTAATGCGATTCTAGCTCAAGCTCAGACAGTGAGCCGCCTCCATTAAAGCATGCCACACGGCCCAGATAAGACAGCTGAGTCTGGGATTTACAGCTTTGGCTTATCATCATCTTCACACACTGTCTCACCAGGAGCAAAGTACACGGCCCCTAAATCCTCCGCGACTGGAAACCAAGTTTGTCTTTAGGCTGCAGGTGCAGCCCAAATCGGGCACAGGTACTACTAATGGCTTGGAACGCTTAGATAGGAGCTGCCTCGCTCAGCATTCGTAAAACACACGGCATCTTCGCCCATGCCAACATTTCACATTCTGTAGCAGAAGCTGGGATAAGATTATCGAGAGGGAGAGCGGAGAGTGGAGCACTGTTTCAGAAATAAAATTGCTTTTATTCCGCCCAACATGTGTTCTGCGAGATTAACGCATAATCTTACAACGTTTAATAAGTGCCGGTTTGTGGGCTTCCGGCTGAGGCAGAAAAAGTGGAGCATGCCTGCTCTACTTTGAAATCCTGTTTATTGAATTATAAAGAACCTTAAAGGATCAGGAGCGTGACTCATACATTTAAATACTTCATAGTAGTTTGATGTCAAAGAATGTCATCAAGTGCGTCGAACAACTTTTTTTAATTCATTTTCGAAATAGAACGGATGGATTGTGCAAATCCATGCCAAGACTGAATAAGTGACTGAAGAATTAGCAAGGATACCGAGTAAAGCATCAGTAATGAGCACTTGGTTTAAGACACGGAAGAGACAAAATGGTCAAATGAAGAACATTTGCCCCTCAACTAACATCCAAATCCTGCTTTCTTCTCAACCATAAGGCCATACTGGAAATCCCTAACCTCAATTTATGTAATCCAAAGCCCTCGCATGAACTTCAGATTGAGCTGCGGCTTTCAAGAGGTATTTGGAAGTTAAAGTCTCAGATCAGATTTGGACAGATTAGAATTAAGAGTTGGGAGTCTGGGAGGGGAGGATATGAGGTTTTGTACCGCTCCACGAGACGGCCTTGTCAGTGATAAGTTATACTGAGCCGTGGGTAAGAGGATTGGCCGCACTAATCCGAATCAAAAGACATACCATGTGAATTACATCCCGAAACAGGTTCGCTGACAAAGATTAGGAACGTGCATGTAAATCCTGTCATACTCTACTTGCTGCTGGAAGATGAGCCAGCAGAGTACAAACACAAACATGTGCTTTGTGCCCTGCTGCTACTGCCAGATCCAGCTGGGCAACCAATATCATAGGCCTCCTTGATTGCAGCAGGCTTCGGTTTATTCTGTAGAAGATCAAACCACCACGTTCAGTTCAGCTCACCACCAACGGCTGGAACAATAAACCTCAAACTGGGTTGTGTTTCCCCCACGGGGATTGGCGATAGCTGTGTCAGACACATAGATAGGGTGACATCACAGCAGTAACACAAATTCAACAAAGATAAGCAACGTGACATGGCACAGTACTCAACACTTTAAGTGCCTTAAATCATTTTACAATCTTATAATCCGCTGTACTATTAAAATTTGACGATCCTTAGTTGAATTATGATGGACATTTGACTACGTTTCTAGAATCGATTAAGGGAACCATACCCGTGGATTAATCATCAGTGTCAGAGCTGGGCGTTCCGTCCATCTGACGGACCGGTCCATTTATCCGTCACTGATGGACGCCCGTTTTGCTGACTGTTGACGAACGACTGAAAAAATGTAAGATAGACGGATTAAGCATAGACGGGAACCCCTTTATTCAGTCCGCCATCCCTCTATAGTCCGTCATTAGTCTATTTTTCGGCCAGGCAAAATGGCGGATAAACGGAGGGCGGAAGCGTACCCCGGCTGTAGGCGGAAGGCGATAAACGGACTGGGAATTTTTAGTAAAAAGGCCCAGCTGTGCAAATATATATGTCTGGGGCAGTAAATGGATTCCAGTTGACAAATATAAACAGTGAGCAAGGTGATAGTATATTGAATGGAATGTTCTTAACTCTTTTTTTCGATAGCATTGTTGTAGCGAGTAGGCTATTTCTGCCCCAAGGTCTGCTTGGCTGTAGAGAAATGTCCTGTAGCTAACGTCATGTAGCCATTTTGCCTCCCGATGGCAACTTTGCTGTCAAGATACAAAATAATCATCAGTCAATTTTAAATCAACAACATTTTTAATGGTCAATTAATTTATATCAAATATCCCTACTGTTGAGACTGCAGCGAGTCTCTCTACTACCCCAAACTACTGCACCACTGTGGATAACAAGCGAAAGTTGCCTAAAGTTCTTTTGGTAATCTTCCATCTTTTGCCCATAGAAGTGGAACAGTCATAGCGTGTAACAAGCTGTGTTGCTAGGTAAAAACTTAAGATCCAAGTCCAAGATGAGGTCTACGGCATGCGAATTATTCTCAGCGCACTGGCAACCATGCTGATAGTCAAGGTTGAGAATTACACTTCCTTAGGGAACTGACACCTACATACTCAGCCTCATCACATCACAGCCTCCCCAGTACTCATTTTCTCCTCAGCAATTCCTCTATCCCACCATCACTAAGCTGTGCTCTAGTTCAATGAAGCATTTATTTCTCTTCCTATTTGACATGGGTGATTCTACCAAGGCATCTGGCAGCAAGCACTGTAATACAAGGCTTTCTGTTAAGACGTCAAAGAATGTTACTCTCTACTGTGGTGAAGGAATAAAAAAAAAAATAAATAAAAAAAAAATAGCTTGCATTTCTTCTCCTCACTCCCTCTCCAGAAGCACTGAACAAACAAGACTCGTATCCCTGGCCCAGAAATGCTTCAAAGAGCACATGTCTGCTGGGACTGGCTGTGAAATGTAGAGCAGTGTTGGCTGCTTAGCTTTGCGTTTCAGCCAGAGTAAGCTCTTAAGAGGACTGCGGAACCCTGGGCAGAGCTGTAAACCAGGGAGAGTGGGGTGCGAGGCCAAACCTCTCGCGCAGCAGCATCTTCAGACGGTGCAATTGCAACCGAAGATCCCTGCGGTTTCATGAATTATTTTTTCATCTATTCTGGTCTACATGCTCATTGCTGTGATCAAAACGACACATGGGCCCGACTTACAAAATGATAAAAAATGCATCACTTTAAAGACAGAATTCATCTGTTGGGCCTTGTGTTGGGCCTTGTGTGTACAAGGAAGAAGTGGTAGTTGCCCCCCGACTACCACACACACGCCCCCCCCCCCCCCCCCCCCCCGCCCATCCATCCCATCAGGACTTGTGAAAAATGCAGCAAAGCAAAGCTATTTTGTTGCAGATTGCATATAGATGGAAATTCTGGAGGGCACGGTGTAAATGTAAAGCACTGAGACGAAAGCAGCAGGAGTGAGCGTAAGAAAAACCATCAGGCAATTGTGCAGAAGTCTGTGCAGCTCTATGGAGCATGCCGAATAGAGGTCTCTCACTGCAGTATAACGGCTCATAAAGCCGCAAATGGTATTTCCACTTCATTCAGTCTCAAGGCCAGGTTCCAAGCAGCTCCTCAACGCTGGAATTGAACCCATTAGCAATCGATTAAAGAACCAGCAGGCAGTCACTACTCAGCCTGTGTGGAGGCGGGGTCTGGCGGGCGTGGGGGCCTGTTGGCAAGCAGAGGCTCCTGGGGATTGAGGTTCAAATCTTTGTTTATGTAGAAATAGTGTCAAGCACTCTAACCCTTGGATTGCACCCCTGCGGAGCGGATGAGGGATGAATCGGTTTATAGAATATCAGACGGTTTTAAAGATTCCAATTTTCATCATCCTATTTTGTAATTAATACATCGATTTGATTATTTTAACATTCGCACTGCCACAGTATTAGGGGTGTAACAAAAACTGATTTGAATCAGAAAATCAGTCTTGAATTAAAAGATTTCAGCATATCGAATTGAACCGAACCGTATTGAATCGACTTAATGATGAGATATATTTATATAAGCCTATACAAGCCTCATATTCCCTTTTTGGAAAGCATCAATCTCCGTAAAGATTTCCCTTTTAAATAACTTAAAGCGGAAGTAGAACTTGCTGTCAACTGAAAATGACATCACGACTACTCAGGGCTCAGGTAAGGACCAATCACGGCTCAACTTCAGAAAACAGGTGAGCAGGTGAACGGTTTCTGTGATACGTACGTATCACGTATACGTATTGGGGGGGTCTAGCGAGAACCTCTCTCAATCAGAAAATTTGTTGTAATTTAAAAGATGGATCGAATCATTCCACTTTAAAACGTACCGTCCTTGAACAACCCGTTTCGAGGTACGTATCGAATTGTCTTTTATTGGCGAGATGCCCACCCTTAATATTTATTATCCTCCCATTCCCAAACAAACGTAGAGAAAGTAACCAATGGCAAATCTATTGACTCACCCGAATAACACACCAAGGCAAGATGACTGTTAGCTTAAGATATTTCGCTAACTTCCATGCTTGAAGTCATTTTTTTATTTTGCTGCTATATATTTTTTCCATGTGTTCTTGATTTTTTTTGTGTGTGTGTGTGTGTCTATATATTTTAGCAATGTTGCCCTGATAATTATGAAATGAAAATTGCAAGCTGGTCACACAGTATGCAGAGCGTTTTTGATGGACGTTTCACGTCACTCTTGGACAAGCTGCACCGCATGCTGAAGATAAAATGGAAACCCAAAGGACACCTGCTTTGCCTCATGGCTAACCAATTTGATGAAAATATTCATAAGTCCAATCGAATCTTTGAGCTGTGGATATTTACCCAGACCATGAGATCTGAATGATGAACAATTTGACCTTTGCAAGCAGATTTGAATTTCAATCAACTTACCACAAACTGATGTACGAAGCTATATATGAAAATGCAGAGTGGTTCCATGTAATTAGCTCAGGCTTACAACAATGTGCTCTGGTCATTAGCACGGGTCCGTTGGGCAAATAATGAGCATGCATGTAGGGGGGAGGGATGGGGGGGGGATTCATTCAAGTGTATAAAAAACTGAATTCATCCTTCCCTCCAATGCAATATGCGCTCCATACATAGCAGCCTGTCAGCTTTTATTCATGGAGCCGACCTTTGTCTGCACGGGCCTCATAACTGACATTTTCAATTACACTGCAAACAACTTATCAATATGCATGGATTTCCAAGCCAATATCAGAGCAAACAGAGTCGTTTGGCGAGCTGAGTCTGTCAGGAGAGAGAAATAGGGCAGACATGTCAAGGTCAGGATTTTGTTAATGAGGGACGGGCCGCTGAATAATTGAATGGGCTGAGCAATATCGACTGTTGAAGCAGAAGCGTTTAAAGCGTTGGCGATCGTTAAGGAAAATCCTCCCAGCACTTTATGTTCTATGGCAGTAATTTATGCACGGGCATTCAAGCGGGTGCCCTATGGTTCATGGCACTGAAGGCACAAAGCAATGAGTGGATTAGCCAAGCACACATTTGAAACAGCAGCCAAGCGTGGAAGTCATTGCTGTGGATGAAGTGATGGCTCTGGTGGTGCAATTCTTCAGCTGTGCATTTTAAATACACTGATAAATGGCAACGAGAGAGGTGCTGAATATGTGCTTTGTGCACCTTGTGGAAACATGGAAAAACGTGCAAGGAATGTCAATGCTGGGGGCGCTCATGCGTCACACATTCAAAATCAGACGTGCTGCAGACGTGACAGAATGTGTGCGGCGGTTTCTGTAAACACGTTTCTGATAGAAAAATGTGACGGCATGCTCACGTCCGGCAAAAAAGAATGATGTTACTCCTACTTCCCCAAAACGTGCTTCTGGGGTTAATTGAAGACCCCAAAACTGAGGTCTCAAACTTGCAGCTCGGGGGCTACTTGGGTTATAGTACCAGGTTGCTATTCTGTGGCCCCCTAGCTTGCTAATGTCACATGAGCAAACTCAGAAAACAGGTGAGCCGTGATTGGTCGTTACCTGAGCCCTGTGCAACTTTGATATCGTTTTCAGTCAGAGCAAGTGGCAAAACGGCCGCCCCCTGAGATGGATAAAAAAATGGTGGTTGTTATAAAGAAATGTTTTGACTTGGCTTCCCCTTCCCCAACGATTGGCCTGGCATGCTACTTGCAATGTTTTCAATAATCTGGTCAGATTGTTGTCTATACGTGAACTTCGTACTACAAAATGCAAATCTTCAACCTTCCCGTTTATGCTGTCCTGTGGTAAACATAACATTCCCTTTGAAAATCATTACCCTAGCCAGAGTTTTCCAAAAGCTAATTTGTCAGTGCCTTAAAATAATCTGCACCATAAACTGCTCAGCAGTTGTGGCAACAAGCAGTTCTCATGCCTTAAACCTTGAACTATATCTACTCCCTACAGGTTAGGAGCTACTGGGGCGTGCACCTAATCCCTCTATGTAATTACTGCTCCTTGCAGTGACCACAGCATCTCAGTGTAAATCAGATTAGCCCGTCTAAATCGCTTTCGTTTCTCTTGAGCCCATCAAAGAATTCCTTATCTCCACCCAGAGAGCTAAACAACACCGAGACAGCACGCCTGCCACTTCCCACCCCCAACGACACAGCCTGTTTATTTACTAGGCACAGGAAAGCAAGCGGTTTCTCCACGATACACAAACAGACTGGGCACAACCGGCCCGGCTGGGTGGCCAGAATGTGGGCGGAGGCGGGGCTGACGACATGCAGATAAGCGCCAGCATCACGTCCACGGCTTCGTCACTGCGCCATTTGAAACAGCAGAAGCGAGGCGGACGCGCCAAGCGGGCAACAACGTTGCTCGACGCGCTGTAAATAGAAGGTCGGCGGACATGATAGAGATGTATTACTCCTCCCTCGGCTGCCTCCTTCCCATCCAATTTATTCCTCAGGTCCTACATTTACAACTTTGAGAGAAGAGGAAGTGGGGGGCGGGGCCGGGGTTGTGCTTGGGGGGCTGCTGAGAGGAAATGCAGCTCTTCAGTGGGAATAGAGACAGGCTAAAGTAAAGAGGGGGAACAAATGAGGTCTGTGATCCTGGCTGTCCCCCCTTCCGCCCCCCCCCCCCGTCCTCCTCCCCCCTCGCCAGCAAGCCCCAATCAGGCTGAAGCAGAGCTCTCAGCGTGACAGCCAGGCTTTTGTTGCTGTCTGAATGGAGGTTAAATATCCCTCCAAATCAGAGCTCTTTGGCTTTCTGGAACCATCGTCTGACAGCAAGTACCTTTCACATGCTAATGCACATGTTTTTTTTCTTTTTTCTTTTGTAACCAAGGCTGGACAGTGGTATCATGCGAGAGAGCGATGAATAAAGCGAGCAAATTCGCTTTTTTCCCTTCAACTTTCCTTAGTCACTCCTTCTTCTCATCCCTTTTTTTATCACCATCGCTTACAGACAACCCACATTCCACCCCCCTCCTGCAGGTTTTTTTTTTTTAAAAAGCACAGATGGTCTCCCCTGACCTGCTATTCTTCATTGTGTCAAACGCTTTGTCAGAATAATGCTACCCAACAACAAGCTGGAGGATTTTATTTGTTTCTATTGATGAGGCCCGTTAATTTCACAGGCGTCTCATTAGGCTTAAAACCACCAATTAATTCCTTTTGTTCTCATTAAGCGGCTAATTCCAAACATGAAGCGCCATGACAATGAGTGCTGCTCAGAGCCAAAGCCAGACAACACAAGCCACTGGAGCGTGAAGCAGGTAGGCCGAGGGAGAAAATTGCGAGGCGGGGTGGAGGGTGCGAGGGACATGAGCGAGTGAAAGTGCTTGAGCAAAGAGCAGCCCTGACAAAGGCTTCTGTTAATTTGGACAGAGCCTTAACACTTGACAGCAACTCATTAAGTGCTGGAGATGTCCCCTGGCTACCTCAAGGTTATCAGCACAGTTCGAGCCAGTTTTCGGAATGGAGGCTGCTCATTGGCAATGAGGGCGGCACATCCAAATCTTCACGCTCTTGGGGAAGGAGATGGTCTCAAAGGCATCTTTTCCATCAAAACAGAACCTACTCGGCCTGTAGTGAATGTTCTTATTGGTAAAAGGTAGTTTCATAAGTGCTATTACCAATGGTACCGTGGTATTTTTTTGTGTTCATGATTAACCTATAAGATTCTTCTTATTTATTCAAATAATAAGGTCTGAAAGAGGTTGGCGTCAACAATCTTAAAGCGAAACTCAAGGCAACCATTTTTTTTTTTGCAATATATTGTATATGCCCCACTAGCCTAAACGCGGCATTCTGATTAATATTGTGTTTGTAGAATAGGAATTAAGCAGATTACTCCATCCATCTCAGGGCGCTGCCATTTTTCCCTGTACTGCCCCCTGCTGTCGACTGAAATTGAAGTCAAAGTGCCCACCCGTTTCTGGCTATGGTCATGTGATGTTGGCAATGCGAGCCCGAGGGTAGCTTGACATCAGTTTGCCTATGCTCTTTCAGCCGTTGTTGGATTACACAAACTGTTTGAACTGAAAAATGCATAATGAACCAACAAATTCATTCATAAGTCATAGTACCACTATTCGTATGCGTGACACCAACCACACGATTAACACACATACTGCTTCGATTGGCTGGCAACCAGTCCAGAGTGTACCCGGCCTCTCGTCCAAAGTCAGCTGGGATAGGCTCCAGTTACCCGCGACACTAATGAGGACAAGCACTATAAAAAAATGGATATCGCTGCAGTATGATACTCCACGGTCTCCATCGTCCTGCTGCTTTCAGGCTCATCTCCGATGAAATGCGTTTCTTTACTGAGGTCAACAACTACCTGCCAAGAAGTAACTACAGGATCTATCTATCCTCCATTGTTGTTAGTATGCCTCATTCTGAGTGATGTGGTCAATGCAGAGATGTTTCTCTGTGGACCACAGAGCTTCTTTGAAGTGGAAAAACTGACCACTGGTAGCCGAGCAGAATTGAGCTTGGATTGTGCAGTGGAAAAGTGGTTTCGGTTATGGTTTCCATATTAGCTCTTGAAAATGATCACTTTGGATATAGAGGCCAAGTTTTCAAGTGTGGTGGACATGCATGAGTCACAGACCAAATATTGGTGGTAATTGAACTCACCATTGTTGTAGTGTACATTCTCCAGAGGGCAAAATGGACTCACTGTGCCTGACTATGAGGTAGTACACAGGTGTCAAACTTGTGAACTGGAGGGCCACTATCCTGCCTGTTTGATGTTTCCCTTCTCAAGCACACCTGATAACGGTCTTGATCATTTGAATCACGTGTGTAAGAGGAGATAAAGTTGCAAAACATGCCGGATAGCGGCCCTTGAGGACCAGAGTTTGACACCTGTGAGAACCTGTTTTTTTCTCCCAGTCAAGCAACACATAGAATAATGATATTTGAAACAAACTAAATAATTTATAGTCATTAATAATGACATATCAGATGTAAGTCTTATGTTTAGAGAACTAAAATAGTCTAGCGTCTGAACCTTCAAACGTGCCAAAGAGAAAATGTGAATCAGGACCAAGGCCAAAGCAACCCATTATGATCTTTATTGCTTGCAGGTGTTTCCCTTACGTCAGGCTCGAGTAGTCCTTAGGGAAGAGTGTTGCAATCATGAGATGGTAGAAGTGGCAAACACTTTTAACTTGAAACGAAATTAAAAGAAAGAAAAGAGAATAAACAAACAGCTCAGAATACAAATGGGGATTTAAAAACATGAAAGCAAGCAAAGTGGAGACCGAGGCAGTCATTTTTCTATTGGAAGTGTACTCACAAAATCTATCTGCTGCCTCCACTCCATTATCAGAGTGCAAGTTGTCATTATGGCCAAGGATATATGGAAGGCTCATAATATCCAGAGATTGCTAGTTTGCTGGACAGCACCTTACAATTTGCTGCAGCCTTGAAGGATCCTTGAGCCTCTCATGACAATTTACCAAGGGAATTGCCGAATGTTGCCTTTTGTCTACTGGAGACACGGGGCAATTATCCAGCCCCCAGTAATGTTTCCCTGACTTTAATCTCCTGGCTGAGCGCGTAAAGCAAAATGGGTAGTCAGGTTTCAGAGTGCCTCTGGGTTCTATTAACACACAACGGCTGTTTCTGCTCGGGCCAGGCAGCCAAGAGAGGAGTGCAATCTGACAGACAGCTCTCCCCTGGGCTTTTAAGGAGAAAACATGATTATGTCATAATATATTTTTGAAAAGAGATCCATTCCAAAGATTGTTGGTCTGTCTTTTCAATCTAATGTGCCTCTGCTTTTGTAAGGCTCAGTGGGAATACTGGGGTTGACGGATGCTTCAATGGACAAAACAATAAATAGATATAGTGTTCTACTTGTGAGAAAACAGACTAGGGGCCAGAAATTGAGGTTGAGATCCAGTTTCTGCAACCATTGAATCAAATGTTGTCATTTCCCTGGGGACAAAAAAGGATACCTAGCTATACTGAATTCATAGTAAGCCTCACTGCTAGCTGCTAGCTATCATTGACAAAGGATTTTACGGGAGGCGGCACGGTAGTCGACTGAGAGTTTGCATGCTCTACCCGTGCTTGCGTGGGTTACAATAGCACTAAATAGAACCATATATTCCTTGTATTTTTCGATGCAACGTGGAAACATACAAGAACGAACTCCTGTCTGCTGTTTAGGAATCCAATGGAAGCGATAAAGACAATTATTTAGTCTGCAATTCACACTTCTGTACCCTTGGCCTAGGGTAGAAGAAGGGTAGAAGTATGAGTAGTCAGTGCTGGGGATGATGATGGAAGCAGCCCTCATGTGGGCTCTGCAGTGGTATACGCCCTGCAGAGAGGGTAGTGGCGTCTTGGTGATCTTCTCAACAGTTTTCACCACTCCGTTTAGGTGTCTGCGGTCCATAGCAGTAGTACTGCCATACCACACGCTGGTCAGGATACTCTCCACAATGCAGCTGTAGAAGTTGCAGAGAATTTCAGGCGACATACCAAACTTCCTCATCCTCTGCCGGTACGCCTTCTTAAACCAACTCTGTAGTGTTCAGTGTCCAGGTGAGGTCCTCACTGGTGTGAAGGTGCAGGTAATTCTCTCCTTCAGTAATGAGTCTTATTACTGTGATGTCCTCCGCCAACTTGAGGATCGTGTTGTCTTTGTGGTAGACAACACAGTCATGGGTGAACAGGGTGGAGAGGAAGGGGCTGAGGACGCACCCTTGTGGTGTGCCCATGTCCATGGTGATTCTGAATGAAATCATGATACCAATCTTGACAGACTGTGGACTGCCAGTGCGGAAGTTGAGGAGCCAGTCATAGAGGGTAGGATAAGTAAGGCTGTATTAAAGGCGGCGCTATAATCAATGAAGAGCATCCTAATATAAGGAGGAGTCCCTGTTTTCAAGTTGGGAGAGGAAGAAGTGGAGTGTTCCAGCAATGGTGTCTGAGTGAAACTTATTGTGTCACCAGGGTTGGGAGGGTTACTTTCACAATGTATTCTGATAGAGTTAAGAGTTGCTTGTTAAAAAAAAAAAAAAAGTAGTTAGTAACATACCGGTAATCCAAGTATTAAAATCATTTTAAGTAACATTCTTCCTAAGAGTGCAAGTTTCTTTGTAAATTGGAACTCTTATGTAGTTATGTAATAGCAGCAGAAATACTTACTTTCACAATGTATTCTGATACAGTTAAGAGTTGCCTGTTAAAAAAAAAAAAGTAGTTAGTAACATACCGGTAATCCAAATATTAAAATCATCTTAAGTAACATTCTTCCTAAGAGTGCAAGTTTCTTTGTAAATTGGAACTCTTACGCAGTTATGTAATAGCAGCAATGCCATAAAAATCATGGGATAGTTTCCTAGCCAAGCCTTCACAAGTATCCAACCGATGGTAGCTGACAAGAACAACTTCCGCCCATTTCGCGCATTCTTGGTTTTTTCGTACTTTCAATTGGAACAGTGCTTGGGCCGCGACTGATGACGTTTCAAGAACTCATTTAATTTCTGGCCAATATAAACCTTACATGGGACAGCAACAGCAGTCCATTAAGCCAAATTGAGACCAGTTATCCACTTAACTCCATGAAAGCTTGTTTGGCCAACTTGTTTGAGAACAGGCAAGGACTCGACTGTGGCGTTTCTCTCTGCCTCGTATTATAAAAGGAAATCTGCAAAACAATCTTTTTTTTACCTGTAATAGAATTATATTTTTTTTTCTGTGACTGTGATGAATTAGAGTTACATTTTTAGGTTAACCTAAATAGATAACACGGATGTATTCCGTTACTCCGCAAGCCTGTGTGTCGGTAGTTGGATTGCAGGGGCCCAGTGTGTCTGGTATGTTGCTCTGGACGTAGGCCAACAGCGCGCTCTCAAAGCACTTCATAATGATTGGAGTGGGTGCTACTGGTGGTCATTCAGGCAGGTGCGTGTGCTCTTCCTGGGAAATGTTCATTTAAAGTTGAAATGTGTTATATTTTACTTCTGTGTTGTTGTGACATTTGTGGAGTTTCTTTCATGCAGGTATGTCGGTGTAAACACAACCTTATACGTCTCTTAACATGTAAGCAACATGTAAAATAGAAAGTCAAAAAATGTAATAGCCGCCATTAAATGGGAATTGGGCACTTGGAGAGGTGCAGAGTAAATCCAGCCAAATAATTCAAAACATTTACTGTATGTTCCAGAAAAAACACATGCAAACCCATTTTTATATAAAATGACAGAATGTAAATAGGCTATTATTTTCATCCAAATAAAAGAGCCAAATATAAACACAGGCACAAAATAAAAGAAGTAGCGCCTGACACTGAAGCTCCAGCACATTTTTCTGTATAATTAGTCATGTTGCATTTGTACTGTGCCTTCTTCAAAGAATGTGTGTTCAAATAAAATAATTATGTTAGCATTCTGTGCATAATAAGGAGTATTACTGTACCTTGGGTATTAAAAAATAACATTTGGGTGGATGCTTGGTACAAAATCAGAAGATGGTTTTGGTGAAACATGGTGATTATTATTTCATCTGTTCTATCTTAAACGACCTGTACGTCAGAAGACTTTGAGAAGAGTAGGAAAGACCCTTAGAAAACGATCATCTCACAACCGTCACAAATTATAGCGTTTTTAGTCACAGTCTAGTCTCCGACTGAGATTTTACTAAGACTGTGAATTTTGCATGGTCACAATTTACAAGACTACAACTAGAGTCTTTAGGCATTTTGCACGGTACATGTTCTTCGGCACAGTCACGTTTTTGCTGTTGTTTCCCATTTCGTCCATTCCTGTTTCCGGTTTTGTCAGAGCTCATATATTGGTTGTTGGTTGTGTCACGTCAATGCAAAGACTAAAAGACTTGTGATGATATCAAATATGTTTGATATAGTCATAAGGCCAAGACTAGGAAAAGACTCATCGAAAACATCTGAGATGACCACTTTACACTAAAGGATCAAGATGACGTGAGTGTGCTGTGACTCCAGTAAAACTCGAAAAACTTCCTTCTGACCTGAAGGTTTTAGTATGAGACTGTGAGAATTGGCATTAGTTGAAAGTATGTTGAGTAAAAGTTTTAAAAGCGGCTCTAGTCAGCGGGTTGAGAAGCCTGGGCTTTACGAGTGCTTGGCTAGCATGCTGGATGGATGAACAAAGATATATTCATAATTACTCATTTAATTGGACAAATATAGTGCTGATGATCTGTCACGACAACCAAGTTGAGAATCACTGATCTAAAGTAGCATCCAGATGGTTATGTTTGCTAATGTCATGTGATTTCACAGAGTCAAGTGCAACATCAAGTGCCCATGTACACCCCACCCCCGGCCCCAGCTCCCCTAAAAAAAAAAAACAACTAAAACCGTAGTCTGACCATAGCAGCAAAAGCAATCCAGCCTAATCCAAATAAATCCTGGTGTTTGCAGGCTTCTTCATCCTGGTTGGAAGCTGATGGCGGCTCGCCTTATCTTCTGCCTGTGGTTGTTCGTCGGCTGTGCGGGTCTCGTCTTATCAGGACCCGGCCCGCTAGGATTGGAGGGTTCATGGGAAGTAAACATAGAACCTGTCCTTTGCTTATCTACCCCAGGAGGCTGTCTGTGTATGTGCGTGCGTGTAGTAGCGGATGGAGAAAGAAAAGCCTGTTTCCATGACAACCTCTTCCTTTAACCCCCTCCTCTCGAGGAGAACCCCGGTGGTCTTTGTGTAATGCGATTCCACTAGAATGCACTGTGGATTAGAGCTGCACAGCCTTCGGGCCCAAGGCAGGCCAGTGAAGACATGATTACCCAGATCAAATGCTGTAATCACTTGGCACTGGAGGCTTTCACATCCATCGCAGATAAAACCTCGAACTGGCAATACTCAGGTGATTAAGGGATTATTATTCTTCATTTCATCATGGTGCCAGTCCCCCTCCTTCCCCTGCCGTCGAAAGAAAGGGCGCAATGAGGGAGGAAACACTATGTTGGCAGACTGTGACCAAATCCTGGCAGCAGTCATTTGCATGTATTGGCGTTAGAAAGCTCACCCCCACCTCTTTCATTTTCGAGAGGGTCTTCACTTCAACAATACGGGCAGAAGTGGAAGACTGGGCCGTGTTCTTATGTTTGCTGTACAACAATCTGTTTCTCAGTATGGGCTACTCCATGAGAACCTACCGAAAGCCCTCCATTGAGAGGTGGATCGGCGGAAGGCGAGACAATGACCCCGGAGTACGCAGGAATAGGCACTCAGAGGTACAACTTTTCATCGGGAGATATTCCACTTGTTTGATTAAGTGAGGAAGAAAACTGCACTTGAGCAAGAAGCTTAGGCTACAAATGTTGGAGGAAGAACACACTTGAGCCATGTGGGAAAAGAAAGACCATAGCCGTTAACAAATGGGCCCGTGAGAGCGGGCCATGGCGGTTGGCTCCATGCTGAAAGCATCCGGCCCCGCTATTATAATCCAACAACAACATCTGTGAAGAGGTACCCGTAAGAAGGGCTCACAAAAAGTCTTAGAGGAGCCTGAATGTGGAGTGGAAGGACTGGGGCCATTCAACTCATCCGCGCTCAAAAGTACTCATCTACCGAAAGCCCACTTGAGAGAATTTAAGAGCAGTATTTTGCATCATATTTATTTGTTATTTATATTTTTATAAGTGTCTCAAAGTAAAGTCTCAACGAAACGATTGGTAGCAGCATTAAAACCACACATCATATGCTGATTTAATTTTTTTTTTTTTTAAATTCAACTGGTGAGTGGAAAGTAGAAACAAGTTTGTGTCTCCAGTATTAATGCAATTTCAGTCATTTCTGAGTTCAAGCTCCCTTCCATCTCTCCAACAGCACGCGGAATGCTTTCCTCTCATGTTTGTGCTTCTCCAGAGACACTCGTCAACTCAGCCTGCATGGATTTACCGCCATTTCCTGACATTTACTGTCATGGAAGAGACTGTGCTCTGCAAATAGATGCAGAGCCAAGTCAGACACACACAAAATGGCAACAATCACAAGAAATACAGATTTGAAAATAGACCACAAAGTATCCCTAAGGTATCCTCCAATTGAGGAGCAAAACATATGATGGCCAAATTTTGAGCGAGAGTGAATTTGTCTTTGCCGATAGGTACCAGCAAGCCTGCGACCCTCGTGAGGTTAAGCGGTTCAGAAAATGGATGGATGGATGAACAGATGGATGGATATCTTCTGATTGGAAATGACACAATCGAGTGGCATCAGACGGTAAGACATTGTGGTCGCGACAAATGAAAAATGAAAAGCTTTTGCGCCATCCTTAAAGCGGAAGTCATCCCTAACATTTTTTTTCAAGGCTATGTTCTATGCAAGCCCACTAGTTGAAACAAGGCACTCTGATTAATTTTGCGTTTGTGGAATAAGAGTTAATCCACTCGTTTTTAGCCATCTCTTGGGGCAGCCATTTTGTCACTTCTGTCGACTGATAATGACATCACAACTACTGAGGGCTCAGGGAAGGACCAATCACGTCTCACCTGTTTTCTGAAGCTGAGCCGTGATTGGTCGTTACCTGAGCCCTGAGCAACTCTGATGTCATGTTCAGTCGACAAAAGTGACAAAATGGCCCCCCATGAGCTAGCTAAAAACGGTTGGATCTCTCATATTCAACAAATATTAATCAGAATGCCGTGTTTCAACTAGTGGGCCTACATAGAACATATTCTTGAGAAAAAAAAGATATGTTTGGGTTGGCTTCCTTGTTAAGGATCACAATATCTTCTGTCATAATTTATTTTAGAGCACTCTAATCATGTCTAACAATACAAATTATTGCGAATTTCACCAAATTTCCCCCTTTTGAGACCAACGAAGGTTATCTTCTACATAAAAACATCAGTATGCATGTATGGAGAAATGTTGTTTTGGAGTTCCTAAGCTGAATCCAAAGAGGCCCTCTGTCTTTCTAATGACATTGAATTGAATTCATTGAATTATTGAAAAGTTAAAAACTATACTCGGTAGTATACTCAATTCTCACATCAGCAGTCCCAGACAGTTTTTTTTTCTTTTATACGAAAACAGTTTATTGACTTCTCAACAACTGCCAACTGTACAGTCTTCAAGGATGATGACATGAATGTGAGAGTCGAATGTGTTTATGCAGAGACAATATTCCTCTATGAGCGCGTTGTAGTGGAATATTATGAAATACCGAGGAAAGCAAACAGAGCATACGCAAAATGTCATATGTGCTGATGACGTTTACTTGCCACCATAACACTTGCATATCAGTCACAAAGTGTCAAACACCAGCAAGATACAGATGGGCCGCTTAGACTGATGTGTTTGTTGAATGAGGCAATGAAGCATCACATCAACAGGCTGAAAATCGAGTCACAGCTGCTTGCTCCATAAAAGCCATCAGTCGTTCAGTAGATAATCCATTTGAATGTTATTGAAAGCAGCCAGAGTCCACAGTGAGGTCTTCATCGAGCTTTTTTTTTTTTCCTCCAGAGTTTGAGCAAAAAAGTAGCACAGACCACCAATTTCCTCCTTCCAGTCAGACAAAAAGATTTTTTGAATTATCCACCGCTAAAATCCACGGGTCAACCATCTGTGTTCTGTGTTAAAGCAAATTCCAGTGGGGGGGAAAAGGTTGTTTTTCAGGGAGAGGGGGAAAAAAAAAATCCAAATTAGATTTCTGTAAAGGTCATCCAGCACAACCATTGTGGAAAAAAAAAGCAGCGAAAGGGGCTGGGGGGTGGGTGGAGGAAGGAAATAGAATATCCTCTTACAAAGTCCTAATCTAATTTTCATTCCCAGAGGGGACAGAAAATCACAGAACAAGAAAGAACCATCACAAGCGTAATTGGACACCAAAATATAAATCTATAAAAAGGCCTTTTTTTTTTTTTTTTAACTCCATTATGTACACTTTTCACAGGACCTCCAACGAGAAACTCCAGAGCGAAGCACCGCTTCTAGTTGTTTCATGGAACTTTATTTCCACATTAAAAAAAGAAGAAGAAATATCCCAAAAAAAAAAAAAAAAGAAAAAAAACCAGCAGAACATTATTTTCTTCTTAGTGCCTTTGGGAACTGCTCTCGCTGTACAAGTGTTAGTTGGATGAGTGAGGAAGTGCAGAGCCGAAGGTCACAACATCCGGGGGCCAAAAAAACATCCACCTCGGTCTGGCACTGCCAAACCTCCTGGCTGTCCATGAGGGGGCTCCAGGCAACATCCATGCTGTCTGTGAGGCGGGGGAGGGGGGATGGAGGAGTCCGCGGAGGAGGAGGAGCGCACCGACCGGTCCTGAGCACGAGCATGCCGGCAGACAAAGCGCTCCGCTCTTAGTAGATCACTTCGTACACTGTGGCCTTCTTGTCACCAGAACCCGTCACAATGTACTTGTCATCCGTGGAGATGTCACAGCTCAGGACAGAAGATGATTCCTTGGACTGTCAACAAACAAAGGGAAACATTTCAGGCGCCGGGTGCAGTGCCCAGTATCAATTCAAGTCAAGTGAGGAAGATCAGTTGACTACAGTGCAATATTAGATTGCAGCGATTGTGAAGTGATGGCCTGCTTCACTTCCAAACCACTTATTTGTCAAGTCAATAACTCGGGTTTCACTGATAGTTGAGCAGACGGCGGTCGCAGTGACCTTGCTCTTAGTCCAAACGCGTGCATGCTTTTGGACCAGCTACAGAAAGAAAATATTGATCTACATACCTGGAATATGCTGGCGCCGTAGGGAGTCCTCCAAGCGTTCAGCAGGTTGTCCTTCCCAGTGCTAACAAACCATTTCCCTGCGAGAAAAAAAGAGATTCATCGAATCAGACTGAACTAAAAAGAAAATGGTTTAGTAAGTTAACAACTCTAATTGATGAAGATACATAAACCGTCTTTCATATTAATCCATGGTTCCTTTGCCTTTATTTTAGCATAAGCCTAATAACCTTTTAAGATCAAAACATTTGTGTATCATAAATTTGACATTTTATTTTATTTGTAATACAGACGAATTTATTGCATGAGTTTGTTCAAAAAAATACATGGGGAAAAAGGACCTTGAAAAATATTGGTATATTACATAGCAATATTATTGTATTCATCTAACCTCACTATTTTAAATAAAAAAAATAAGAACATTAAAAAAAACATACAGACGTTCAAAATAGGTGACGATTAGTTTAGTAATTACACAAAAAGTTATATAACACTTCTCAGACATTTTGAGCATTCAAGAGTGTCAATACATTTGTTATCAAGCTATTTTTAGCACTTTCAAATGTAAGTTAATATTGCGTAAAATTAGCACGACCAATAGTATCAATTTGTGGTATTTTTTTTAAATTGACCGCATTTGGACATACGGGGTTTCCGTCCGACAGTGGCGATATGTAAAGCTTCCTGCTTTTTGTGTGTGTTCATACCACAGTAGGCAAACTTGAGGGAGAGTACGCAGCTCTCGTGCAGGTGCAGCTGATACTTGTCTGGTTTGGAGTGGTGCAGCACTTCCACGTTGCTGCTCTCCATGCCTACAGCCAGCCACTCGCCAGTCGGGCAGTAGCCTAGCGAGAAGATCTGGAAACGGAATCGTCACGACAACTCAATGACCAAAGTTTGTGCTATTGTGTCTTTGCTTGTTTGGTGTCGCACCTGTGAGGTGAAGTCATGCTGCTGCAGCTGCCGACCCTCCCTCAGATCCCAGGAGCGAACCGTGTTGTCTAGGCCGCCTGTCCATAGCTTAGTGCCGTCGTGGGATATGTCAATGCAGCTCGCGCCATCTGTGTGACCTTGGAATTGCCTACAACCAAAATAAATGGAGGCCAAACGTTACAGACATCGCCTATAAAAAGAATCAAACAAAAACGCCACTGCTTTCTTCCCACCTGACAAGAGTCTGATTGTGGAGGTCCCACACGGCAATATTCCCGTCACTGCAGCATGAGAAGCAGACTTTGGCGTCAGGGCTGATGGCCAAGGCGTAGCACGCCGGCGCAGAGGAGGTGAGCTCAGCTTTGATACGCGGCGTCTGAGAGGCCAGATCCCAGATGGTCAACGTGCTGGCCTCGCCTCCCACGATCAATGTGCGGCCATCGGGCAGCAGCTTACACGAGCGGATGTAGTTATCCCTGTTCTGTTGCGCAGAGGACACAAAAGCCAATCGATGCGTGTTCGGGGGCCGGGCGGCTTTGGGAGATTTAGCAAGAAGTCGGTGGCAAAGTGAATGAAAAAACAGCTGTCATAACAAATCAATAGGAGTGCTGCTTCTCAAAGCTAGTCGGCTCTCTTTTCAACAGATGTTTACGGTCACGTCTCCTTTGTTGTGTTTATATTCTTTGCAAAAAAAAATGTCATGTAATAGTTATCGACTCCTTCCTTCAAAATTTTGCGGCCTAGAGGGCATGTTATTATTGAACGAAAGCATGCTTATTTTTTGTTATAGTGAAGCTGTCAGCGCCGCGTGTGTGTGTGTGTGTGTGTGTGCGCGCGCGCGTGTCTCTGGCGTGGCCCACGTGTGTAACAAAGGATCATCCTACTGCTAATGGAACGAGCATTTGTTTAAACAGCTCGTCCCTGTTAAAACAACAAAGTAGGTTGTGAAAATGCACGCGATGAGTGAGCGGTGAATCAGCGGCACGCCTCACCAGACAGTCCAGTTGAGACACGGGACTCTTGCTGCCAGGTTGGCTGATATCCCAGATTTTCACGCAGCCTTTGCCGCCCGTGTAGACATGGCGTGTGGGGTTGCTAATGGTTACGGCACACACCACCTCGCCGTGACTCAGTGTGTTGATCTGACGAGCGTGGCGTGGGATTCCGGGGCCGATCAGGGCGTCGGGCGGGAAAGGCACAGGCTGCATCTGGCCGTCGGCACTCACGTGGAAGGAATAAGCGCTGGGGGGGGAAGGGGGGAGAGATTGACTGTTGGTGTTTTTTCACATTGTGAGGTGGGGCGTTAGCACTGCCGCAATAAATGAGGTGCAATACTTACGGTTTGCCTCCTGAGATGGACGTGAGGCTTGCTTGAAGTCCTGGGGCTCTCATGTGGGTATGAGGATCAAACCCCTGAAAGAGAACAACATGGAAGCAAGGCTGTTCAAGACCTCGACCGAGGCTTAAAAAATTGGCAGCTATGAAATGAATGATTAGGTAAAAGGAAGTTTTAGCCAGATGCAGAATTTATTGGTCATTCAAGGGAATAACATGAAAAAAGATCCTACATAGCCAAAACAAAGTACAGCTTTTGATTACTGCAAATCCAAATCTGAAATTTAAAAAATTCCGGATCAGTTTGTCATCTGAGCATCTGACAGATGCACAAAAAAATAACCGCCTTGGCAAAAGTAATCAATATGTGCGCTACAGACATTCCAAGCTATTAAATGCCAGTAGAGCAACTATTCAATAGAAGAGGATGAGTTACCATGGGGGAGCGTCCATAAGCTGCAGCGGCTGCGGCGCTCATCTGAGGGGAAATGTGGAGACCGGCATACACACCAGGACTTGTCAGGCCTCCGTTCATTTCATGATGACCCATCATGGCAAAGGGCGTGGGGTAGGAGCCTGCGATGGACAGAGGTGTACGCAAGGCTGGGGCTGCTGTAGACAAAGACAGCAAGCGCATCGCATGAGTGAGTGACGCCGCGGCGGATTGAGCGCAAACGGGAAGGCGAAGCCGAGCGCTGGTTTACAATGTCGAGAGAGAAAGGAGAATGTTACCAACCGAGAGCCTCCATGCCTGGTGGCTTGCCCAGGATGGGTCTGAGCCCAGGAGTGGAGCTGGTGCCAGGGGTGGGGGCATCATTACGCGGGGTGGGGGTGTTGGACTTGAGGCCAGGCGTGGAGGATTTGTCATTCTGTCGAGGGAACGGTGGAGCGAGAGCGTTCACAATCTGGGAAGCTGGGCAGCGTTCAGACTGACGATTTCAGAGCAAACTGTACTTAATCCAGTCTAATTCTGACAACGATTACAGTCCTGCACAGCCATAAACTGCTATTTATTCTAAAACCTATTACAACCACAATGGGGATAGGCACTTTTTATCCTTTTACTGCTTTGGCTTTAATCTTTTAGTGAGGCAGAGGGGAAAAGAAAAAAAAAATCCTGGAATCGTTAAATACATTGAGCTATTAACAGCCGGGACCTGACTGATCCTGATTTGGGACAATATTATCCCTGACGTTTAGTCATGCACTTAAAGCACAGACAGCAATTCCCTAATCCACTGCCAAAAACGTCCTAGATTTATTCGGACATATCCCTTTGCTCGCTCTTTTAAACCCCTTTCTGCCCTACTTTGAACTAACTCTGCTGCCTTACATGACTGAGCTCCTTGGCCTTGGAGGATGGGGTGCTTCCAGAGGACGCCACTGATGCAGGGCTGTTGGGCGTGTCCTTCTTGGGGGGGCGGGGCTTATCAATGCCATTCTCAGGCGGCGAGTGTGCTGGGCTGGCCCGAGGCGTGGCAGGGTCCTGGGGAAAGAAGACAGTTGAATGATTGAAATCTACGATGGGCAGCTGACGACCCGCAGGCCACCACACTCAGGGTGCTCTTCAGTTCAGTTTTGAAAATAAAAATGTTTACTGTAGTCGATCAGTTTGAAGTTGTAATAACAGTGTTCACCACTAGATGGCAAAAATGGCTCAAGAGCACCTCCGAGCCCAACACTGTGCACTTCTCATCAGAGGCGAAGAGAGAGTGGTTCCTGGCCAGAAGTCAAGAAAATGGCGATTTCCAGGTAAAAGCAGCGTTTGCCAAATAAAAAAATAAAAAAATCTGCCTAGTGGACACATTGGGGTCAGTCTTACACTGAACATTGTTCACACAGGTCAGTGAGCCAGCCTATTTATTTGGGGGGTTTTGAATAATAGAGAAGGGCATTTTACTAAAAATTGAGCATCCGTTATTCATCATCCGTCATCCGCCCTTTTTTCCGGGTGGGAAAAAATAGTACCCGTCTATAGGCCCGTTCGCCTCTATTCTTAAACGGGCGTCCGTCTGCGAGTCTGTCTAAACTTTCTACCCCCCCACCCATACGTATGCATTTGCTCCATATTCGTGTAATATTTGAAGACACTCTTCTGTACATTGGTTCGATTTAGGGCTGAAACGAGTCCTTGAGTAATTCTGGTACTTCGGTCAAAAAAAAAAAAAAGCTTTTCTCTCAAGTACCCCCTTATTTACTGTCAGGAAGAAATAGTCAACCTAACCGCCGCCAAAACAACTTCAAAATAAACCTTACTTTACCAAATAAAGGTACACTTTTATTTTGACCTTATTCCCAGCAGCGTGTCGCGGCGTAACGGCTGACTTCACTCGTCTTCCAGTCTGTGTTTGCAGCATTTATATTTCCGTCACAAAGCGTTGTTACCAAAGTCAACATACAAGTCGTTGTCCAATCATGGCTCAGCTTCAGAAATCAGGTGAGCTGTGATTGGTTGTTACCTGAGCCCAGAGCAGTTGTCATTTTCATTCGACACAGGTGACAAAATGGCCGCCCCCCCCTGAGATGGCTAAAAAGGGGTGGATTTTGCTGCTTAACTCATATTGCACAAACGCAATATTAAATCAGAATGCTGTTGTTTGGACTAGTGAAGGCGCATAGAACATATTGTAAAGATTTCTGTGGGGTTGAAAGTACAGAATGTTGATTATCTAAAAATGAAAACCAGATGGGCATTCCTTATTGAGCGGAAATGTGTTTTTTTTGTCTTATGTATTTATAATTGTTCTTTAACAAAGCCAAAAAAATATTTATATTCTGAATACCTAATTATTCAATACAATTTTCTGTAGGATATCCAAATATCAAAATATCCAATAGTTGCAGCCCTAGTTCAGTTAAAAAAAAAAAGACACATGCACATATTTGGTCTTTATATAAAACGTAATTTTTGGTACACGTGTGCTTAGGAGATACGTGGTCCTACGTGGCCCCCCCCACTCGCACTGACGAAAAATTGTGGCCCCCTCCATCGTATAAGTTGCCCGCCCCTGATTTAAATGGTTGCCAAAAAGAGCTAATAAATTGTATGCTCACCTCATTAGAAACATCGACCACCAAGTCATCACTCTTCTCTCCATCGCTGTCCTGTTACAATGAAGAGCTTATGAGTGAACACAAATCTAGATTGAAAGAAATCTTTGATGTGTACCATACATACATATCTGCTCATGCTGTCCTTCTCCTCCACTTTGCGCTTCTTGGAGTCCAAACTGTAGTCGGAGGAGCTGCGGTGCTTCTCGCTGGCTGTGCGTAAGCTTTCCGATGGCGATATTGAGTTATTCTGAAAGCAGAAAGGCAAACAAAGGCTTTATTAGCTTTTCATCTACCAGTGAATCATTCATCCGTTACAAGTTGCTCACAGGGAACGCCCTGTGCCAAGGCAAACACTAAAAGCGTCTCATTCACGCAATTACGGATGCCGCAGACTCTTAAAATGCAGCTGTGAGCCAGCACCAAAGTGTACCATGACACCAGCCAAGCCCAATCTCACACACACACACACACACACACACACAAGCCTGTCTCTGGCCGCACAACAGAATGGGCCATTATCTGAGCTGAAAGGAGGATGGCTTGTTTTCTAAGCCGGGCTCCCTCCTTCTCATAGCTGGACAACAAACGACCTCACGGGGACATGAGCAGAGTGTTGTGGCTGAACAGAGGGCCTTTTCTCTGAACTCACTCAGGCTAAGCGTGAGAGAGCGCGGGGAGGAGAGAATGTGGACGTCGCGGGCATTGATTGCCGCACTGTGCCCGGGCGCCGTGTCAGCTCGGCCTTTGAGGCAGAAAGACAAGCTCGGCGTTGCCAGTGGGCACGGCACCGTGGGACAGGCCAGCGCTTCTCGCTGAAGCCTGCACGCCCACACAAACAGAGACACAGCGCACTCCCGACGCCAACAGAATGGGCGGAGCTGGGCGGCAGTTCAAACCCCAGCACGCCCCCCCCCCCCCCCCCCCTCGATTCCCCTGCCTAGAACAAAAGCTATAATGCGGACGAGTCAGCGGCGGGCTGAAGAAGTGAACAATGGCCGACGGACTGGCAGCCCGGGCAACGGGCCACTGTCTGTATAATGACTGACCTTTAAAAGGATGCTTAGCGTGACTCATTAACCGGAGTCACCACTCGGCTATCAGATGACCTGAGACGAGAGCGCAGAAACAAAAACAAGGCCTGCTAATCGCCCCGGGAGTTCCATTTCTTCAGACATGACTGAACCCATTGAGCTGACCGAGCCTACATAAACCCAATCTCACACGCCCATCACAAGCCATCAGAGATCACAGCCATTCAAATTAAACGCTCGGGAAGGTCCGCCCACGAGGAAATCAAAACACTTTCCCATTTGTGCCTCTAAATATTCATCACATGCCAAGCGGGAGAGGGAACGGGCTCGTAAACAAGGGAGACAGTGGAAGGGATCAAATAAATCCTTTAAGACAGGGACGTCCACGTCATTCGATAATTGTGATGAAATGACATGGCTTCTAATCTCTTCGGCATGATACCAGTCATTTCCCTCGTGGATTTAAACACTTTGGATTTACATGATCAACCTCATTCGACATGAATTGTTACTTCTTTTTTACCTCCGTCTCAAAAGTTTTCATTTCCATTTGTTTTGTCAGCTGACCAAATTATGCAAAAGCTACTCGAATCCATCTACTTTTTGCCCTGCTTATACAGATCCCGTTTGCTGGGCCAGCCTTGACGTCCGTCTACATCGCCTCTTCCAGCTCCACCCGGAGGATCCCAAGGCGCCCCCAAGCCAGCTGTGAGAGTCCATCCAGCGTTTCCAACGTCTTCACCAAGGCCTCCTTCACTTTTAGCTCTTCCCTGAACACCTCTAGTTAACAGAATTGCACGCAACTTTGTGAAGGGGTCAGCACGGGCCAAGGAAGACGCCATTAAATCGGTGAATTGAGATTTTCCTCCCCTCCATGTTTCAACGTTGTAAGCCCTACTATCTATTTTCTATATTGCTTGTTCTCATTACAGTCGCAGGCGAGCTGGATTCTTTTGCTGCTGGCGTTAGGCAACAGGCAGGGGAGACCCTGGAATGATCGCCAAGCAACGGTAGCGCACATTTTAAACAAACGAACAACAATTCACACTTACGGATAATTCACAGTTATTTATAGTATTCGGTTAAACTAATATTCATGAGTACAGCAGAACCTCGAATTACTAGCGACCCAGTTTACCGACAAGTGCTTTCTCCGAAAAATTAAATGGGGTGACATTACTTTTCAGTCTACGAACAGCCTTGGCGTTGCTGCGAAAGGCTCAGAACTTGTGCAAGTCAGCCCAAAGATATTTTTTTCAAGAATATGTTCTGTTCATGCCCACTAGTTGAAACAAGGCATTCTGATTAATATTGTGTTTGTGGAATATGAGTTAAGCAGCAAAATCCAGCCGTTTTCAGCCATCTCAGCGGTCGGCCATTTTGTCACTTCCGTCGGACTGAAAATGACATCGCAAATGTTCAGAGTTCAGATAACGACCAATCACGGCTCAGCTTCAGAAAACAGGTGATTGGTCGCTACCCGAACCCTGAGCATTTGTGATGTCATTTTCAGTCGACAGAAGTGACAAAATGGCCGCCCCGGAGATGGCTAAAAACGGGTGGGTTAACTCATATTCCACAAACGCAATATTTATCAGAATGCCTTGTTTCAACTAGTGGGCCTGCATAGAACATGTACTTAAAAAAATATGTTTGGGCTGCCTTCCGATTGGCTCCATGCTTCAGGCATCTTTTTTTTTTTTTTGCCTAATATGGCCACCGCATCCCACAATGCAATGCAAAAGCTGTGCTGCATTGTGGGAGGTGGTGGCCACAGCAGTAACCACAGCGAGCGTAAACATTACCATACTCCAAAAGACGATGACTGCACAGAGACGCGCTGTTGAACCCACTGTCATTTCATCATCATAAATTGTGTTTCCCCCTACTGAAAAAAAACGGGAAAAAAAACCCGACGATGCCGCTGATGCAAAAGTAATTGTTACTTTCACACTCACCGTGCTCTCTGTGTGGCGAGCATCGCCATGGTGGTCACGATGAAGAAGATGAAGTCGAGCATAACAAGGAGAGAAAAGAAGCCAGTTAGTGTATCATAACAGATGCCCCCTGGCACAACGTGCGAGAATCAACTTGAGGGCATCGGGCCTCACTTATCGGCTTGCTAAAGCTGTTGAATCGCTTATGCAGTCGTGGGCCGGGAATGTATCAGCTCATTACCTCGACAGAATGTGAACAGACAGGATGTGCTCATCACCTAAGGGCCCTGCGACTGCTCTATAGAGACGGAGGGGCGCTCCGCCGTGAGATGCTTTTTTTTTTTTTTTTTTTACCCTTGTTGAACATCGAGGCAGCTGTCTCAACATGAACCTAACACGTTCATCTGTTGCTAATCGGGCCTCACCTCTGTGTTCCAGATCGTGGTGGTTCTTCTCATCCTTTACCGGAAGGTGGGCTTGGCTGCCCAGGGCTCCGAGCGCAAGCAGGCCCGATCCCGAGCCCGTAACGGGAGGGATGCCGGGGGGTTGCAGGCCGGAGGGGTGCGGGGGCAGCTGGACGGGAGGCCCGTGGGCGGCGTGGGAGAGGTGCTGCGCCTGGAGCTGCTGCTGCTGCGAGTCGACACGCAAGACACCAAGTGGGTCGGAGGGAAAAGGCAAGTAGAGAACACGTACTAAACAGAAATAAAGCTGATCTGTTGATGATATTAACACGTTGACACATTCTATTACCGTCCGGATCGGAACGCCACCCCGGGCGGCGCTATTTCTGGACTGTGCCAACTGTAGCCTTGCGCACTTGAGACTCGCAACACCGACTTGCGCCCGCTCCCCTTTTACGAAACTAATGCACGAGACTCTGAACGCGACGCTTGATTGCGCAGCAGGAGCAGCGTGTCGAGTGAAAGAAACAGGAACGACAAAGAGCCACTTTGAGTCGACCTGCACTTAATGGAGAGTAAACATTTCACTTCAGGTAAAATAGTGCACTGCAGCGCCGCGGCACTTTATGCTCCTCCGCGCCATCAGTGAGCAATCCTCTTCAGCAATGTGAGGATGCGGAGGAATCTGTCGGCCTGCGGGGCTAAACAACTACCTGATTTTAAAACACTTCCAAAAACCCAAGCAGACGCTTTTTTTTTTTTTTTTTTTACCCCCATCAAATTCACGTTGCTGGATTAACAGAACATGAATCATTTGCACGGGCGAACTTAAAAAGACTGAAGGAACGCTAAGTGCCAGGAGCTGGCACTGCGGCCGTCTCACTTGGAGTGTTTGGAGTGCGCGTTTTGTGTGCATCTGGAGGGCTGCTGTGGGAGCCAGGAGCAGGGGGTCCCACGCTGGCACTCACTCAACTCTCCCATATTTGCCATCAATATTTGAAAGGCACGGGGAAATGGATGGGAGTTAAAAGCCCCTTAGCATGGAAGTAAGCAGTTTAAAGCAAGGTTAAATAATACTTAGCTGAGACACCAATAAAAACATCAGCAATTTATTACCCGTCTGTGAGCCAGCTGAATAATTCAGCCGCCGTTACGACATGCGCCTCCTCGCTTTTTACAAGAATGGCTTCAATCCGCGGCCATTATCGCCACTTCACCGATATTAGGCACTAAAGATCGGAGAAGTGAAACAGCAGACCGCCAAGGTTTTGTATTAATTGCTTCATTCTTCCTGCAGTATCGGTCCTGGAAATAGAGAGGCCTGCATTGGTAAATGGCTGGAATGACTTTACTGTGCAACCTCATCGTTACAGTATGTCAACGTAATTACAAACTACTGCTGGACAGCGAGGGAGGGCCTGAGGGGGGAAGAAAAAAAAAAAAAAAAAATCAGGGCAGCAAGTTGTTTATAATATTGTGTCCATGAGGGAAATTAAGGGTCGCCAGCAGGGGAGAGCCATCCTTGCTCGTTGTGTTTAATGAACCACTGATGGCTAATATGCATGGTTGATCAGCTAGAGCGCTCATTAGAGGACCATAAATGAAGACAATAATAAATAAAGGAGTCTATTCCGTTTGCTCAAATTTAATCTTCCACGATAAAGACATTCTTTCTTCTTGGACTTTGTAAAAACAGATAAAACTACGCGTCATTTTGTGAGTACTATCTTGATTAATTTGACAGCTCACTTGTACAACTGTTTAGGATACGCACGCCCCAAAAAAAAAAAAAAAAAAAAAAATGTGACCTTGAATTTAACATAAATTAAAGAGACATTTGCACATACTGCTGGAAAAGTAAATCTGGGCTACGTCTACATTGGGTCTATTAGCGACTCCAACTGGAACCACTCAAAGTCATCTCGACACATGCAGCTGCCCTAGTTGCATCCTATTAATGGCCCTCAGCCCCATCAATAAGGCATGGAGCCATCTCCTGAAGGCTGCCTGGCACGCTCTTTCACCCCACCTTGCTTTACAATATGCATGAGGATTTTGGCATGCCTTGCAGAGCTTCTCCTCAATGAATAACTGATGGGAAGGTGTTCGTAAAACATACAAGAGGTACATCACCAACTCTTGCACCATGAGTGGCCGGCGGGGGCCTAAATGCTTCATAATATAGGGTGGGCGCCAAACAAGATAGAATGTTTTAACACAAGACAACATAGAGGACAAAAAAACAAAACATAGTGGCAGGACCACAATGTATTCATCCATAAAACATCCAAATGTTTCAGCAATCGGGCAGATGTATTCTGATAATTGATTTTTATCAGCAATTTCTTTGCAAGTAGCAACGTACAGGGCCGAAAGCAGCCTTATTTCAAGGTATCGGGTTCTCGTGAAGGTTACCTATACCAGCCACCAATACTTAAGACCCCCCCCCCCCAAAAAAAAACAAATATCTGACTTATTGTTAAGTCCTCCTCGCCAGTAGTTGGCGCTGCACTGTGGCCGTTTGACACATCAGGAAATGAATCAGAAAGAAAGGACTTTTTTAACAATTATCAATCATTGTGTTAAGTGAAAGTTTAGTGAAATTTGATCAAGAGTAGGGCGGTGCCGATATTTGGCATTTTCACGAATATCGGTGTCGGCCATTTTTAAAAATCTGATGGTTGATAAATCAATTTAAAACTGTGTTAACTTCAAGGAACTATTTACATTTTCTGTTAACTTGATAAGAGATTCTATCGACCCTGCGAACACTCTGCACACTTTGTTTTAAATCAAAACAAAGATAAGCGAAATTTTAACATTTCTATCATTTAGACATTTTGGAGGACTTTATTTACTGTAAAAAAATATATGGAGCTATAGTTTAAGTTTTCATTTCACTTTTGAAGACATGCTGATGACACTGGCAGCGCCCTGAACTTTTTGTGAGAATTTTACACCAAAGATGTATATTGGCAAACATTTATAACAATAATAATACACTGATTTCATGACAAAAAAGTAGTAGCTGGCTGGCAGTTTTAAGTGGCATAACTTGTTAAGTTTCAGTACCGTTTTATCAACACCAAGCAGCATTCGTTAAGTGCAATAAAACATCTGGCTCAGTCCAAAGGGGACAAAATCCATAGTCTCAAGACACCCACTCAGGCAAATTCAGCGGCGAAATCATCTTGGGACAAAAAGTCCCCAAAGGGGGGCATCTATTGAATTCCAATATGTGGCTCCAATCAGCCCGCGGGGCCAACCTCCGTTAAAGACTCTCCGAGTGGAGTCGATCACTGATAGCGCGAGGGTGAAACCAATCACGGCGGCTCGGAGGGTGCTGATCAATGAGGAACAGATGGTGTTTTTAAGGCGGTGATGAACACAGAGTGCAGCAGAGGCGTGATGGCCAATTGCCGCCTCACCTTCAGCTGGCTGTGTTGTGCTCACCCTCAGCCTTTTAATTCCCACAGCTATCCGGGTCAGCAGTGAGGGATGAGGCTCCTCGTTAAAACCTTAACCAATTAAAGCAATACTAGCTGAGAGGAGGATTCTCAAGAGCTCTCAGGCTCTCATTTATAAACGCACAACAAGGCAGTGAAGACGCCGCAGAGACCGAAGTGGGAGCAACACAAGAGTTCAGAGCTCCTCTTGTAGCGTGTACAGCTGGAATTTATCCATAAACGTACATATATACTAGGGCAGCATGATTTTGGAAAAACAAGCGATATGCGATATGGTTGTGGAATATTTTTGGTCACATTTCTATTGTCCAATGAATATATAAGTATATTATATACTGACACTATGTTCAAAGCTGCATCAATTAAGAGCATCAACAGTTAACAACATAGGATACATGAACAGCATTCACAAATAAGTATTGTGCCTTATAGGCACCAACCAAGATTTTTAAAAAAGAATAAAAAAAGGGGGTACACACGGTGAGAGGCAGATTGGGAAGTCCACGTACCCCGATGATGGCATTCAGCTCAGTCATAGTGACCTGCTTTGCCCGCTCCACTGCCTGAGCAACCTGCTGTTGGTGCTGTGGGAAGACATTAACACAAAGGCATTAGTCATTTTGAAATCCACCACTATGTTTTCATTTAAAATGTCATAGCAAATGCTATTTGCTAGGGGTGCAACGGTACGCTAAATCACATTTCGGTTCGGTTCGTTTTTTTTGGAAACTTCGGTTCGGTATATATTCGGTACAAAAAACTGAATTTTCTTTCTTTTTTTTTTTTTTAAATATATTTATTTTGATTTTGATTGATTGATTTTTTTTATTTTTTAGAAAAAATAAATAAGCGCGAACCATTCGGGTGATATGCTAAGAAGTTACACCAGAATAAAAAATACACAAACAATAAAGATCTCTTAATTTTGCAAATTCTTAAAGACACTGAAATCTTTAAACACTCAGCAGCAAAAGCCTATGACACATCTAAGTATTCAAGTTAAAGACAAGTTGTCATTACAGTACACATACACTTTTTGTGATGACTAACAATACATACAATAATTGCTAACTGTATTAAAACTCTTTTTATAATGAAATACGGTAACTTTAAAAAGTCTTTATGAAATTATTTACACTTTTTAGGCATTGAAATCTTTGATTGTTCAACAGCATATTGTAACGAATTGGCTTATCTGTGTTGCGGTCGGATTTGTGTGTTGCTGAGTTGTGATGTTTCCGAGTTTCATGAATGCATCGTACGGCTAGCGAGAGAAGCGGCGGAGAACGAAGAACAGAGCTGTTGTGTTTTGTTTTTGGCTAAAAAGACTGCTTGCTTCTTCTTCGTCTAAGAAACATTCAAAGTCGGATAGTCGTTATTATGTTAGACGTGATACCTGCAACATAGCCGCCCATCTCATGTAGCAATGTTGGCACACAACTTTCGGACTTAACCATGTACCTTTCCCCATCGGCGATTTTAACAGGACAGCCAGAATGTTCCAAACAGGAGACCGCAGTGTACGGGGGACCATCGAGCTCTGGCTTGTTTGCGTATGCCATTATTATGCCATTTATTCATGCATTTATGATTCATCACGGCTTCTGGCGTCCTGGCCGCCCCCCCCCCCCCCCCCATGTGCAACAGTCAATAGCGCCCGTGCGTAGGTTCGCGCTAATAAGTGGACCGAACCGAACATGCCATACCGAAACGTATTAATACATCACGTGTACCGTTACACCCCTACTATTTGCGAATATTGAAGTGCAGCGGAACGTTTTCAGTTGATCGATTTCAAATCGGACTACACCAGGAATACATTTTAGGGGGACATGATGGGCCGGGAATGGGGAAAATGTCGCACATAACTTTGGAATTCAAACCGAGGTCCTGATCTCAGCGCAGAGCATCACAAGCTGCGTGATTTGATTTCGGGCCCTTTTTGTTTGTAAGTTCCAAAATAAGAACACACTAATAATCATACATTAAAGTTTTAATATTAATCGAGGTGAAGATCATCCGTCTGCTTTCACGGAGGACGACATAAATCGGAGAATATTTACTGTTGACAGGCTGAAATTCAGAGGATTTGAATAATTTTAAATGGAACACGGTCTCTCAACGATTAATTGATTAGCAAAATAATCACTGAATTATTTCATAATGATTAGCTCTCAATGCATCCGTGCACCTCCCATTGAAATCCAAACAAATCGAAGGCCGACCAGCATTCCCATGTTCCGCTGCGACCAAGTGGCGGAATCGCGGCATCAAGTGTCTATCTTGAAAGTGTAACGTGATGGCTTTTGAGAGCAGCATTCAAAGCTTACCTCTTGTGACAGGAAAGGCATAATTTGAGCTAAGATAGCGTTGAGCCGTTTGGCAATCTCCGTCTGGAAGACAACAGAGGAGCAAAAGCAGACGTGAAAATATGAAACAAACAGTGGCTTCGCGTAACCCCGCCTTTAATGTTTTACACCGATTAAGTCAATTACTGCGGCAATCAGAACTGCTTGACTCAACATCCTCTAAACAGCGTGATATTGACATTTGAAAGATTTAAAACATTAGGCGAGCCCAGGGGGATGGAGCACAGCTGTGCTGAGAGTGCACTCCATGCTAAACGGATATGAGGCGGCGGGCAGAGTGCTGTCGGATTGAGAGGATCCTCTCTCGCGTTTGCCCTCCTTCCCCTCGTCGGAGAGTGCACTGTCCTGCACTTAACCTCCATGTTAAACCGCACAACCACACCCCGGGAAGTGGGGCCCACCAGGCAAATGTGATGCTTTACTTACATGTGACATTTTGGGCAGTTTGCATGCACCGCGTAAAAATGAAAAACTGCGTAACGACCTCAAGGGGAACACGCGGCCAACGTATCAATACTATGAGAGGGCCACGCTGCCTTTTTCCTGGTCCATTTGTCAGTGCGAGGCAACTGCCAGCGCCCTCCTAGCCCCCCCATCCATCCACAGAGGCCTGCCTCCATTCTTCCGCCTGTCGAGCAAGCGCCATGGCAACGGCTGCAGCCCTATCTTGCTGGGATCATTATGCAAATGGAACCTCTCCTTGACCGTAACAGGCTTTAAAAATCATATTACGTGCTTGGAGGCAGGTCATTAAATTGAATTTTCGGCCTGTCGATCACATGAATGCTGCAAATGAATGCCGGGTTAAAAAGAAAAAAAAAAAAAAAGGAGCTGTGGGAAGAGGAGGTGTGCGGAGGGGGTGTGATCCACTCCCCCCTTGTAAAAACACTGCACAGCTGGCTTGCTCTGCCTGCTCTTTTCTTCCAGGGATGGAAGATGAGAGTGTTCAGGTTCAAGCTCTGCACTGGGAGCAGAAAAATAACAGTGCCAAAGCTACATCATCTATGGAATTTATGAGCTGCAGTTCATCCCAGGGCCACTGCGGAACACAAACACATCACAGGGATTTGCTCCGATTTTTCATTTGGAGCAGTGCGCGCGCGCGCACACTCACGCACACGCACACACACACCCATACACACACACAGTGTACTTCCCGCAACAGACAGCTTATTTATGACACATGGCAGAAATGCCAGGCTGTTTTGGCAGCCTGACATATTACCTCTGAGCAGCGCCAGAGAGATTGGAGAGTAATGTGCAACACAACGAGACCTGCTGACCCAAGCCGCAACATGGATAGCCACTTAGCATAGCCGGCCAGATGGAAACATGGGATTTTTTTTTTGGGGGGGGGGGGGGGGGGGGGGGGGGGTCATTTGACCGGGTTTTATCTTGTTCAGCAATGTGTTTTCCACATCAAGTCTTTTCTTGTTACGTACGGTGACGGAAAGTGGATTCTACGTAGGGCTTCAACACTTTAGATTGGTCAGTCATTTGTAAAAAAATCATACCCACAAGTGTGGACTGACCAATAGTATTTGTGAAAAATACTGATGCCAGTTATTTATGTTGTTTTTTTTTCCCCATATGTAATATCGTGTCTAGTTAATTTCAGTGCTTCAGAAGTGCAGTCCTCATTTACATATCATTCTTTCATAAAACTTGGATAGTTGGAAGTGATAACGCCAGTGATTAGTTTGCATTAACTTTGTAATCTGATTCATGATTACTGACTTATGTTTACGCCACACTCGATTGGTAGAAATTTGTGGAGTTGTTGTAGTGAACGCTTAAAATAAACTACAAGTCCATAAGGTGTTTGGTGAGTTAACTAATAAATAAACTATCATTCATGTTAATTGACGGTTCATTTGGCTTTATCTAAAGGAAGCCTGACCTAGAAAACCCAAACATTTATGTATAATAAATATGATATGCCCGTTTGTTAAAAATACATGCGAGGATGACTTTGAAAAAATAATTCAAATCGCATATTATATCACAATATTGAGGGGGAAAATGTTTTTCAAAATCATTCATTCCCAATTCCTTTTGTCTTTCCGGCATGTCAAAACTGACAGCGCCGTACAGTGCCAGTTACTCTTGTTTGTATGAATTATTGCCAAGTATGATGTCACACCGTTTACATATTTGACTTGGCAATCGCCATCACGCCTCCATGGTGACAAACACATGCCAGATAAATGGTTTACCATTCTAAACTGTACTGTGGTGCAACAAATACAATTGCACCCCAGATGCGCTGCACAGGATACAACAGTCCTTAAGACAACACTGTAGATAACATTCTGCGTAAAAGAAAGACATTGACCCCTATAAACTAATAAAAACTGATCAACAAGCAATGAAGACGGATAGATAAAGGCTTTTATGAGCATCTGTATTAATGCACTCGAGTGCGTGCTCGGGACAGAGCTCAAGAAGGGCCTTCAGAAATGGCTGAAATGCAACCTAGCCTGCGTAATCCCCCGTTTGTCCAGATAAGCCATGTCAATAGCGGTCCAACATTTGACAGGATTTGTGAGAAGGCCTTGAGCGCACGGCCCGTTCCTCTGTAGCTTAGTGTCACCGTGACAGCTGGCCCAAAGAGGTCAGGAGGTGGCTCATCCACTGGGCCCTCAGCAACTGGCAGCGCGCTCTCTCCCTCTCTCTCTCTCTCTCGCTCTCAAACACACACACGCAAGCAAATACACAGACAAGATGTCAACTCAACTGCTTCAAAAAAAAAAAAGAAAAAAAAAAAAGATAAAGTGCAGAGCTGGGAGGAGTTTTTTCCTGTTGTTGCTCCGCTGACGGATAAAAACGGGCGGTTACTGTCACTTTCAGCAGATGACAGCTCTGCCCTTGAGAGGCCAGCTTTACGCTGCCATTACACAATTACAGGTACTCGGACTTGTGTAGCACCACTTTAAGAGCACTCTCGGGCCGCTTTGTCAGTGGCATGCAGCGAGGTGTTTGCCCGGAGCCGTCAGCGGAGGGAAAAGCGAGGCGACAAACTTACTAGGATTAAATAACGAGGGGGAAACAACTTGTCACGTGATCTGTCGGCAAACAGTACTTGACCTGGTAGATTTAAAGGGCCGCCAAATTGCCTAACACGCGAGAATCGCTAGTCAGCCTCTTTTTCGAACGGGCACATAATTACAGCACACTTACACAACTGATACCAGGACCATCTTTCATTTGGGATTCTGAAAACTTGAGCGAAGGCAAAACAAACAGGGAGGTGCAAAAACTGCTGGAACAGTTACACCTTTAGGCCTTGTCTACACGTAGCCGGGTTTTTTTTTTTTAACAACCGCATATCAGTAGTTAGCCAAATACTGTCCATTCATAAGGAATTTCCGTACTTTGACGTCACTTCTACGAAAGCAAAAACACGCCGCCAAACTCCTTCGGGAGAACCGACAAGAGGTCGGAATTGCTACACCTACCGGGTAATTAATAACCTAGTGCATAGCGCCCTCGCCTGTTGAACCTCTCCACCTGCAATCACATCCTGTTAATGGCAATCGTATTGTATTGTAATTCCGGTTAGAGCACCCTTAGCGGTGGAAGAATAATCCACAGAATAGCCGCACCTTTATATAAGCCGCATAGTTTAAAACCGAGGAAAAAAGTAGCTGCTTATAGTCTGGAAAATACGGTAAGTAAATATGAAAAACACTTCCCCCCCCATTTTTCTCCATTTTTTTTCATTTTTATGTGAATGGGGTGTCCATGTTACAGACATCCCATTAGTGCAAAAATTAAAAAAAACAGGACAGGTTTTTTCACAGGAAAGCGATGATATCCTGGTAAAAAGACAGCGTCGCATAAAAGGCCCTTGAAACGCAGGAATATTCTAAGAGCTCAATCCCAATTGAAAGTTTCTTCTGTCATAGTTTGTTAAAATGCAATATGACTTAGATAAATGGAGCTTACAACCAGCAGGCTGAGGTTATTTAGATGTAGTCCATTTGCACTTTCCTCTACATGCCTCTTTTTGTATGTACACAGCAGACAAGTCCTCTGGCTGGCTGTTTGTTTTGGCCCCGCTGCTACGATTACTACGCTGCAAAAAAATCCCACAGCCGCGGTTCTCATTCCTGAATGACGACTGCAGGTAACAGCCCATGTGGACAGAGGTAACGAGCACCAGATGATCGTGATTACCAGCAGACATCGTATGTACCGTGTCGTCATATATAACGTCGAGAGGGTGGGGGGGGTGGCACATAGCAGCATCGCCTCGGTCCGTCGGGGCCAGTATACACATGGCGAAATGTGAATTACGTCTTGCCGTGAGGGAACTAAGGCACGGTTGTAGAAATGGATTTCCTCGCTGTGGAATAAATTCTGCTCGCAAGAAAGTAATACGCTTGTGTGCATCCAATAATCCATCCCGGCCTCGCCTGTTAACCGCTCGCCATCTACTCCGCCCCCTCCCTCGCCTAAGCAGAAGCTGGGTGAGCTGCGTGGAAGGGGGCCACACTGTTTGCTCACAAACACGCCGTTCAGCAGGTTAAGGCCCCACTGATGAATTATTCAAGCACTTCCAGCAGCTCTTTTAAGGTTCCTGATAAAGAAAAAGAAAAAAAAAAAAAACGGCGCTAAAATGGATCAGTCGATTAACCTGTTTACACAAAGCTAGGGTTGTCGCCCCTCCTCCCAACTGGTCTCTATTCTGCTACTCGTCTCCCACCCCCCCCCCCCGCCGGCCCGCTGGTTGGCGATAAGTGCCTGACAGAAGCTATCAGAGTGGCCCCGGCTCTGACAGACATGTGGCAGCGTGACACACAGCCCAGACTCTGATGGATCACCCTACGCCTCCGGCACTGTCATTAGCCGAGCGGGGTGATGGCGGGGGAAGGGACAAGCGCACAACTTTGAACACCGGGCAACCGAAGGACTTAAGCCGTGTGTTTAATGCACTTCAAGCGCCACGGTGCAGTTTTGGCTTGCATTTCCACTGGAGGGTGTGTAAGCAGAATGATGATAGCTACATCAGCTAAACTTATATGACGACATCGTTGTAGTGCAAAACAGTGCAAGGCCTGGTAAACAAGAAATTGGTGGGAAAACCTAGCCAAACCCCTAGTAAGAGCGACACCAAAAACAATGTTAAGAACCAAATAAAGAAAAAAAAAACACTTAAGAATAAGGTCAAATACAAAGCCAACAATCAAGTTAAGCACTAAGTGGAACAGGCCAAGAACCAAGTCAAGAACCAGATCATAAATAAATAAATTAATAAATTCAGAACCAAAGTAAATGCATAGTCAAGAATCAGGCTGAGCACACTGACAGGCAGGTCAAGAACTACGACCTGGTAGGCACGTTGGGATTTTTCACATCTTCATCTGTGACACGCCACACACAAAAATAGAAAATCTGGCATTGTTGACGGTCTGCTCCGATAATTCCGACACGGAACACCACGCACGCATTAAGATGCTGCCCATCATCAACCTTGAAGGGAGACTTTCTCTGAGGCAGAAATCTCCCCTGACCACACGTGACCAAAAGCACAAAAGCAAACGAGAACAGACATTTGACGATACGCGGCAATTTTCAAGCGGACCGGAGGTTGGAGCGTTGTGCGATGCCGATGCCGGCAAGAAAAGACTTGCTTTGGAAAATACTCCTTGGCGCCTGGGGAAGCCACGGTTAAACAAAAATCTACATTGGGTAGGACCTATTTAGTTTTATTTACTGACTCTTTTTTGTTCGTCAGTCAGGGCGCTTCTTTAATTGGCTACATTCCGTTTACGTCACAGTTCATCCATTTCTTTGTTTAATATTTAAGGGTTTTGTCCCCAGACTCGTTTGGACGCTATTATCGTAACAAATCCACTCTTAACACACCTTGGGCAGAATGAAAATCTTCCAAGGTAGTTGGCCGTTTGACGCCCTTTTCAGGAAACTAAAATCAGGACAAAAACATCCGACCGTTTTAATGTGTGTACGCGGCCTAACCCGCCGATGAACAGACCGCAGTATGCCTTGCTCCATCATTTACCACCCCATTGTGCCAGTTAATTCAATTCCCACTGCAACCTTTGACAATAGATACCCAAACAATAGTCGACCAAACATAAGTGCACCGCACTACTTGATGGAAAATGCTTCAAGGATTTTGTCGGTACATCTGTGAGGCAATACGCGACGCTATCTTATGGATAACGATTGGTGCGCAACCATTAACAAAACGACTTTTGTCCTTCTTCCTGTAATTACCGACCATACCTGACCCTGATTGTTAATATGCTGTCTTTCTCGGGACTCGGGAAGTCAAAAGTCCAGCCAGCCAAAGTCTACTTAAATCTAATCAACGGGCTGAGATAAATCCAGGATTTCTATCTCCGAGACGATTGTCTTACAACTCTCACAATATTTGACTGAGACAAGATTTCTGCTTTGTTTCACCAGTAATAACTCGTGCTCAAAAAGAGAAACTTTTGCAGTGGGCTTGGAAATCCATCAAGGCTAATTTTCCCCGTTGTATTAACTGATAAAGATGTTTCGTTTTGAATGTTGGATGGAGTTCGGATGGATGGAGTTGTGGATCGTTGGTGGACGGCCGCCATGTCCCGACAAAGCCGCGATGACGTCAAGCAGAGGGCCGAGTAAGGTTTTGGGCTGGAATCATGTCGAGCGAGAGGGTACGTTTTTCAAACGGAATATTAGCGACCACATCTTAAAAATATAAAAAGAGGAACCATGCCTTCCACAGTAAAATCATTCACATGCAACATAATGCTCAATCACACACTACAAAATATGCCACTGAAACTTGCGTGTATATTAGTATAAAGGCAATGAAAACTTCCCTGACTGCAACCCTATTGAGAACTTGTTAAGAATCCTTAAAAGGATTCATGTTAGTGGGTGGACAGCTATAAACCTAAAAACATCAGCTCTGGGAGGCAGTTCTTACACTAATGAGATATGGGTAAAAACTATTGATGGCCTCAAATGCGTCAATGGATGTTAATGTTCACAAATAACTTGATGCCAATTATGGTTTTTGGCTAACTGTGACCAAAAACTGTGTAGTTCATGGTCTCAGGGCAGCTTTGATGACCCCCTAAATCAGAAAAATCCCTGAGGTGATTAAACTGACCAATCAGAGGCTACCTACCTGTTTGTGCATCTCAATGTTGAGTCCATAAGACATCTCGTAGTACTGCAACACAAACAGGAAAACCATTTAGTCACTCGTTTAGCATAATCAACAGTTGGAACTATCAATTTTTTTTTTTGAAACGTGCACATTTCTAGGCCCGGGCTACATTTTCTTTGGCTTTTTTGGAGCACTTCAAGCATGACGGCGATCCGAATGTTTAGAGTCATGAGAGGCGTCTCCATATCGTAGTCGTAAGATATCTCAAATCTCATCTTACATCACGAGAATGCCCATCAAAGGATTAACTGTGATGAACAATAAGTTCATACGGGGACAGTAGTTTTCAAATCCAAACAAAGCGTCGCTGTTCCTATTGTATTTGACCTCAGAGGTTCCACAGTAGAGACCAGATCAATATCTGAATCGAGCACTGTGATGTTCTAAATGTGTCAACCTCGCAGCAATCGAGATCACCATCAATGAAGATGAGACGCAAAAATGAGATCCAAGTGTGACAAATAACCAATAAATTGACTTTGTTTTTCCGGCGATAGCGCGGCGCATCAAAAGCGTTCCATGTTTTGATCGGCGGCTTCCCTCGGATGTCCACGACGTCTGTTTACTCAGTCCAAAGTGTTTGCACGACACTTGTGTTATTTCTAGCCAGGTCGGAGTGTCTGGCTGAATCCAGGCAGACCACAGGTGGCAGCTGGGGCAGAAATGGCTTTCCAGTCAGTGTCTATTTTGATGAAGCAAATGCATTATTCAGTCCATTAGCGTTGAAGACAAAAAATGAGTCTCAAACAAGAGAGCCCTTCTGTCTGAGATCAGAGCCCCTGCAGTGTAAGCTGACACCTCGTACTCGCTCACGTGTTTACCTAACCTCCTCCCTGTCGGGCCTGACATGTTGTTTTCCCCCCACTCCGAAAAAAGAAGCTTTTGCCTCAATCTGCGTGTTGCCGCCCGTCGTGTTTACCTGGGACAGCGGGGTCTCTTATTGCGTCAGATGGCAGCTAAATCTCCCGCGTCACAGGCACGCCTATGTTTTCCAAATCCACACTGGAACTTTGTGCAGAAGGAGCCGCGTGCACGTGAGCGCCTCCATTTTGTTTGGGCACATTTTCCCACACGCCTCGGCCCCGTTTGCGGCCGTGCATGTGTGCGAGCGGCAAGTCTCCTAGGAGAATAATCAGATCAGCGCACACGGGGGGGGGGGGGGGGGGTGCTAGCGCCGCGGTCGACCTTTGGAGATCAGGGGTGCGCTTTAATGGAGCCCCGACCCGCCGCCGCCGCCTGGCTGTCAGTCACCGCCCCGCCTCGTAACGACCAGCTACATCAAACCCTCCTGAGGGATTTCACAGGCCCGTACGTGACACCCGAGCCGCCCTAACAACTGCACAGGTGATCACAATAGAGGCCGTCTCACACCACCCAAACGAGCTCTTCAACAAGCCGTGCAATTTGCCGCCCATAATTGCTGCCCATGACAACATTATCTTACCATGACATAGTGGCGCTGCATCTCGGTCTTCTCATTGGCCAGCTTGTCATACTCCACCTTAAGACTAAAATAGGAGAGAAGGTGTCAATTACAGATGCTATGTCACTTGCATAACTCACTTAACCATTTGGCAGAGGATTACAAGGCATTTCCATTCAGCGTGCAACCAAATATTAGCCTTCACTTGGCAATGTACTGCAGCGAGTGAGCGCTGACATCTTTTGTCAACAGTACCTGTGATACTGGGCTTGGAGGAACTGGAATTCATCCTTAATTCGGTCACACGACTCCGCTACAGTGAATTTGAACCCAGGCTGGCCAGGCTGGTGAGGAGCCTGAAATACAACGAGAAAAACACTGTCACAAGTTTTTAGTATTACTTTGTGTGTGAGACAACCCAAAACGGCTCCCATCTTGACATTAACACCTTGGGATTTGTAGCAGGGAGCATCTTGAAAGTGAATTCAAAAGCAATACATGAATCAGCCATGTATCCTCAACCTTATAGACACTCTGGGGGGAGTCACAGATCAGTCAGGAGCCATGTCAACACCATCAGCAAATATGTCAAAAATGCATTGCACAGAGGTGGAAGCGGCTCTTACCGGATGTCGGCCTTGTGGATACATCTTGAAATCGATCCTTTGTTTATTTCTGCAGGTCCTTTGGCAAAATGGTTGAAAAGAGCAGGCAGCAGAGGGGTTTGTTGGTGGAGGGGGGGGGGGAGTTGGTGAATAGCCTGTGTTGAGAGAACGACGCGGTTTAATCACCAGGGGTACAATCAAACGCACTTTTGTTTGCAACTAATAATCCCTGTGAGAATAATGCAATCAGTAAGTGGAAACCAAAGAAACAGCAGCGCCTCGAGGGTGACCTTATTCGGTCGCGACACACACATACACGCACACACAAAAAACAAAACAAAAACTGATTCTCGCTTTTAAAAACACAACGGAGAAAGGGAGTAGTCACTTTTACGCAGGTGGTGTATGAATGATGGCGGTTGTGGTTTAAAATGAGAGTAAAAAAAACAAAAAAACAAAGAGAACCGAATCAAGCAACGCAGTCTTCCTTCCGTAGGTGCGTTCGATCTGCCCCCTAAAATATCACGGAAAAGCCGAGAAAATGGTGCCCGTCGCTCGTTTTTGCACGTACCCGTCACCGAGGAAGAGAAAGCAGGCTACAATCCACTCATTTAATCCGTCCGAATGACGGCGTGGCGGAGCATCCTGTCTCCGGAGCGCACCCGGCCACACCGCGGGGAGCAGCGGGCAAAAAAGAAGACGGCGATGCGGTCGGAGCTCCAACAAAAGTACTTTTCTCCTCGTCAAGCCTCCGCCGCGAACCTCCTAGGAATTTCGCCGTCGTAATCCCCGAAAGAGCAGCGAAAATACGACCCCAAAACGGCTCCTTCCGCGTTCAAAAAAAAAAGATTCTTTAAAAGCGTAACATGGTGCTCTCCACCATCTCGCATTTCCCCCTCAGTTGTCCAGTTTAGCCCGGTTGCCACACACAGGCAGCGGGGCTGAACTACCGTGAAAGCGCCTATCTGTCCAATCGGATTACTCGCCAAGACCACGGCCACATCTGCCTATCGGAGGGCGGCGGCCCCACGTGGGGTAGAGGCAGCACATCGATGACGTCACCCCGTGGAGGCACTCGCCCCGCCCCTGGCTGCTCCCACACACACACACGCAACACGCACACGGACACGCACACACACAACAACAACCATTCAAATTGGACCGAGACAGCACATATTGCGCGTCCTCATTAGCGCGCTAGTTTGCCGCCCAAATCAAAGTTTTCTTGGGTGAGACCAAAACCGGTGGGAGAGGGGTGCGAGGCGTACGCGCGCATTTTTAATTCGACGCCTGTCTCCGCGGAAGCTAAATGAATTTGTGCGCGAGACGTTGATGCAACTTGACACGGTTTGCGGCCACATATGTGAAGTAAAATCCTCAAATCAGACGCTTTGCTCCTTCACGCCGCTCTCCACAGCACCGTGAAGGACACGTTAATGACCAATCGATCCACGATCAAATTAAAGCGTCGGAGCCTTGAGTTGTTTATATATATATATATATATATATATATATATATATATATATATATATATATATATATATATATATATATATATATATATATATATATATATATATATATATATATATATATATAAAATATTATATATCGTGATGGTTCATACGACACATCCCGGACGCCCTCTGAGCTAATTTAGGTTGCTAGGCGGCGAGCATCTTAGAGGACAGCGGATTGCCTTTGTCTGATATTAACATCAGCCATGTCTGAGCCGCGACGCCTTGTTTTGAAGCGGCAACTCTGCCCCACGTGGGATGCCTCTGTGGCTTTAAGGCGTCTCGTCCAATGGCGACGCGGCGCACTTACTCGCTGGTTTCCGATTGGCTGGCGCTCACGGAGCCTGTCAGTCACGCTGCGGCGTTGTCAATCAATACCACGCGGGGTCAAGCGCTGACAAATGCCTGTGCTCCTCGGTCCTCTGCCTGTGAATAGAGGCTGCAATAGCTGCTTAATTAGCTTCGAATGGCTTTTCTCTCCTGTTCAAACAATCTGTTACCACCACGTGGTAATGAGAGCCAGTGTTAAACAAAAGAGGAAAAGGAAGCAGTTGTAACATTACAACCTGTAGTTTTCCCTCCACAAGGGCAAAGTGACTCGAATGTTTTAGCTTTTAGCATAATGCTAATCGAGCTAGCTTGCTCTCACACGAGGCACAAAGGCACAATATCATGCCGGATGGATGTTTGCACACCAACGCGAATACACTATTTATCATGGCTGTGTGTGCATGGAATCCCGCCCCATAGTGCCCTATATAGTGAGTTTGCTATTTTGTACTGCTTTTGAAATGCGTATTGAATATACAAGTTCCTCAATGTATCCCAAAATACACTTTAAATTGTAGTGGCGACCGAAATATATCCCATTATGATTGGTGTTTATACTTATCTGTAATATAAGTAAATCAACACATTGCAACAATAAAACAATAAATAATTTTCGAAATTATTATTTATTGTTCAGTATTTCAAAGGTTAATTAAACCATCTGATCCGGTATGTTGTAACTATGTCACAGAAATGATGATGCACGCATATATTCAAAAACAAGTTTTCATTTATCTGTTGAGTGAACTAAATAGTCCACTACATAAAAATCAACGTATCGTCGCTGTCCTGTGAAGAACACTTATCTCCAATTTTGGAAACTTTTTAAATTTTCACTTTAATGCGATGTCTGTAGCGCGGAAACATGATTCAGGTGAAAAATAAGAAAATGAAAAAAAAATGGAGATAAGCGTTTTTCACATGACAGCGACGATACGGTAATTCAGAATTGGGGAATGAGTGAATGATTCCAAACACTGCTACAGTCACTGACATGATTACGTTACATATCAACACTTAAACTAGTGCAGTCAATGTCAAATTAAGGACAGTGTTATAGTCATGCATATTGAAATGATAGCTATATTTTTATCATGGGTATCTTTCCTCGGTTAGCCCTAAAACAGCAACGTTAAAATTAGTAACACCATCACTAACGTCGGGTACATTTACCCCAATATAGTATCCCGGATAAAATACAGTTTTCATGAATTTGTGTAAACGTACAATACTCTATGCCAAATTGGAAGTTGTCTTCTTTCCCCAATACAAATTATCACATAAAAAAAATGGTATGGGTGAAAATCACCCGACGTTAGTGTTCTAGGGTTAGTGATGTTCTGCCAGACCTAAAGTGTGAAAGCATGCCATGTTTCACACTGCTTGTATAGTAGCCCGTTGGCAATGCAAAGGTCATTGTGTCATGTTAAGGTCTGAGCGCAGCAGTGGTCTACTTGTCATTCTTGTCAGCCACCTTGAGGAAGTGGGATGGCTGTGTTTTTTTTTTTTCTCTCCCATCCCCCCCTCCCTCCTAAAAGTAAGGACTGTGTGAGAAACTCAAGCACACACAAGAGCCTAATCTGAGCCAGGCAACCCCCCTCGCTGTGCAATAGAGAGCACTTGGATTAAAGGCAACAAAGGCTCTGGCAAACCCCAGATAGGGGGGTTGTGTGTGTGTGGGGGGGTCCACCTTGTGAGACCCCCACACTGTTTATTTACACGGAAACCCCAGCCTGACTGGAACACCCAGCCCTAGGCATTACACACTGGCCTATTTGCAGAGGTGGCTCAAATTCTTGACAGAGCAGTGATTGTTCTCGCTGCTACTGCCAACCGGCTGACTTTCTGCACAACACTAACACAAAACAAACACTCGCTACCACGGAACAATTAGCGTGAGATCATACTAGTGTTCAAACGTTTCACTTTTATTACGCTTAGACGTCCTGTTTGTAAGTACAACTGCAAACTTTTAAGGGCTGTATACATGACATGAAAAAGTGTTGCCTCGGACAACAGCATTTAAACATTACACACACGGCAATAGAGTGTTAATATCTTGACCGATGTTTTGGAGGTAAGAGACCTCACACATGACAAGAAACAAATCAGCATGTGTGTTTTTACTGCTCTTACAATGTGCGGCGGTGTACTGGAGATGACCAACTCCGTGTACGTAACAATATCTCCACGGACAATCGTATGCCAGACTACCGTAAAATACAAAGGTGAAAGAGCAAATTTCGGGTCGCTTCCAAGTTGGCTACTTTTACGTTTCATGTCACTATCGCGGACGTACTTGATGTTGGCGACACACACTCAATCGTAATTGTAATTATAATTCTTGAACAGGTTTAACATTTACGATTATCAACCCAAGTGTTTTCTGATTCTTAATAGAACCACAGGGTAATTTCTCATGATAATAGGTCAGAGACAATTGGGCCTTTGCTGGCTTTGGAAAGGAGGAACCTGCATAAAATTTCCCGAAAAGTTTTTTTTTAATTATTTGCTAGGAGTTAAATTATGGAATCTCTTCGGAAGGAATGAAAGTACAGTTTCTTAACATTGCCACCTAGTGGCCGGGTATTTGTATTACAAAAGAGTTCCTTGCTTTTGCAGGGCTCGATGGGAACAGGGAATAATATAATAAGAATATATTCCCAGCAGCTCCACTAGTTGAAACACGGTAATCTGATTAATATTGTCTTTGATGAATATGAGTTAAGCAGCAAAATCCACCCCCTTTTAGCCATCTCAGAGGGCGGCCATTTTGTCACTTCTGTCGACTGAAAATGACATCAGGTAACGACCAATCACGGCTCAGCTTCAGAAAACGGGTCAGCCGTGATTGGTCATTACCTGAGCCCTGAGCAGTTGTGATGACATTTTTCAGTTGACTGAAGAGACAAAATGGCCGCCCCCAGAGATGGCTAAAAACGGGTGGTTTAACTCTTATTCCACAAACACAATATTTATCAGAATGCCTTGTTTCATCTAGTGGGCTTGCATAGAACATATTATGAAAAAAATATGTTTGGGTTGACTTCTTTCTTTAAGAAATATGAATTAAACTTATTTCCCCCAATACGTGTAGATAATATTCTACTGTCAGGTCATACAAACAGCTTAATAGTTAATAAAGTACTCAGCCTTTTCCCCATTTGTACACGTTCTTGTTCATGAAGCGCAAAATGTTGGTTGTCGTCTGTTGCTGCACAGGCAGGGTTTGTGTTGCACTTCCACATTGGCGCTCGCTGTTTACACGGAGACGCACGCTCAAATACCAACATGTGTTTGTGTATACTACAGACGCGGAATTCATCGAGAAGAGGGGGCAGTTCACTACCGCACATGTACATTTCATTCAAGAAAATGTGTCGCGTCAAGATGAATTGCCCGAGCGACTCACAAGACAGTGATCGATGAGGACCGAATGACAGGTTTCTATCAGAGGACAAAAATGCAGAAAGGACACAAACAAAGGGAAGTTTATTTTATTTTGCATTGACGCAAGCAACGTAAAAATATAGCCTCGCAATGAGCATGCATGTTTCAAAATAATGTTTGCACAAGTGAGATAAGATTAGCTTTGCACTTATCTTAGTCAAACAATAAAAGACTAAAATTACTCACGCTGTGTGTGGAGTTATGCAAATATCATCCGAGAATTTTAATGTGTATTCTGTCACATTTGTCTTGCAACACCTCATTAATGAAGGAGCGGATGAAAAAAGAGAGAGCGAACAACACCTGGGTGTGTGTTCACATGATAATGTAATGAGAATGTCGTTAATGAAAGTGCCAGTGCAACGCTAAAACACACACAAACACACACACGTGTATGTTAAACGCATTACTATTGTTATCTATCCATCCATCTAGCTGCTATAAAACTCTACACACCCCTGTTCAAATGCCATGTTTTGAAAAATTTTATAAACTTTGTCAATTAACTCATTCATTGCCATATATTTTCACACCCTCTTTTACTCGAACGTAACTCAATTACTGGGATTAAACGAGTGGACTGTGAAAAGACATGTAAATCCGTCAATGGCAGTGAATGAGTTAACAACTGGCTACTCAAATGTTTGTTATGACAAAGAACAAGAATTTGACTAATTATGTAGATATGGGACAGCACAGTGGACGTGGTTGTAAGGTTCATGTTTTGAAACTCGGCTCCGTCCTTGCCAGTTGAGTTTGCACATTGTCAAGGCTAGTGTAGGTTCGTAATCAGTAAAGCCTTAGGTTGACGCTCCAACCTCACTTCCGAGTGTCCAGAACTTCGTCAATTAATTGAAACTCCACGCGCATGCGGTTTTGTTCAGTTTACTGACAATTATATCAATGGTACAAAAATGAATCCAAAAATGACAAAAACAAGAATGAGGCGTATAAAATAACAACGGAAATCCAATAATTAGGAAATAGTGAGAGATAGAGAGAGGGAGGTAAAAAAAACCAACAACTATGTAGCTCTACTCCATGTTGCCTAACCGCATTACTTCCGCATACCACACAGGTCCTTCCGCCTAATCGGCAATCAAATAAGTACGTAAGTAAATAATAAATCCACAACGCAATCTTCAATATTATGAAAGCTACATGAAACGTTACATCATATAAAATATCCAGACAATTTTACTGCGATCAATCTAAAATATTAACTAATTGTCTAAAAAACTGATAGGCCTACTTAAAAAAAAAAAAAAAAAAAAAAAAAAATAGACTGAAACCTTTTTGAGTTTTTGTTGACAAAAACTGGACTTAAAACGATCACATGTATAGAAATACCTCAAATCTGTCCAAAGATAATAAGCATTTACATCCACAAGGCCTGTGACCCTACTGAGGATAAGCAGTCTAGAAAATGGAAAGATGGATGCTGATAACTACAAAATATCTCCGTGTTCTGAGGTTTTCAAATGCATTACAACCTTTTTTTGTTGTCCATAGTATTTCAAACCTTGCGAAACGGAGTGGAAGGGTGACACTGTAATTTGCCTGGTAGTAGCCCACTAAAGTGGACGCTGTGTCCACTCAATTATTTTATGCAGCAACTTTACAGGCAGTCTGTCTTTGCTTCCTTCTGGACATATTCCACAATTTGGGACACAAACACCTAAGAATGATTCAACACTAAGCACATGAGAGGTTCAAGCGGTACCAGTTGACTAAGCCCATCTTGAGCTGATTTGGCTACTTTAATCCAGTTTGCTAAATGGTTGATGTGATTAAAAAGATTCTTTTGGCCTAAATTCAGTCAGCGTTCATGATTCCGTTCACATGGCATGGGAATGACTTCACATGATCGTCTGTCCGCTTTATCAATGTAATGAGCACATGCTGGAAAAATGTAATTAGAACTGAGGTCAGAGCGTGTGAAATGTTTGCCACCGAGCATCTGGTGAGGGTGTACGGTACGTTATCGTCGCTCGCAACTGACCTGCTACGAACCCGTTTCACCTATTCTGCATCACTCACAATGCCAGGCACATACAGTAGATCCCTGATTAGCGCGAGGGATACGTTCCCGATCAGAGAAAATCTATATGATACAGAGACCATATTATAGAAGAAGTTTAACTACTCCCACACATTTAAACATGTTAAAACACACACTTAACCCTAGAACACTAACGTCGGGTGATTTTCACCCACCCAATTTTTTATGTGATATTTTATATTGGGAAATTAAAGAAGACAACTTGCAATTTAGCATACAGTGCTTTTAAATAAATTGATGAGAACGGTATTTTATCGGTGACATTATATCGGGTTGAATGTACCCGACGTTAGTGATGGTGTTATTAATTTTAACGTTAGCGTTCTAGGGTTAAGAACGCAACTCTCACATTTCTTCATATAAGAGGCAAAGCGTGCTTGCTTCAAGCTGTTTATTAGTCACTCCCAGTTGAAGTTTACTGTAAAACTGCCAAATAAAACAAAAGTCAATGAAACATTGTATATTTAAAAAAAACACATAATTTTGTCTAGCAAATGCGTGTTATCTTAATGCTAACATATAATGCAATATATGATAGAAGGATTAAAAGTTATTCACACAGTTAGTGTAGTGTTGGCGACGTCTGAGGGGAAAAGCCGAAAGGATGACAACAACCACTGCAACATTATGAATAGTTTCAACATTAACACTGAACTTGAATATAGGGGTTAAAAACTGTAAAACATAACGAATCAGAATTGTACACAAATATTATGAAAAAAAAGCAGTTTGAAAAGATTAAATACACAACTGCGGTTTGGAGAATGAATCAATGACTAAGATGTACTTTACAACTTGACTGTAATATCATAGAGTCACAACATTTAATTCAGTGATTCTTTCATGTACCACTAGAGGGAGCACCTGACACATTAGCGGTACTCGTACACACTTTGATAATCATTGGGATGTTAAGGTAATTATAAAATGTCAAACAACTGTTAATTTAACACGCATTGAACACCAACACACACAAACAGAGCGTAAAACAGTAACTCACCGGCATCCATTCTCTCTGTCGGATTGGAAACAACAATTATTACTCGAATTGACTGTAGTGGGTGACATTCTTTCTGTTGGGTTAGCCGCTATTAATTACATTGCATTTCTTTCAGTGCTGCCGAGCACAATATGTTCCAATACCAATAATGTGCATCTTTGAATTGGGAGTCCCATGTATACTATAAAAAAACCATAAAAAACAATTGCTTAAAATTCCCTCTATAGCAGGGGTCCACTGTGCAGTGTAGTGGCACGCCTCCTCTCAAGTGCTCCCGCACCTGCTGACTAACACACGCCAGGAGAAAATGAAACCCTCACGAGGAGCCAGCATGGTGGCCTTCTCCGGCGGGCTATTTGAGTACATTATTGAGTTGAAAAACAGAGGCCTAGCGAGTGGATGGGGAAAAGAGCGAGTGCACAAGTATAATAGAGAGCCGAGGAAGTTGTCAGTGAAAAGTCTGACAGCAGATCAGAGAGCTCAGAGAGCTGGAACTTGTGCTCATGGGCCCGCCGGAGCAAAACCCGGCGCTCCACTGGGATGATGAGCTTGGCCGGACACTGACACAAGCAGCACCTTGTTCGCTTAATACACAACGCAACGTGTACGTCAGTGCCGGAGCAAGACAACTTTGTTTTGAATTTGAACATTTTAAAGCAATCACATACAGTAGTTTACACTAGATTAATGCGAACATGTCATGGGAAACTCTATAGGTAGGACTAACAAGCAACAGATATCTGAACACAAAAGATGCAAATATACAGAGGAAAATAATGATATTCACCATGAAGACTGACTAATATTACTGCCCGTACTGAGAATCTGAGAGATGAAATGTCCGGTGCAGTTTATCTCTTAGATGGCCAAGGCGCACTCGCCAGAATGAGCAGCACAAAGGGCATTGAAGGAGAAAGTGACAAAAACGGTTCCATTATTTTTCATTTCATTCCATTTAATTATGTCATTACTGTACGAAGAGTTGTTTTTGTCATTTAAAAAAAATAAATAAAAACATGATTTGTTGTTTTGTTTGGGAGGCTGGAAGAGATTAATGGCATTTCCATAAAATGAATATTTTACCATAACGAGTTATCAAAATATAACGCGATCATTTCCACTTCCGAATTCAGCAAAACAAATCCAAGTCATTCCTTCTGGGTCTTGTCACTGGTGGAGCCCAGTGTGGTGTTCTACAAATCAAATGTATTAGCTATGTAACTCTATAACAAAGTAAAATTAAATCAATCAGTGGTTGAACATTTTTTTATACTGAAAATGACACATACCAACATATCGCTCTGCCAGTGACCCGAACTGGAAACATGTTGTTTTGTTGAATGCAGAAGTCAAACTGATCACGTTATGACGGGAAAATGATCATGTTAAAACCATAAAGGACTTTTCTTTTTCTTTTTTTTTCTCTGGTGTGGCAGCAATACGTTTATTATGGTGTTGTGTCCTCGCGCAAGGACGCAGAAGGGTTCAAAATGTGAAAGTCAGACGTCCTAAGAGAGTGAGCGCAGCCAAATCAACAATTAAGCGCGTCCTGAGAGAGGCTAAGCTTCTTATTTTTATTCCAAATGAGGATGGAAATTGACTTCCTTATTAAATCTAATTATTAGCCAGTGCCCTACAAACGCCTTGTGAAATCGCCTCCAGCGAGCGGCCTATTAGCATAAACAGCACCAGTGGCAATCTTAAAACAAATGCTTTATTTAGTCAGTGTTAATGGGATTAAAGTGTGCTGGATTCAGGAGCAGTGCTAACAGTGAGCGTTGCATCTTCGTTTCCACGTGCACTCTTTCCCTCTTTGTTTGCCTTTCATTCCACTCTCCTGCCTGGCGCTCATCTCGGTGTTATTCAACAGATTGTGTTCAATCTTGATCCAAAAATCCCAGACAATCATAAATAATAAAGGATTACACCAATCTCGCACAAGCTGGTGGCCCCGCCAGCAGCGACGCACGCGCGCGCACAGAAATAATTGTTGGCCATCTGCGAATCCCACTGCTAGGACAACGCGTCAACAAAGAGCACAGTGTACCTGCTAAAGATCCTTCTCGGCCTTTTCTCCCTTCAGCCGCGCGACATGAAAGGCTGCGGCGGTGCTCAGCCCCGCGGAACGCGCCGGCTCGCTCCGACAGATTCTTTGATTAGGGATGTTTCGCCAGCACATACTGACAAGCTGTGCCTGTCAGGGATCAAACAAAGCTGGGGGTGGGGGCCGAGCGGGGCTATCTCTCTATCTATCTATCAGCAGCCAAACAGAGCTGCAGCCATGGCAAGAAGGATAATTGACCCGCCAAATGATCCACATTTACATGTCATGCACGCAGCTCTCCAGGAAGCAAAGGGAAAGCGCACCTCTGCAGGCCCATAAATCCCTCCGCTGTGGTCTTAGGTGGGATTTACGGCCATTGCACTACTTAAACACTGCCGCAAGCCCCGCCGCCGATGGATTAAAACAACCGTCCGTGGTGGACGTTGCCACTGCGACCGGGGTCATGCCATGCATTTTTGGTGTGAGCAGTAAAAGTAACGGGGATACGATCTCCCGGGATACGAAAACTTTTTGTCACAAACCTAACCAATGAGACTTTGATTTGCGGCCTTATCATTTTTTGTGGCGTAAACTGAAGCGAGACCAATGATCACCATCAGCATCAACGCACTTTAGGATAAACCTGCTATAAACTGCATTGAATCAAAACAAGACCTAGCCAAACATAAAAACGTGCTGCTGGCTGTAGCGTTTGTGCCTCACACTGTGATGGAAATGCAAGGGGATGTTTTTAATGGCCACCCAACCACGTTTGGATGCACAGTTCGCCATTTCAAGATATTCACAAAATAGGAATCTTGACCTATTTCAAATAAAAAAGAATGAAAATAAAATAAAATGAATAAATACAATTAACACTACAGTAGATCGGGCTGGAATAGACCAGCCGTTTGGGAGTTGACTCCAGTTTCCCAACTGCCACCCCGCCACATCTGCTTGACAATTTTGAGGTTCAGGGTTTGAATCTCATTTTTGGCGTTCTTGTGTGGAGTGCACACAGTTAAAACTGATAACTTGTTTTCCTAACACACGCGTTGGATAGATGTACATTTTCAGCAGATTGGGTTACTTTTACCCAAGGTTGGGTTAATTATATAGATCCAGTAGATTGGGTTGAGGATTGGATTTGGCCAAGCCGTAGAGCTGAAGCTGTTCTGCATTTTCACCATTCATGACGTATGAATGTTTGTGTATTTACATAGTGAAAGACCACCTATTAACCGGATGCAACTCAAGAATTCACCTTTTTTTTTTTTTTTAAATGCTCTTTCTATATAACATGTTAAAATGTCACAAGATTGCATCAAAGCCTTGACTTAAAAAAAGTGATTGGTGTCAAGGAAATATGTTAAAATGATAGATATCGGCTGAGAGACAACCATCTTTGCTTGTCGGGGAGGAGCCAAGTTTAGCCTGGGTGGTCAGCGAAAGATACAGAGAGTCTTTTTTCCATGTGCATGTGAACTTTTGGTGTATTTATTTTGATCAAATCATCTGTATGAGTGTGTTGTAAGTCTTTGGGGGAAAATAGTTTGTGGTATATTCACAGTTAAAAGACTACTATAGGCAATCATTTGAACATGTCAGTTACTCATGGTTTTTCACGGTTAAAATATTATTTACTGTCTGCCCCGCAATTGCCCAAAGTCAGCTAGGATAGACCCCAGCTCACCCGCGACCCTAATCGGGGCAAGCGCTATAGAAATTGGATGAGTGGAATCAAAAAAAAAAAAAACCAAACATTCGCAATATCCTCATTTTTATGAAGTGTGTGAATTTGGATAGGATCCCGGTGAGCGTCTATATTTATTGGAGACTTCCAGCGAGGGTGACTAATGGCGTAACAGCCTCTCTCCGATCCATCCTAACTGGAAGAATCTCATTATGTGTGAAATTCAAATAAATGGAGATAAATTGTACGCGGGATGCTGGAGCGGGAGACAAAGGACAGGACGGAGGACTAATGAGATGTGTTTATGTGCAGCGTAGCTTGACCCGCTGACAGCGGCTAAGTAAGTTACAGTCAGGCGAGGGTTCTGCTGGTACCAATTAAACTCACTGCCATTAGCTGGACGACGCAGGCTGCTCAATAAAACAGCAACTCAGCTGCACACACGCGCTAATAAGCTCGGAATGATTCTAATACCGTCACTGGTCGCAACTTTAGGTACGCAAGCGAATGAGCTCCAATAGAAGGGTTTATCACATTTCTGCCTCGATTGCCACTATCTCCTGTCACTGTTCTACCGCCGCTACGACGCCTGCATTTTGTTGTAGGCTCACGATATGGTGCAGGATTTAGCCGAGGTATATGAGAGTTTTCGCCAGACGGCAAGGAGATGATTTGAGATGTAACAGGGGATGAAACAATTTGAAATGAAATTATCCGACACAAACTATTGCCGCGTGTCATAAAGTCAGAGGGTCTTCATTGTTAATTACACGTGAATTGGTTCAAGCAATTGGAAAGACGGAATCTGCGACAGTTTTTCAGAGTATTATAGAGCGTTACTGCATCTTATTCAATAATGACAATTCATTCATGCGTATTAGTTATAGGCATGATTTGATTGGCACAGTTTTTACGCTGGACGCCTTTTTGATGCAATCCTCTCATTTTTTTTTTTACCAGTCTGCATGAAAATGTAGTATGACAGTACGATCAGTAAGGTGGTTGTAGTTTGCAGTGGAGTAGCGCTGCACAGGTACTGCATCATACCGAGAGCTGTTTATATTTTTACCCATTCATTCATTTTGCATAGCACTTGACATCATGAGGGTCACAGGTCATCTTGAGCCATTCCCAGGCCTGGGACTGGAGTCGCTGGGAATATGCAGACAAACACCAATCCACACCCCCATTCCACACCTATGGACAATTTAGAGCAGGGGTCACCAACTTCGGTATTCTATTCTATTCGAAATATATATGGGTTGATTTCCCCAAAAAAAAAAAAAAAAAAATCAAATATTTTGAAATATCTTTTTAGACAAGCAGGATAAATTTTGTGACGTAAAATCTGACTTTCATCAGGTTTGTGGCTCCTCATCAATGCAACAGATACGACCAAGGTTACTCAATGTTGTTAATGAATTACTGTCAATCATATTTGAGCTTTAGTACACGGGCCTGACCGATAAATTGACCGATATTAACTCTTTTAAAATCTGCAAAAATCGGCCTATTTTATTTTATTTTATTTTTTTACACATAACACATTACAACATGAGACAACTACAATGACTTTCAAAGAACCATCCAACCCAAAAAAAAAAAAAAAAAAATCGGCCTATTTTAATCTTTGTTGTAAAGTTATAGCACAAAGTATTATAAAACAGTCAAAAGTTCTGCTTGTAATTCATACCTTTATTGTTGTGTTATAGACCCCAAAAAGTTATTTTATTCATTAAACTTTTTATATTAATCGTCAGATTAAATATTGGAATAAGATTTTTAAAAATCCATAACGGCCCTAATTAGTACCTATGTAGATTTTCGATCAAATTCTTGTCTTGGATCTCATGCAGATTTCCCTGGTGAACTGCAAAGTGTGCGTGTGTAAGAAGAAGAGAAGAAAGGGTTAAATATTCATGAAATAACGATATAAATCCTCGTAGAGGTGGCCTTACTAGACACAGAGGCTGCTTTTCGACAACGTAAATCAAACCAATATATCCATGTCTTCGGGAAAACACTGTGTGTTTAGATTTATGAACTAGTCCATCATGTGCGAGAGGGCAAAGTCAACAGTATGTATCAGGCAGGAAATATCTGACACCTAAGTGAGCCGAGAGTGCGGTTTAAGCTCTGACATCTGGAAATGTTAAGTCACCACGGAGCTGTTAAAAGGCGGGAGAGCGCTTGCTGAATGCACCGACTGCGGCCGAGTGCAAGCGAGTGCCATTTTAACCGCGGCTCCGCGCTAGCCTATAATCCAGCCGGCCACTGAAGCCGCTGCTGTTGGCCGCCCGTGCAGGCCGGGGCCTCACTGTTTGTTTACGCAGCACACACAAGCAGCCATTAAACATGGCCAGCCTGTCAAAAATAAAAAGAGACTTTTCATGTTTGAGGGCTGCAATTGTGGTTCTTGTGTGATGTTTTTTTTCCTCCGCACTGACCCCGCGCTTTCGGGTCGGCAAGCCGCTTAACCCGGAGCCTTGGAGCCGGCCCCTTGGCTGAGGCGAGCGCGTTTTTGTGGACGTTGCCTCATGCAGAGGTACTGCGGTTGCGTGCGATGACTATGGCGGCCTCCGCATCGTTATAATGGCTCCTCAGGCAAGCGAGCCAAAGATCCTTCAGAAATCTGCACATCATTTCCCTCATAATGACCACGTTACCTTTCCTCATGTTTCCCATGCTTAACCACCGGACAACGCAGAGCATTCAACTGGCTGAGCACCACTGGAAAATCCCTCTAGCCAGTATCACACAAATAGTTTTCAACAAATTGGAACATCTCAAAACAGGAATTGAGTCCTTCTATGACCCGGGTGGCTGCTGGCCAACACTTTTTGGACAATTTGCACTGTCAGCTGCAGCCTCTTAAAAGTGAAGTAAAAGTGTCCCATTTCAAGGTTGCGCGCTAGGTCTCCTTTGGTCTTCCCTTCTTCCGTTTAGCACCCACTGGGAGCCGTATCATTGACACAGAGAGATTTCGGTACTCTGATATGAGCGGAAACTGTCCAGATAGCTTCACTTTTGATCAGCATCCCTTTATTGGTAATCCTATCATGGTTGGTGATTTTCAGCATTTTTTTCAGGCACCATTGTTGGATGATACTGGGCGTCATTTTCCAAGTTTCACTGGCATAAATGGCTGGTGGAATTGTAACTAACTAACTAATATATATATATATATATATATATATATATATATATATATAGTTAGTTAGTCAATTAGGGAGGGAGGCCAGTGTATATATATATATATATATATATATATATACACATTAGGGATGCTCCAATTGATCGGGCACCGATCATGATCGGCCGATTTTCGTGAAAAATGACGTGGTTGGAATATTCAATCAAAGCCTTTTATTGCCGATCAAAACATCCGATCACCCGCAGCTCAGTTTTGCAGCCTACAGCCGTGTTGTGTCCCTGCCCCTCTGCTCGCTGCGGAGGCGAGGCAGCTACGTTCACACCAACTGCGGTGGGAGCATTTCTGGCGGCTCGTTTCAATTGGAGTTCCGGCGGGCGGGCGTGGTATGAATGATGCTTTTGGAGCGGTGGGATGTCGTCAACTTTGCCTTGTGGCAGCCAACCAGCATCGGGCATACTACGTAAAAACTGTTAAAAAAAAAAAAAAAAAGGCGCCGAGTAAACAGGATGCTGATTGGCTGCCGAGACGAAATGGCCAAAAAGTTGATTTGTTTAATACGCGACGACGTCCCACCGCTCCAAAAGTATCATTCGTGCCGCGTCGCAGCAACCGCGCGAGCTACATTGACTCCAATAGAAACGCGCCGCCAGAATCGCCCTAATATATATACAATACAACAGCATGCAGCAGTTCAGAATGAATATTTATCTAGTTTAAAAACATAAAACATGAATACAATGAAACACATCACACTCAGAGATGCTGATTATTAAAAGTATTAATGCATGCAGATCACTAAATGTGTTTCGCTAGTCGAACTCGGCTGCAACCAGCGTTGCTCTGACCAACCAATCACAGGAGTGAACAATGCCGATGTCATCCAAGGCCGGGTGAATTTGAAATCTGATCCGTAAAAAGAAGCAGTCCCCGATCAAATCAAATTGGACAAAAAAAAAAAAATCTAACATCCACATCCCTGTACCGAAAGCAGTGCAGCCATGTAAAACAATACATTATAAAGAGAATAGACTCTTTGGAATAAAGTAATACAATTCCACTGAACACATATTAGAATTCAGGTTTTAAATATTGGCCCGCGCTTGTGAGCGTGAACCAGGTGACTTGGTTTAAAACAGCATCGTGCAACAAAAAAAAATGCTACGAGCCGTTTAAAATAGCACCTCCCTTTTCTCCAATACCACAACAGCACCGGAGACCGTGGAAATTTGCTCTGTAGTTAACTTGCGACAGCCATCAATTAGTTTTACGATTCGTCCGTCTTCGGGCCGCTGCGGCCGTGTGATGTCAGCACCTAAATGTGCCGCGCTGTGACTCAACAACAGGACACACGAGGAACGCAGGAAAGTTGGCCGGCTCCCTGATAGCAGCAGATCAGTCGGCCGTGGGGCCTCTTATCTCATCCGTGGAAATGCAAGTTTGAGTTGGGCGGATTACATCAGCAGAGCCTCCCGGGGACAGAGTCCAGCCACAGGGTCTGGGGGTGGGGGGGGACCTGGATGACTACCCTCATGTGACAAATAATTCAAGCCCTTCTCCCTACGCCGTGTGAGTCCCTAAAGGAAGGCGAATTATAACTGCCATCTTCCATGCAGTCCAAATTGCTCAGCACCCCCCACAGCGTTTGTTTGCAGTGTCAGCTCCACGCTGCGCACGGTGACAGTGATAACCGTGGACAGCATCGATCACTTTGCATAAACGTCTCCATGGCTCGCGTTGAGCTGCGTGTGCGTGAGGCGGGTGTGACCTTCCTGATCCGCAGACTGAATGAGACAGTGTGAGGTTGTTTTTTTTTTGTTTGTTTTTTTTAATGCGAGGAAACATAAAAACACACTTCTCCTTTCTCCATGTGTTTACTGTATGTACATGGAGGTGGGAGGGGGCGGCCAACCCCCTCGTTTCACTTCTCTGTGCGCCTGTCATCCCACCCAGTGAGGGGAAGTGGTGAGGTTGGAGTGGTTGGCTAGACAGGGCCAGCTGTGTGACCACAGAGCTGTGAGTGTGTGGATGTGGGAGGGGAGGAAAGGAGGGCGGCCTCCGCGGTCCTTATTACAGACCCGACTACACACTGGGCCTCACAGACAGCCACTTACCACCGAGTAGCAGCAGGAACACAGCAGCCTTTGTAAGTAGAGAGCGTGTACACGCAAGTACGGCTTATGGTCGAAGTGATTGGAACACCTGCCTATTACTGTACATTTACAGGAAGTGAACATGGAAGAAAATATAATGCTGAAACTGTATTCAGCATACATTTGGTAAGGGCTTTGGAGTGTGTCCATCGGAATTTTGTCCATTCATCCAAATGAGTGTTTGTGAGGTCAGAGGATGTTTGGCGCGTAGCATTTATTTGATGGAATTGTGGTCAAGGCCATCGGCCAAAATGTCTCGCTAAAATGAAAATGGACACTTTCAGGAACGAGAGCCACAACTCTACGTGATTAATTGTGCTATTTTGCAATACTTTTGTCCATATGATGTATGGACTCCAGGACAGTCTAATTTGGAAGACTTCTAATTTGCTCAAACACGATCAACTTCCGTCGGCTGAATGGTTAGCACATCCGCCTCCAAGTGCTGAGGTCGAATCCAAGCTCCTGTTCTGTACTGCCCACATTAAAAAAAAAAAAAAACATGCATGATTTCAGATTCTCAATTGTCCATAGGTGTTAGTGTGTCTTGCCCAAAGACAGCGCCAGCTCACCCGTGACCCTGCGAAGGATAAACTGTACAGAAAATGGATGGACGAAAAAAATCTGCCCCATAGGAAATAAAGCAAATTGGATTGAATCCATTACAGCCCAGGTGTCGAGACCCGGCGGCCAGATCCGGCCCGCTGCAGCACTTTATGTGGCCCGCTAAAGAAAATAAAGTGGCTCTACTTTGTGTTGCCTGCTAAATGTATTTGTTCTTTTTATTTTTGGCAGAAAAAAACTGCACCAAGGACATTTTTGCTATAATTAGAGTTAGTTTTCATATGATGACAGGTTCAATTAGTGTCGCTTGTTTTAAAAAGCATTTTCATTTTTTTTTTTTTTTTACGAAAAATATATTTTCAATCTGAGTTATTTTGTTAGTTTTAGTTTGTTAGTTTTTAGTTAACTCTAACAACCTCCGTACGCAGTGCTCCAACTTGGAAGCATCACCCCCACTATTGCATTAAAAGCAGATTAAGTCACACAGATGACAAACAAACGTGATAAAGACGTTGAGGCGTCCTGACAGTTTTGGCGGGAGTGATTTGCGGCACAGTCTGCTGTCAACTCGCATCAGCTGAGCGGGACCGCAGCGTCAGCCAGATCACAGCACAGAGCGTCTCAGAGTGATGATGTCACTGTTTTGCCCGGGTCCCCAGGGCGGTGATTTATGAGCTAATCTGGGTCTGTCTCCCCAGATTCCAGCGCTTTGGCTCCCAGGGGAGCCGCTAATGGGACAGTAGGATGGATCCATCATGCGGCAACAGAAGCCCTCTCAGCTCCAGGGCCCTGACATCCATCTCCATGATCACGCGGCACCACAAGAAAGCAACTTTGACTTCACTTGGCGGCACGCTCGCGGAGGCGGCACACAAACGCGCGGAGGCAACTCGCTCGGAACGGCGTACACAACCTCGGCTATTTGCAATGTGTCACGCAGCCCAAGAAAGATAATTGAAGTAACCTCCCACTATGCAGATTGAATGGTAATCAGGCAGTGTCACTTTTCCAAACACATGTGCACGCTTACCGGTACATTGTTAGCGGTTTCTAATAGAAGACACATACTGACCTATTTTCCGGGTAAGCAATTTGTCCCACCAAAATAAAACTAATAGGTGATAAGATGAATGGATTGGAGTTGGCTAGGCCGGCTCGCACTGTGCCACGAGGCACTAAATCACCAGATTATTAGTTTTATGAGCCAGGCCCATGAGAGAATAATTGCTAATGTTCCCAGAGTAACCAGGGAAATAAAGGTAATGGAGCAATTTATAAATTCTGATTGGTATACATGGAGAAATTCCAGCCCATCTCCTTTGTTATTTTACTGCTCTCGATAAAATACGCCCCGAGCCACGCAAACGCTGGGCCTAGCTCGAAGAAATCAATACAATCAGAGAAACACGAGCGCTGCTCCTGCTCCTTTGTTATTTTTAGTTCGACGCCGCCTGACTTGCAGTTATAAATCAAAATCACGCAGAAAACGGAGCAAACTGAAACGGCAGTCAGCAGAGCACGAATCTCCGCTAAAGCAGAGCAATTGTAATTTGGTTTTTCATCAGAATAAAATTGTAAATGGGAACAAACAGGCATGGAAGCATAAATAACATGCAGGAAGTCATCAAAACTAAACATTAGTATCCTCTATGGCGCTATCTAAAATGTGCGTATTAGCCTTGCATGGTTGCCTTGAACTAAATTTACAAACTTAGGTGAACAAATCTTCAAAGAAGAGGCTTCAAGCTGTTTAGCCACTCCCAGTCAAGTTTCCTGTCGAACTAAATATAAAACAAAGAAAATGACACTATGTATTAAAAACAACATCATACCTTTGCCTTTATGTGCACTAGCTTGATGCTAACACGTAATTGGAAACACCATAGACAGGCTAACAGTTAGCATCTATGTGGTGGTGGTATAACGCTTTAAGGAATGACACGATGAAGCAACACACGTAGACAAACAATGTAACAATAGTCACGGGCATATATTTTTTGTTACGCTGCAAAAAAGAAGACTACTATTACTGTAAATTGCGTAATAAATTACAATAATTGTCATTAGTTTGCGCAGGTGCACCTACAGTATATGATATAGCATCATAATTATAGCTCAAAAATGCGCTACTTAATCTACCTCATATTGGCAAATTTGGTAGTGGTATACATATTTCTTGCTAATAGCATTCTGGGTTATTCTCTCCTGTAAAATGACTTCCTGGATCATTATTATCATACATTGGAGATAATCTGTTTTGCATTGTTTCTTGGATTACAATCTACTAGCATACAGTCACTCAAATATACCTCTTGGCAATTAATAGTAGCATTAACTATTACAATTACTGTCTAAAAGTAATTGGCTACATTTTGATTACTTTTTTATTCATTTTGAAAAGCTCTCAATTGTTCATATTTTAAGACCCGCTACCTTGTTTAGACTACAAGGGGGTTGCGGGGGTGGGCCGAATGTTATTGTGAAGACATTTTTGGAATTGACTTCCTCTTCAATAAAGAGTTAAATTGTTTCATTCCTCTCTGTTGTCTGATTGTGTGAAGATTTTCCGGGCTGGGGCTCAAAAGATAGGACCAGGGTGGGGTGCTCTGTTCCATACCAGTCCAGAGTATAACCCCGCCTCTCACCCTGAGATAGGCTGAGCACGGGACTATCAAAAATGGATGGCTGGAGTTGGAGCAACAACCTGGAATGGGATATGTTTGGGTTCCACTGCGTTTGTCATCGATCACAGGCAGCCAAATTCAAGACCTCGGGGTGGAAGTAACAATCTGAGTGTGTCAAACGGATGATTCACTCCCAGTATACATGACGAGGAGTTTTCCAATTAAAGATCTTGCGGGAAAAGGGTACCGGCAGGTGTTCTTCTCGTGGACGTAAACCCGCCTCCACTCATCACTCATCCCGCTGCGGTTTCCGCATGACTTTCCATCACGCGCACACCCACATCCCTAATTTCCACCTCCTCCCAGGTCTCCGGGGTCGGAATTGCAAGCTGCACCGTGTCCAAACATAGTCTGAAATGTTGTGCAGATGTAGACCCTTCTCATGTGGTTCATGAAAGTAGAGATTTATCTGGTTCAAGAGGCCCCGCTTTGCGCCTCATACTGGAGTCTCCGTGGGTGGTCGCGGCTTCCTCTTGTGTCAATTTGGAGGGCGAGGCCGGCGTAAACATCACGTAGCCGGCGAGCATCGACTGCCGTTGTCATGTTTTGTAGAAAGTGCTTGATTATCATTTCATGCAATCAAGTTGTTGCAAGCGGACATGTGCGGCCATGTCTGCCACGCTGCTGTGTTCAATTACACAATGAAGTCAAGGTGAGGGCAGGAAACAGAAGAGAAGGATGCATCTGTCATACATTTGCTTTGTTGCCAAGCAGAGCTGATGCCTTACCACACACGCACACACGCTCACACGCGACTTGACCTTTCGACAGCAGCTCTTTGTGCAAGTGAACATCACCTCATATACTTTCTTCCCACTTCTCGTTTTTTTTTTTTGAAGGTTGAAACTGCACTGGCTTCCACTTCCTTGTTTCGTTTGCACCACAACACTGTGATGTGCACATGTTGACATTGGCTGGCTTGCGTGAAACTACAGAAAGCCGTTAGAGCGTTTATTCAATATGCTACTAGTGACATGTAATTAGTTAGACAATTCTGTACACTTGTAGGATGACTAGTACACACTAGTCGAATGACCTGGGCGTACTAGTAAACCCATTGTCTTACTCGAAATGTTTTTTTCCACTTGCCTTTCAATTTCAATAGTGTAAGACATTTTAGTAATGTAGTAGTAAACTAGTAGAACAACTAAGGCGCGCACTACACTTTAAAAAACACAACTTGCATTTTTGGGGGCTAAAACAGTCATTTAAGTTGGAGCAACTTAAAAAATATACATTATTTAAATTTATGACAACAATGTCAGTTAGCACAACAAAGCTAGCTAGTTGTTAGCCCCAAAACAATTTGTTGAGTTGATTTTACTTATATGTTTAAGTTGGGGGACAATACCAGAGACAATTAATTGTTTAATATTTTATTTCGTAGTTGAAAATGCGGTAATGCCAATTTTTACATTAGCAAAACTTCAAATATTTTGTTGAATTTTGAGTTCACAATTTTTTTTTTTTTTTTTTACACAGCTTGGGCAAATTACTAATGTTATAAAATTCTACTACTACTACTTACATATAGAACTTCACTAGTAGTGCTAGTAGTATGGAAATGTCAACTACTGTTCAGGTTTGCCTCACTAGTAACATGTAGTTGTTTTAGTGCTGTGAAAAACTATTTGCCCCCGACTGTATTTGCCTTTACTTCTGTGTTTTTCTGCATATTTATCACTTGCAAAGATTCCATTTCAAACCAATTTTATTACCCTGAGACAACCCAAGGCAAGGCAAGTTTATTTGTGTAGCACATTTTATGTACAAGGCAATTCAAAGTGCTTTACATAAAACATTACAAGCATTACAGAAAGAGAAACAAAATATTCAGACATTACAAAAATCAAACCCAAGCATATATAAGATGCAATTTCTAAATGATGATTTTTTTTACCAAGCTGGGGAAAAATACAAACCTATCTGACCCTGTGTGAAAACGTAATTGCCCCCCCCCCCTTGTTAAATCTCAAACCAACTGTGACTAACCGCACTTTGGGGACAGCTGAGTCCAATTTCACAGCCAACACCCAAACCTGATTGCAACCACCTTTGTTTAGTCAAGAAATCAACTAAATAGAATCTGTTAGACAAAGTGAAGTAGGCTACAAAATACCAAAATCAAAAGCATGATCCAAATAAACTCCAGAAGAAATGAGAAAAAAGTGATTGAAATCTATCAATCTGGAAAAGGTTACCAAGCCATTGCCAAGGCGCTGCTGCTCCAGCGAACCACTGTCAGAGCCATTATCCATAAATGGAGAAAACTGGGACAGTTTCAAACCTTGCCGGGAGTGGTCGACCAACGGAGATTACTCCAAGAGTGTGATGCAGACTTATCCAGGTGGTCACAAAAGAACATAGAAGAACATCCAAAGACCTGCAG